>NW_026527076.1:0-327500 GCF_027744825.2 Synchiropus splendidus
GTGGGTTTCGGAACGCCAAACATAAAAGTGTTGATAACTTTGGAAAAACACTTCAGACAGTTTAGATTTGATGTGCAACTACTAGAAAGACCCTTTCTGCTATAGTGGGAGGTTAAAATTTCATGTTCTGAAGCTTTCCTGAAAAGTTATGGCACAATGCACAAAAACGCTTTTCAGCCTGAGATAAGGTGGGTTTCGGAACGCCAAACATAAAAGTGTTGATAACTTTGGAAAAACACTTCAGACAGCTTAGATTTGATGTGCAACTACTAGAAAGACCCTTTCTGCTATAGTGGGAGGTTAAAATTTCATGTTCTGAAGCTTCCCTGAAAAGTTATGGCACAATGCACAAAAACGCTTTTCAGCCTGAGATAAGGTGGGTTTCGGAACGCCAAACATAAAAGTGTTGATAACTTTCGAAAAACACTTCAGACAGCTTAGATTTGATGTGCACCTACTAGAAAGACCCTTTCTGCTATAGTGGGAGGTTAAAATTTCATGTTCTGAAGCTTCCCTGAAAAGTTATGGCACAATGCGTAAAAACGCTTTTCAGCCTGAGATAAGGTGGGTTTCGGAACGCCAAACATAAAAGTGTTGATAACTTTGGAAAAACACTTCAGACAGTTTAGATTTGATGCGCAACTACTAGAAAGACCCTTTCTGCTATAGTGGGAGGTTAAAATTTCATGTTCTGAAACTTCCATGAAAAGTTATGGCACAATGCACAAAAACGCTTTTCAGCCTGAGATAAGGTGGGTTTCGGAACGCCAAACATAAAAGTGTTAATAACTTTGGAAAAACACTTCAGACAGTTTAGATTTGATGTGCAAATACTAGAAAGACCCTTTCTGCTATAGTGGGAGGTTAAAATTTCATGTTCTGAAGCTTCCCTGAAAAGTTATGGCACAATGCACAAAAACGCTTTTCAGCCTGAGATAAGGTGGGTTTCGGAACGCCAAACATAAAAGTGTTGATAACTTTCGAAAAACACTTCAGAGAGCTTAGATTTGATGTGCACCTACTAGAAAGACCCTTTCTGCTATAGTGGGAGGTTAAAATTTCATGTTCTGAAGCTTCCCTGAAAAGTTATGGCACAATGCCACAAAAACGCTTTTCAGCCTGAGATAAGGTGGGTTTCGGAACGCCAAACATAAAAGTGTTGATAACTTTTGAAAAACACTTCAGACAGCTTAGATTTGATGTGCAACTACTAGAAAGACCCTTTCTGCTATAGTGGAGGTTAAAATTTCATGTTCTGAAGCTTCCCTGAAAAGTTATGGCACAATGCACAAAAACGCTTTTCAGCCTGAGATAAGGTGGGTTTCGGAACGCCAAACATAAAAGTGTTGATAACTTTCGAAAAACACTTCAGACAGCTTAGATTTGATGTGCACCTACTAGAAAGACCCTTTCTGCTATAGTGGGAGGTTAAAATTTCATGTTCTGAAGCTTCCCTGAAAAGTTATGGCACAATGCGTAAAACGCTTTTCAGCCTGAGATAAGGTGGGTTTCGGAACGCCAAACATAAAAGTGTTGATAACTTTGGAAAAACACTTCAGACAGTTTAGATTTGATGTGCAACTACTAGAAAGACCCTTTCTGCTATAGTGGGAGGTTAAAATTTCATGTTCTGAAGCTTCCCTGAAAAGTTATGGCACAATGCACAAAAACGCTTTTCAGCCTGAGATAAGGTGGGTTTCGGAACGCCAAACATAAAAGTGTTGATAACTTTGGAAAAACACTTCAGACAGTTTAGATTTGATGTGCAACTACTAGAAAGACCCTTTCTGCTATAGTGGGAGGTTAAAATTTCATGTTCTGAAGCTTCCCTGAAAAGTTATGGCACAATGCACAAAAACGCTTTTCAGCCTGAGATAAGGTGGGTTTCGGAACGCCAAACATAAAAGTGTTAATAACTTTGGAAAAACACTTCAGACAGTTTAGATTTGATGTGCAACTACTAGAAAGACCCTTTCTGCTATAGTGGGAGGTTAAAATTTCATGTTCTGAAGCTTCCCTGAAAAGTTATGGCACAATGCACAAAACGCTTTTCAGCCTGAGATAAGGTGGGTTTCGGAACGCCAAACATAAAAGTGTTGATAACTTTCGAAAAACACTTCAGAGAGCTTAGATTTGATGTGCACCTACTAGAAAGACCCTTTCTGCTATAGTGGGAGGTTAAAATTTCATGTTCTGAAGCTTTCCTGAAAAGTTATGGCACAATGCACAAAAACGCTTTTCAGCCTGAGATAAGGTGGGTTTCGGAACGCCAAACATAAAAGTGTTGATAACTTTTGAAAAACACTTCAGACAGCTTAGATTTGATGTGCAACTACTAGAAAGACCCTTTCTGCTATAGTCGGAGGTTAAAATTTCATGTTCTGAAGCTTCCCTGAAAAGTTATGGCACAATGCACATAAACGCTTTTCAGCCTGAGATAAGGTGGCTTTCGGAACGCCAAACATAAAAGTGTTGATAACTTTCGAAAAACACTTCAGACAGCTTAGATTTGATGTGCACCTACTAGAAAGACCCTTTCTGCTATAGTGGGAGGTTAAAATTTCATGTTCTGAAGCTTCCCTGAAAAGTTATGGCACAATGCGTAAAAACGCTTTTCAGCCTGAGATAAGGTGGGTTTCGGAACGCCAAACATAAAAGTGTTGATAACTTTGGAAAAACACTTCAGACAGTTTAGATTTGATGTGCAACTACTAGAAAGACCCTTTCTGCTATAGTGGGAGGTTAAAATTTCATGTTCTGAAGCTTCCCTGAAAAGTTATGGCACAATGCACAAAAACGCTTTTCAGCCTGAGATAAGGTGGGTTTCGGAACGCCAAACATAAAAGTGTTAATAACTTTGGAAAAACACTTCAGACAGTTTAGATTTGATGTGCAACTACTAGAAAGACCCTTTCTGCTATAGTGGGAGGTTAAAATTTCATGTTCTGAAGCTTCCCTGAAAAGTTATGGCACAATGCACAAAAACGCTTTTCAGCCTGAGATAAGGTGGGTTTCGGAACGCCAAACATAAAAGTGTTGATAACTTTCGAAAAACACTTCAGACAGCTTAGATTTGATGTGCACCTACTAGAAAGACCCTTTCTGCTATAGTGGGAGGTTAAAATTTCATGTTCTGAAGCTTCCCTGAAAAGTTATGGCACAATGCGTAAAAACGCTTTTCAGCCTGAGATAAGGTGGGTTTCGGAACGCCAAACATAAAAGTGTTGATAACTTTGGAAAAACACTTCAGACAGTTTAGATTTGATGTGCAACTACTAGAAAGACCCTTTCTGCTATAGTGGGAGGTTAAAATTTCATGTTCTGAAGCTTCCCTGAAAAGTTATGGCACAATGCACAAAAACGCTTTTCAGCCTGAGATAAGGTGGGTTTCGGAACGCCAAACATAAAAGTGTTGATAACTTTCGAAAAACACTTCAGAGAGCTTAGATTTGATGTGCACCTACTAGAAAGACCCTTTCTGCTATAGTGGGAGGTTAAAATTTCATGTTCTGAAGCTTCCCTGAAAAGTTATGGCACAATGCACAAAAACGCTTTTCAGCCTGAGATAAGGTGGGTTTCGGAACGCCAAACATAAAAGTGTTGATAACTTTGGAAAAACACTTCAGACAGCTTAGATTTGATGTGCACCTACTAGAAAGACCCTTTCTGCTATAGTGGGAGGTTAAAATTTCATGTTCTGAAGCTTCCCTGAAAAGTTATGGCACAATGCGTAAAAACGCTTTTCAGCCTGAGATAAGGTGGGTTTCGGAACGCCAAACATAAAAGTGTTGATAACTTTGGAAAAACACTTCAGACAGTTTAGATTTGATGTGCAACTACTAGAAAGACCCTTTCTGCTATAGTGGGAGGTTAAAATTTCATGTTCTGAAGCTTCCCTGAAAAGTTATGGCACAATGCACAAAAACGCTTTTCAGCCTGAGATAAGGTGGGTTTCGGAACGTCAAACATAAAAGTGTTAATAACTTTGGAAAAACACTTCAGACAGTTTAGATTTGATGTGCAACTACTAGAAAGACCCTTTCTGCTATAGTGGGAGGTTAAAATTTCATGTTCTGAAGCTTCCCTGAAAAGTTATGGCACAATGCACAAAAACGCTTTTCAGCCTGAGATAAGGTGGGTTTCGGAACGCCAAACATAAAAGTGTTGATAACTTTCGAAAAACACTTCAGAGAGCTTAGATTTGATGTGCACCTACTAGAAAGACCCTTTCTGCTATAGTGGGAGGTTAAAATTTCATGTTCTGAAGCTTTCCTGAAAAGTTATGGCACAATGCACAAAAACGCTTTTCAGCCTGAGATAAGGTGGGTTTCGGAACGCCAAACATAAAAGTGTTGATAACTTTTGAAAAACACTTCAGACAGCTTAGATTTGATGTGCAACTACTAGAAAGACCCTTTCTGCTATAGTGGGAGGTTAAAATTTCATGTTCTGAAGCTTCCCTGAAAAGTTATGGCACAATGCACAAAAACGCTTTTCAGCCTGAGATAAGGTGGCTTTCGGAACGCCAAACATAAAAGTGTTGATAACTTTCGAAAAACACTTCAGACAGCTTAGATTTGATGTGCACCTACTAGAAAGACCCTTTCTGCTATAGTGGGAGGTTAAAATTTCATGTTCTGAAGCTTTCCTGAAAAGTTATGGCACAATGCGTAAAAACGCTTTTCAGCCTGAGATAAGGTGGGTTTCGGAACGCCAAACATAAAAGTGTTGATAACTTTGGAAAAACACTTCAGACAGTTTAGATTTGATGTGCAACTACTAGAAAGACCCTTTCTGCTATAGTGGGAGGTTAAAATTTCATGTTCTGAAGCTTCCCTGAAAAGTTATGGCACAATGCACAAAAACGCTTTTCAGCCTGAGATAAGGTGGGTTTCGGAACGCCAAACATAAAAGTGTTAATAACTTTGGAAAAACACTTCAGACAGTTTAGATTTGATGTGCAACTACTAGAAAGACCCTTTCTGCTATAGTGGGAGGTTAAAATTTCATGTTCTGAAGCTTCCCTGAAAAGTTATGGCACAATGCACAAAAACGCTTTTCAGCCTGAGATAAGGTGGGTTTCGGAACGCCAAACATAAAAGTGTTGATAACTTTCGAAAAACACTTCAGACAGCTTAGATTTGATGTGCACCTACTAGAAAGACCCTTTCTGCTATAGTGGGAGGTTAAAATTTCATGTTCTGAAGCTTCCCTGAAAAGTTATGGCACAATGCGTAAAAACGCTTTTCAGCCTGAGATAAGGTGGGTTTCGGAACGCCAAACATAAAAGTGTTGATAACTTTGGAAAAACACTTCAGACAGTTTAGATTTGATGTGCAACTACTAGAAAGACCCTTTCTGCTATAGTGGGAGGTTAAAATTTCATGTTCTGAAGCTTCCCTGAAAAGTTATGGCACAATGCACAAAAACGCTTTTCAGCCTGAGATAAGGTGGGTTTCGGAACGCCAAACATAAAAGTGTTGATAACTTTCGAAAAACACTTCAGAGAGCTTAGATTTGATGTGCACCTACTAGAAAGACCCTTTCTGCTATAGTGGGAGGGTAAAATTTCATGTTCTGAAGCTTCCCTGAAAAGTTATGGCACAATGCACAAAAACGCTTTTCAGCCTGAGATAAGGTGGGTTTCGGAACGCCAAACATAAAAGTGTTGATAACTTTTGAAAAACACTTCAGACAGCTTAGATTTGATGTGCAACTACTAGAAAGACCCTTTCTGCTATAGTGGGAGGTTAAAATTTCATGTTCTGAAGCTTCCCTGAAAAGTTATGGCACAATGCACAAAAACGCTTTTCAGCCTGAGATAAGGTGGGTTTCGGAACGCCAAACATAAAAGTGTTGATAACTTTGGAAAAACACTTCAGACAGTTTAGATTTGATGTGCAACTACTAGAAAGACCCTTTCTGCTATAGTGGGAGGTTAAAATTTCATGTTCTGAAGCTTTCCTGAAAAGTTATGGCACAATGCACAAAAACGCTTTTCAGCCTGAGATAAGGTGGGTTTCGGAACGCCAAACATAAAAGTGTTGATAACTTTGGAAAAACACTTCAGACAGCTTAGATTTGATGTGCAACTACTAGAAAGACCCTTTCTGCTATAGTGGGAGGTTAAAATTTCATGTTCTGAAGCTTCCCTGAAAAGTTATGGCACAATGCACAAAAACGCTTTTCAGCCTGAGATAAGGTGGGTTTCGGAACGCCAAACATAAAAGTGTTGATAACTTTCGAAAAACACTTCAGACAGCTTAGATTTGATGTGCACCTACTAGAAAGACCCTTTCTGCTATAGTGGGAGGTTAAAATTTCATGTTCTGAAGCTTCCCTGAAAAGTTATGGCACAATGCGTAAAAACGCTTTTCAGCCTGAGATAAGGTGGGTTTCGGAACGCCAAACATAAAAGTGTTGATAACTTTGGAAAAACACTTCAGACAGTTTAGATTTGATGCGCAACTACTAGAAAGACCCTTTCTGCTATAGTGGGAGGTTAAAATTTCATGTTCTGAAACTTCCATGAAAAGTTATGGCACAATGCACAAAAACGCTTTTCAGCCTGAGATAAGGTGGGTTTCGGAACGCCAAACATAAAAGTGTTAATAACTTTGGAAAAACACTTCAGACAGTTTAGATTTGATGTGCAAATACTAGAAAGACCCTTTCTGCTATAGTGGGAGGTTAAAATTTCATGTTCTGAAGCTTCCCTGAAAAGTTATGGCACAATGCACAAAAACGCTTTTCAGCCTGAGATAAGGTGGGTTTCGGAACGCCAAACATAAAAGTGTTTATAACTTTGGAAAAACAATTCAGACAGTTTAGATTTGATGTGCAACTACTAGAAAGACCCTTTCTGCTATAGTGGGAGGTTAAAATTTCATGTTCTGAAGCTTCCCTGAAAAGTTATGGCACAATGCACAAAAACGCTTTTCAGCCTGAGATAAGGTGGGTTTCGGAACGCCAAACATAAAAGTGTTGATAACTTTCGAAAAACACTTCAGACAGCTTAGATTTGATGTGCACCTACTAGAAAGACCCTTTCTGCTATAGTGGGAGGTTAAAATTTCATGTTCTGAAGCTTCCCTGAAAAGTTATGGCACAATGCGTAAAAACGCTTTTCAGCCTGAGATAAGGTGGGTTTCGGAACGCCAAACATAAAAGTGTTAATAACTTTGGAAAAACACTTCAGACAGTTTAGATTTGATGTGCAACTACTAGAAAGACCCTTTCTGCTATAGTGGGAGGTTAAAATTTCATGTTCTGAAGCTTCCCTGAAAAGTTATGGCACAATGCACAAAAACGCTTTTCAGCCTGAGATAAGGTGGGTTTCGGAACGCCAAACATAAAAGTGTTGATAACTTTCGAAAAACACTTCAGAGAGCTTAGATTTGATGTGCACCTACTAGAAAGACCCTTTCTGCTATAGTGGGAGGTTAAAATTTCATGTTCTGAAGCTTTCCTGAAAAGTTATGGCACAATGCACAAAAACGCTTTTCAGCCTGAGATAAGGTGGGTTTCGGAACGCCAAACATAAAAGTGTTGATAACTTTTGAAAAACACTTCAGACAGCTTAGATTTGATGTGCAACTACTAGAAAGACCCTTTCTGCTATAGTGGGAGGTTAAAATTTCATGTTCTGAAGCTTCCCTGAAAAGTTATGGCACAATGCACAAAAACGCTTTTCAGCCTGAGATAAGGTGGGTTTCGGAACGCCAAACATAAAAGTGTTGATAACTTTCGAAAAACACTTCAGACAGCTTAGATTTGATGTGCACCTACTAGAAAGACCCTTTCTGCTATAGTGGGAGGTTAAAATTTCATGTTCTGAAGCTTCCCTGAAAAGTTATGGCACAATGCGTAAAAACGCTTTTCAGCCTGAGATAAGGTGGGTTTCGGAACGCCAAACATAAAAGTGTTGATAACTTTGGAAAAACACTTCAGACAGTTTAGATTTGATGTGCAACTACTAGAAAGACCCTTTCTGCTATAGTGGGAGGTTAAAATTTCATGTTCTGAAGCTTCCCTGAAAAGTTATGGCACAATGCACAAAAACGCTTTTCAGCCTGAGATAAGGTGGGTTTCGGAACGCCAAACATAAAAGTGTTGATAACTTTGGAAAAACACTTCAGACAGTTTAGATTTGATGTGCAACTACTAGAAAGACCCTTTCTGCTATAGTGGGAGGTTAAAATTTCATGTTCTGAAGCTTCCCTGAAAAGTTATGGCACAATGCACAAAAACGCTTTTCAGCCTGAGATAAGGTGGGTTTCGGAACGCCAAACATAAAAGTGTTAATAACTTTGGAAAAACACTTCAGACAGTTTAGATTTGATGTGCAACTACTAGAAAGACCCTTTCTGCTATAGTGGGAGGTTAAAATTTCATGTTCTGAAGCTTCCCTGAAAAGTTATGGCACAATGCACAAAAACGCTTTTCAGCCTGAGATAAGGTGGGTTTCGGAACGCCAAACATAAAAGTGTTGATAACTTTCGAAAAACACTTCAGAGAGCTTAGATTTGATGTGCACCTACTAGAAAGACCCTTTCTGCTATAGTGGGAGGTTAAAATTTCATGTTCTGAAGCTTTCCTGAAAAGTTATGGCACAATGCACAAAAACGCTTTTCAGCCTGAGATAAGGTGGGTTTCGGAACGCCAAACATAAAAGTGTTGATAACTTTTGAAAAACACTTCAGACAGCTTAGATTTGATGTGCAACTACTAGAAAGACCCTTTCTGCTATAGTCGGAGGTTAAAATTTCATGTTCTGAAGCTTCCCTGAAAAGTTATGGCACAATGCACATAAACGCTTTTCAGCCTGAGATAAGGTGGCTTTCGGAACGCCAAACATAAAAGTGTTGATAACTTTCGAAAAACACTTCAGACAGCTTAGATTTGATGTGCACCTACTAGAAAGACCCTTTCTGCTATAGTGGGAGGTTAAAATTTCATGTTCTGAAGCTTCCCTGAAAAGTTATGGCACAATGCGTAAAAACGCTTTTCAGCCTGAGATAAGGTGGGTTTCGGAACGCCAAACATAAAAGTGTTGATAACTTTGGAAAAACACTTCAGACAGTTTAGATTTGATGTGCAACTACTAGAAAGACCCTTTCTGCTATAGTGGGAGGTTAAAATTTCATGTTCTGAAGCTTCCCTGAAAAGTTATGGCACAATGCACAAAAACGCTTTTCAGCCTGAGATAAGGTGGGTTTCGGAACGCCAAACATAAAAGTGTTAATAACTTTGGAAAAACACTTCAGACAGTTTAGATTTGATGTGCAACTACTAGAAAGACCCTTTCTGCTATAGTGGGAGGTTAAAATTTCATGTTCTGAAGCTTCCCTGAAAAGTTATGGCACAATGCACAAAAACGCTTTTCAGCCTGAGATAAGGTGGGTTTCGGAACGCCAAACATAAAAGTGTTGATAACTTTCGAAAAACACTTCAGACAGCTTAGATTTGATGTGCACCTACTAGAAAGACCCTTTCTGCTATAGTGGGAGGTTAAAATTTCATGTTCTGAAGCTTCCCTGAAAAGTTATGGCACAATGCGTAAAAACGCTTTTCAGCCTGAGATAAGGTGGGTTTCGGAACGCCAAACATAAAAGTGTTGATAACTTTGGAAAAACACTTCAGACAGTTTAGATTTGATGTGCAACTACTAGAAAGACCCTTTCTGCTATAGTGGGAGGTTAAAATTTCATGTTCTGAAGCTTCCCTGAAAAGTTATGGCACAATGCACAAAAACGCTTTTCAGCCTGAGATAAGGTGGGTTTCGGAACGCCAAACATAAAAGTGTTGATAACTTTCGAAAAACACTTCAGAGAGCTTAGATTTGATGTGCACCTACTAGAAAGACCCTTTCTGCTATAGTGGGAGGGTAAAATTTCATGTTCTGAAGCTTTCCTGAAAAGTTATGGCACAATGCACAAAAACGCTTTTCAGCCTGAGATAAGGTGGGTTTCGGAACGCCAAACATAAAAGTGTTGATAACTTTTGAAAAACACTTCAGACAGCTTAGATTTGATGTGCAACTACTAGAAAGACCCTTTCTGCTATAGTGGGAGGTTAAAATTTCATGTTCTGAAGCTTCCCTGAAAAGTTATGGCACAATGCACAAAAACGCTTTTCAGCCTGAGATAAGGTGGGTTTCGGAACGCCAAACATAAAAGTGTTGATAACTTTGGAAAAACACTTCAGACAGTTTAGATTTGATGTGCAACTACTAGAAAGACCCTTTCTGCTATAGTGGGAGGTTAAAATTTCATGTTCTGAAGCTTTCCTGAAAAGTTATGGCACAATGCACAAAAACGCTTTTCAGCCTGAGATAAGGTGGGTTTCGGAACGCCAAACATAAAAGTGTTGATAACTTTTGAAAAACACTTCAGACAGCTGAGATTTGATGTGCAACTACTAGAAAGACCCTTTCTGCTATAGTGGGAGGTTAAAATTTCATGTTCTGAAGCTTCCCTGAAAAGTTATGGCACAATGCACAAAAACGCTTTTCAGCCTGAGATAAGGTGGGTTTCGGAACGCCAAACATAAAAGTGTTGATAACTTTCGAAAAACACTTCAGACAGCTTAGATTTGATGTGCACCTACTAGAAAGACCCTTTCTGCTATAGTGGGAGGTTAAAATTTCATGTTCTGAAGCTTCCCTGAAAAGTTATGGCACAATGCGTAAAAACGCTTTTCAGCCTGAGATAAGGTGGGTTTCGGAACGCCAAACATAAAAGTGTTGATAACTTTGGAAAAACACTTCAGACAGTTTAGATTTGATGTGCAACTACTAGAAAGACCCTTTCTGCTATAGTGGGAGGTTAAAATTTCATGTTCTGATGCTTCCCTGAAAAGTTATGGCACAATGCACAAAAACGCTTTTCAGCCTGAGATAAGGTGGGTTTCGGAACGCCAAACATAAAAGTGTTAATAACTTTGGAAAAACACTTCAGACAGTTTAGATTTGATGTGCAACTACTAGAAAGACCCTTTCTGCTATATTGGGAGGTTAAAATTTCATGTTCTGAAGCTTCCCTGAAAAGTTATGGCACAATGCACAAAAACGCTTTTCAGCCTGAGATAAGGTGGGTTTCGGAACGCCAAACATAAAAGTGTTGATAACTTTCGAAAAACACTTCAGACAGCTTAGATTTGATGTGCACCTACTAGAAAGACCCTTTCTGCTATAGTGGGAGGTTAAAATTTCATGTTCTGAAGCTTCCCTGAAAAGTTATGGCACAATGCGTAAAAACGCTTTTCAGCCTGAGATAAGGTGGGTTTCGGAACGCCAAACATAAAAGTGTTGATAACTTTGGAAAAACACTTCAGACAGTTTAGATTTGATGTGCAACTACTAGAAAGACCCTTTCTGCTATAGTGGGAGGTTAAAATTTCATGTTCTGAAGCTTCCCTGAAAAGTTATGGCACAATGCACAAAAACGCTTTTCAGCCTGAGATAAGGTGGGTTTCGGAACGCCAAACATAAAAGTGTTGATAACTTTGGAAAAACACTTCAGACAGTTTAGATTTGATGTGCAACTACTAGAAAGACCCTTTCTGCTATAGTGGGAGGTTAAAATTTCATGTTCTGAAGCTTCCCTGAAAAGTTATGGCACAATGCACAAAAACGCTTTTCAGCCTGAGATAAGGTGGGTTTCGGAACGCCAAACATAAAAGTGTTAATAACTTTGGAAAAACACTTCAGACAGTTTAGATTTGATGTGCAACTACTAGAAAGACCCTTTCTGCTATAGTGGGAGGTTAAAATTTCATGTTCTGAAGCTTCCCTGAAAAGTTATGGCACAATGCACAAAAACGCTTTTCAGCCTGAGATAAGGTGGGTGTCGGAACGCCAAACATAAAAGTGTTGATAACTTTCGAAAAACACTTCAGAGAGCTTAGATTTGATGTGCACCTACTAGAAAGACCCTTTCTGCTATAGTGGGAGGTTAAAATTTCATGTTCTGAAGCTTCCCTGAAAAGTTATGGCACAATGCGTAAAAACGCTTTTCAGCATGAGATAAGGTGGGTTTCGGAACGCCAAACATAAAAGTGTTGATAACTTTGGAAAAACACTTCAGACAGTTTAGATTTGATGTGCAACTACTAGAAAGACCCTTTCTGCTATAGTGGGAGGTTAAAATTTCATGTTCTGAAGCTTCCCTGAAAAGTTATGGCACAATGCACAAAAACGCTTTTCAGCCTGAGATAAGGTGGGTTTCGGAACGCCAAACATAAAAGTGTTAATAACTTTGGAAAAACACTTCAGACAGTTTAGATTTGATGTGCAACTACTAGAAAGACCCTTTCTGCTATAGTGGGAGGTTAAAATTTCATGTTCTGAAGCTTTCCTGAAAAGTTATGGCACAATGCACAAAAACGCTTTTCAGCCTGAGATAAGGTGGGTTTCGGAACGCCAAACATAAAAGTGTTGATAACTTTCGAAAAACACTTCAGACAGCTTAGATTTGATGTGCACCTACTAGAAAGACCCTTTCTGCTATAGTGGGAGGTTAAAATTTCATGTTCTGAAGCTTCCCTGAAAAGTTATGGCACAATGCGTAAAAACGCTTTTCAGCCTGAGATAAGGTGGGTTTCGGAACGCCAAACATAAAAGTGTTGATAACTTTGGAAAAACACTTCAGACAGTTTAGATTTGATGTGCAACTACTAGAAAGACCCTTTCTGCTATAGTGGGAGGTTAAAATTTCATGTTCTGAAGCTTCCCTGAAAAGTTATGGCACAATGCACAAAAACGCTTTTCAGCCTGAGATAAGGTGGGTTTCGGAACGCCAAACATAAAAGTGTTAATAACTTTGGAAAAACACTTCAGACAGTTTAGATTTGATGTGCAACTACTAGAAAGACCCTTTCTGCTATAGTGGGAGGTTAAAATTTCATGTTCTGAAGCTTCCCTGAAAAGTTATGGCACAATGCACAAAAACGCTTTTCAGCCTGAGATAAGGTGGGTTTCGGAACGCCAAACATAAAAGTGTTGATAACTTTCGAAAAACACTTCAGAGAGCTTAGATTTGATGTGCACCTACTAGAAAGACCCTTTCTGCTATAGTGGGAGGTTAAAATTTCATGTTCTGAAGCTTCCCTGAAAAGTTATGGCACAATGCGTAAAAACGCTTTTCAGCCTGAGATAAGGTGGGTTTCGGAACGCCAAACATAAAAGTGTTGATAACTTTGGAAAAACACTTCAGACAGTTTAGATTTGATGTGCAACTACTAGAAAGACCCTTTCTGCTATAGTGGGAGGTTAAAATTTCATGTTCTGAAGCTTCCCTGAAAAGTTATGGCACAATGCACAAAAACGCTTTTCAGCCTGAGATAAGGTGGGTTTCGGAACGTCAAACATAAAAGTGTTAATAACTTTGGAAAAACACTTCAGACAGTTTAGATTTGATGTGCAACTACTAGAAAGACCCTTTCTGCTATAGTGGGAGGTTAAAATTTCATGTTCTGAAGCTTCCCTGAAAAGTTATGGCACAATGCACAAAAACGCTTTTCAGCCTGAGATAAGGTGGGTTTCGGAACGCCAAACATAAAAGTGTTGATAACTTTCGAAAAACACTTCAGAGAGCTTAGATTTGATGTGCACCTACTAGAAAGACCCTTTCTGCTATAGTGGGAGGTTAAAATTTCATGTTCTGAAGCTTTCCTGAAAAGTTATGGCACAATGCACAAAAACGCTTTTCAGCCTGAGATAAGGTGGGTTTCGGAACGCCAAACATAAAAGTGTTGATAACTTTTGAAAAACACTTCAGACAGCTTAGATTTGATGTGCAACTACTAGAAAGACCCTTTCTGCTATAGTGGGAGGTTAAAATTTCATGTTCTGAAGCTTCCCTGAAAAGTTATGGCACAATGCACAAAAACGCTTTTCAGCCTGAGATAAGGTGGCTTTCGGAACGCCAAACATAAAAGTGTTGATAACTTTCGAAAAACACTTCAGACAGCTTAGATTTGATGTGCACCTACTAGAAAGACCCTTTCTGCTATAGTGGGAGGTTAAAATTTCATGTTCTGAAGCTTTCCTGAAAAGTTATGGCACAATGCGTAAAAACGCTTTTCAGCCTGAGATAAGGTGGGTTTCGGAACGCCAAACATAAAAGTGTTGATAACTTTGGAAAAACACTTCAGACAGTTTAGATTTGATGTGCAACTACTAGAAAGACCCTTTCTGCTATAGTGGGAGGTTAAAATTTCATGTTCTGAAGCTTCCCTGAAAAGTTATGGCACAATGCACAAAAACGCTTTTCAGCCTGAGATAAGGTGGGTTTCGGAACGCCAAACATAAAAGTGTTAATAACTTTGGAAAAACACTTCAGACAGTTTAGATTTGATGTGCAACTACTAGAAAGACCCTTTCTGCTATAGTGGGAGGTTAAAATTTCATGTTCTGAAGCTTCCCTGAAAAGTTATGGCACAATGCACAAAAACGCTTTTCAGCCTGAGATAAGGTGGCTTTCGGAACGCCAAACATAAAAGTGTTGATAACTTTCGAAAAACACTTCAGACAGCTTAGATTTGATGTGCACCTACTAGAAAGACCCTTTCTGCTATAGTGGGAGGTTAAAATTTCATGTTCTGAAGCTTCCCTGAAAAGTTATGGCACAATGCGTAAAAACGCTTTTCAGCCTGAGATAAGGTGGGTTTCGGAACGCCAAACATAAAAGTGTTGATAACTTTGGAAAAACACTTCAGACAGTTTAGATTTGATGTGCAACTACTAGAAAGACCCTTTCTGCTATAGTGGGAGGTTAAAATTTCATGTTCTGAAGCTTCCCTGAAAAGTTATGGCACAATGCACAAAAACGCTTTTCAGCCTGAGATAAGGTGGGTTTCGGAACGCCAAACATAAAAGTGTTGATAACTTTCGAAAAACACTTCAGAGAGCTTAGATTTGATGTGCACCTACTAGAAAGACCCTTTCTGCTATAGTGGGAGGGTAAAATTTCATGTTCTGAAGCTTTCCTGAAAAGTTATGGCACAATGCACAAAAACGCTTTTCAGCCTGAGATAAGGTGGGTTTCGGAACGCCAAACATAAAAGTGTTGATAACTTTTGAAAAACACTTCAGACAGCTTAGATTTGATGTGCAACTACTAGAAAGACCCTTTCTGCTATAGTGGGAGGTTAAAATTTCATGTTCTGAAGCTTCCCTGAAAAGTTATGGCACAATGCACAAAAACGCTTTTCAGCCTGAGATAAGGTGGGTTTCGGAACGCCAAACATAAAAGTGTTGATAACTTTGGAAAAACACTTCAGACAGTTTAGATTTGATGTGCAACTACTAGAAAGACCCTTTCTGCTATAGTGGGAGGTTAAAATTTCATGTTCTGAAGCTTTCCTGAAAAGTTATGGCACAATGCACAAAAACGCTTTTCAGCCTGAGATAAGGTGGGTTTCGGAACGCCAAACATAAAAGTGTTGATAACTTTGGAAAAACACTTCAGACAGCTTAGATTTGATGTGCAACTACTAGAAAGACCCTTTCTGCTATAGTGGGAGGTTAAAATTTCATGTTCTGAAGCTTCCCTGAAAAGTTATGGCACAATGCACAAAAACGCTTTTCAGCCTGAGATAAGGTGGGTTTCGGAACGCCAAACATAAAAGTGTTGATAACTTTCGAAAAACACTTCAGACAGCTTAGATTTGATGTGCACCTACTAGAAAGACCCTTTCTGCTATAGTGGGAGGTTAAAATTTCATGTTCTGAAGCTTCCCTGAAAAGTTATGGCACAATGCGTAAAAACGCTTTTCAGCCTGAGATAAGGTGGGTTTCGGAACGCCAAACATAAAAGTGTTGATAACTTTGGAAAAACACTTCAGACAGTTTAGATTTGATGCGCAACTACTAGAAAGACCCTTTCTGCTATAGTGGGAGGTTAAAATTTCATGTTCTGAAACTTCCATGAAAAGTTATGGCACAATGCACAAAAACGCTTTTCAGCCTGAGATAAGGTGGGTTTCGGAACGCCAAACATAAAAGTGTTAATAACTTTGGAAAAACACTTCAGACAGTTTAGATTTGATGTGCAAATACTAGAAAGACCCTTTCTGCTATAGTGGGAGGTTAAAATTTCATGTTCTGAAGCTTCCCTGAAAAGTTATGGCACAATGCACAAAAACGCTTTTCAGCCTGAGATAAGGTGGGTTTCGGAACGCCAAACATAAAAGTGTTTATAACTTTGGAAAAACAATTCAGACAGTTTAGATTTGATGTGCAACTACTAGAAAGACCCTTTCTGCTATAGTGGGAGGTTAAAATTTCATGTTCTGAAGCTTCCCTGAAAAGTTATGGCACAATGCACAAAAACGCTTTTCAGCCTGAGATAAGGTGGGTTTCGGAACGCCAAACATAAAAGTGTTGATAACTTTCGAAAAACACTTCAGACAGCTTAGATTTGATGTGCACCTACTAGAAAGACCCTTTCTGCTATAGTGGGAGGTTAAAATTTCATGTTCTGAAGCTTCCCTGAAAAGTTATGGCACAATGCGTAAAAACGCTTTTCAGCCTGAGATAAGGTGGGTTTCGGAACGCCAAACATAAAAGTGTTAATAACTTTGGAAAAACACTTCAGACAGTTTAGATTTGATGTGCAACTACTAGAAAGACCCTTTCTGCTATAGTGGGAGGTTAAAATTTCATGTTCTGAAGCTTCCCTGAAAAGTTATGGCACAATGCACAAAAACGCTTTTCAGCCTGAGATAAGGTGGGTTTCGGAACGCCAAACATAAAAGTGTTGATAACTTTCGAAAAACACTTCAGAGAGCTTAGATTTGATGTGTACCTACTAGAAAGACCCTTTCTGCTATAGTGGGAGGTTAAAATTTCATGTTCTGAAGCTTTCCTGAAAAGTTATGGCACAATGCACAAAAACGCTTTTCAGCCTGAGATAAGGTGGGTTTCGGAACGCCAAACATAAAAGTGTTGATAACTTTTGAAAAACACTTCAGACAGCTTAGATTTGATGTGCAACTACTAGAAAGACCCTTTCTGCTATAGTGGGAGGTTAAAATTTCATGTTCTGAAGCTTCCCTGAAAAGTTATGGCACAATGCACAAAAACGCTTTTCAGCCTGAGATAAGGTGGGTTTCGGAACGCCAAACATAAAAGTGTTGATAACTTTGGAAAAACACTTCAGACAGCTTAGATTTGATGTGCACCTACTAGAAAGACCCTTTCTGCTATAGTGGGAGGTTAAAATTTCATGTTCTGAAGCTTCCCTGAAAAGTTATGGCACAATGCGTAAAAACGCTTTTCAGCCTGAGATAAGGTGGGTTTCGGAACGCCAAACATAAAAGTGTTGATAACTTTGGAAAAACACTTCAGACAGTTTAGATTTGATGTGCAACTACCAGAAAGACCCTTTCTGCTATAGTGGGAGGTTAAAATTTCATGTTCTGAAGCTTCCCTGAAAAGTTATGGCACAATGCACAAAAACGCTTTTCAGCCTGAGATAAGGTGGGTTTCGGAACGCCAAACATAAAAGTGTTGATAACTTTGGAAAAACACTTCAGACAGTTTAGATTTGATGTGCAACTACTAGAAAGACCCTTTCTGCTATAGTGGGAGGTTAAAATTTCATGTTCTGAAGCTTCCCTGAAAAGTTATGGCACAATGCACAAAAACGCTTTTCAGCCTGAGATAAGGTGGGTTTCGGAACGCCAAACATAAAAGTGTTAATAACTTTGGAAAAACACTTCAGACAGTTTAGATTTGATGTGCAACTACTAGAAAGACCCTTTCTGCTATAGTGGGAGGTTAAAATTTCATGTTCTGAAGCTTCCCTGAAAAGTTATGGCACAATGCACAAAAACGCTTTTCAGCCTGAGATAAGGTGGGTTTCGGAACGCCAAACATAAAAGTGTTGATAACTTTCGAAAAACACTTCAGAGAGCTTAGATTTGATGTGCACCTACTAGAAAGACCCGTTCTGCTATAGTGGGAGGTTAAAATTTCATGTTCTGAAGCTTTCCTGAAAAGTTATGGCACAATGCACAAAAACGCTTTTCAGCCTGAGATAAGGTGGGTTTCGGAACGCCAAACATAAAAGTGTTGATAACTTTTGAAAAACACTTCAGACAGCTTAGATTTGATGTGCAACTACTAGAAAGACCCTTTCTGCTATAGTGGGAGGTTAAAATTTCATGTTCTGAAGCTTCCCTGAAAAGTTATGGCACAATGCACAAAAACGCTTTTCAGCCTGAGATAAGGTGGCTTTCGGAACGCCAAACATAAAAGTGTTGATAACTTTCGAAAAACACTTCAGACAGCTTAGATTTGATGTGCACCTACTAGAAAGACCCTTTCTGCTATAGTGGGAGGTTAAAATTTCATGTTCTGAAGCTTCCCTGAAAAGTTATGGCACAATGCGTAAAAACGCTTTTCAGCCTGAGATAAGGTGGGTTTCGGAACGCCAAACATAAAAGTGTTGATAACTTTGGAAAAACACTTCAGACAGTTTAGATTTGATGTGCAACTACTAGAAAGACCCTTTCTGCTATAGTGGGAGGTTAAAATTTCATGTTCTGAAGCTTCCCTGAAAAGTTATGGCACAATGCACAAAAACGCTTTTCAGCCTGAGATAAGGTGGGTTTCGGAACGCCAAACATAAAAGTGTTAATAACTTTGGAAAAACACTTCAGACAGTTTAGATTTGATGTGCAACTACTAGAAAGACCCTTTCTGCTATAGTGGGAGGTTAAAATTTCATGTTCTGAAGCTTCCCTGAAAAGTTATGGCACAATGCACAAAAACGCTTTTCAGCCTGAGATAAGGTGGGTTTCGGAACGCCAAACATAAAAGTGTTGATAACTTTCGAAAAACACTTCAGACAGCTTAGATTTGATGTGCACCTACTAGAAAGACCCTTTCTGCTATAGTGGGAGGTTAAAATTTCATGTTCTGAAGCTTCCCTGAAAAGTTATGGCACAATGCGTAAAAACGCTTTTCAGCCTGAGATAAGGTGGGTTTCGGAACGCCAAACATAAAAGTGTTGATAACTTTGGAAAAACACTTCAGACAGTTTAGATTTGATGTGCAACTACTAGAAAGACCCTTTCTGCTATAGTGGGAGGTTAAAATTTCATGTTCTGAAGCTTCCCTGAAAAGTTATGGCACAATGCACAAAAACGCTTTTCAGCCTGAGATAAGGTGGGTTTCGGAACGCCAAACATAAAAGTGTTGATAACTTTCGAAAAACACTTCAGAGAGCTTAGATTTGATGTGCACCTACTAGAAAGACCCTTTCTGCTATAGTGGGAGGTTAAAATTTCATGTTCTGAAGCTTTCCTGAAAAGTTATGGCACAATGCACAAAAACGCTTTTCAGCCTGAGATAAGGTGGGTTTCGGAACGCCAAACATAAAAGTGTTGATAACTTTCGAAAAACACTTCAGACAGCTTAGATTTGATGTGCACCTACTAGAAAGACCCTTTCTGCTATAGTGGGAGGTTAAAATTTCATGTTCTGAAGCTTCCCTGAAAAGTTATGGCACAATGCGTAAAAACGCTTTTCAGCCTGAGATAAGGTGGGTTTCGGAACGCCAAACATAAAAGTGTTGATAACTTTGGAAAAACACTTCAGACAGTTTAGATTTGATGCGCAACTACTAGAAAGACCCTTTCTGCTATAGTGGGAGGTTAAAATTTCATGTTCTGAAACTTCCATGAAAAGTTATGGCACAATGCACAAAAACGCTTTTCAGCCTGAGATAAGGTGGGTTTCGGAACGCCAAACATAAAAGTGTTAATAACTTTGGAAAAACACTTCAGACAGTTTAGATTTGATGTGCAAATACTAGAAAGACCCTTTCTGCTATAGTGGGAGGTTAAAATTTCATGTTCTGAAGCTTCCCTGAAAAGTTATGGCACAATGCACAAAAACGCTTTTCAGCCTGAGATAAGGTGGGTTTCGGAACGCCAAACATAAAAGTGTTTATAACTTTGGAAAAACAATTCAGACAGTTTAGATTTGATGTGCAACTACTAGAAAGACCCTTTCTGCTATAGTGGGAGGTTAAAATTTCATGTTCTGAAGCTTCCCTGAAAAGTTATGGCACAATGCACAAAAACGCTTTTCAGCCTGAGATAAGGTGGGTTTCGGAACGCCAAACATAAAAGTGTTGATAACTTTCGAAAAACACTTCAGACAGCTTAGATTTGATGTGCACCTACTAGAAAGACCCTTTCTGCTATAGTGGGAGGTTAAAATTTCATGTTCTGAAGCTTCCCTGAAAAGTTATGGCACAATGCGTAAAAACGCTTTTCAGCCTGAGATAAGGTGGGTTTCGGAACGCCAAACATAAAAGTGTTAATAACTTTGGAAAAACACTTCAGACAGTTTAGATTTGATGTGCAACTACTAGAAAGACCCTTTCTGCTATAGTGGGAGGTTAAAATTTCATGTTCTGAAGCTTCCCTGAAAAGTTATGGCACAATGCACAAAAACGCTTTTCAGCCTGAGATAAGGTGGGTTTCGGAACGCCAAACATAAAAGTGTTGATAACTTTCGAAAAACACTTCAGAGAGCTTAGATTTGATGTGCACCTACTAGAAAGACCCTTTCTGCTATAGTGGGAGGTTAAAATTTCATGTTCTGAAGCTTTCCTGAAAAGTTATGGCACAATGCACAAAAACGCTTTTCAGCCTGAGATAAGGTGGGTTTCGGAACGCCAAACATAAAAGTGTTGATAACATTTGAAAAACACTTCAGACAGCTTAGATTTGATGTGCAACTACTAGAAAGACCCTTTCTGCTATAGTGGGAGGTTAAAATTTCATGTTCTGAAGCTTCCCTGAAAAGTTATGGCACAATGCACAAAAACGCTTTTCAGCCTGAGATAAGGTGGGTTTCGGAACGCCAAACATAAAAGTGTTGATAACTTTCGAAAAACACTTCAGACAGCTTAGATTTGATGTGCACCTACTAGAAAGACCCTTTCTGCTATAGTGGGAGGTTAAAATTTCATGTTCTGAAGCTTCCCTGAAAAGTTATGGCACAATGCGTAAAAACGCTTTTCAGCCTGAGATAAGGTGGGTTTCGGAACGCCAAACATAAAAGTGTTGATAACTTTGGAAAAACACTTCAGACAGTTTAGATTTGATGTGCAACTACTAGAAAGACCCTTTCTGCTATAGTGGGAGGTTAAAATTTCATGTTCTGAAGCTTCCCTGAAAAGTTATGGCACAATGCACAAAAACGCTTTTCAGCCTGAGATAAGGTGGGTTTCGGAACGCCAAACATAAAAGTGTTGATAACTTTGGAAAAACACTTCAGACAGTTTAGATTTGATGTGCAACTACTAGAAAGACCCTTTCTGCTATAGTGGGAGGTTAAAATTTCATGTTCTGAAGCTTCCCTGAAAAATTATGGCACAATGCACAAAAACGCTTTTCAGCCTGAGATAAGGTGGGTTTCGGAACGCCAAACATAAAAGTGTTAATAACTTTGGAAAAACACTTCAGACAGTTTAGATTTGATGTGCAACTACTAGAAAGACCCTTTCTGCTATAGTGGGAGGTTAAAATTTCATGTTCTGAAGCTTCCCTGAAAAGTTATGGCACAATGCACAAAAACGCTTTTCAGCCTGAGATAAGGTGGGTTTCGGAACGCCAAACATAAAAGTGTTGATAACTTTCGAAAAACACTTCAGAGAGCTTAGATTTGATGTGCACCTACTAGAAAGACCCTTTCTGCTATAGTGGGAGGTTAAAATTTCATGTTCTGAAGCTTCCCTGAAAAGTTATGGCACAATGCGTAAAAACGCTTTTCAGCATGAGATAAGGTGGGTTTCGGAACGCCAAACATAAAAGTGTTGATAACTTTGGAAAAACACTTCAGACAGTTTAGATTTGATGTGCAACTACTAGAAAGACCCTTTCTGCTATAGTGGGAGGTTAAAATTTCATGTTCTGAAGCTTCCCTGAAAAGTTATGGCACAATGTACAAAAACGCTTTTCAGCCTGAGATAAGGTGGGTTTCGGAACGCCAAACATAAAAGTGTTAATAACTTTGGAAAAACACTTCAGACAGTTTAGATTTGATGTGCAACTACTAGAAAGACCCTTTCTGCTATAGTGGGAGGTTAAAATTTCATGTTCTGAAGCTTTCCTGAAAAGTTATGGCACAATGCACAAAAACGCTTTTCAGCCTGAGATAAGGTGGGTTTCGGAACGCCAAACATAAAAGTGTTGATAACTTTCGAAAAACACTTCAGAGAGCTTAGATTTGATGTGCACCTACTAGAAAGACCCTTTCTGCTATAGTGGGAGGTTAAAATTTCATGTTCTGAAGCTTCCCTGAAAAGTTATGGCACAATGCGTAAAAACGCTTTTCAGCCTGAGATAAGGTGGGTTTCGGAACGCCAAACATAAAAGTGTTGATAACTTTGGAAAAACACTTCAGACAGTTTAGATTTGATGTGCAACTACTAGAAAGACCCTTTCTGCTATAGTGGGAGGTTAAAATTTCATGTTCTGAAGCTTTCCTGAAAAGTTATGGCACAATGCACAAAAACGCTTTTCAGCCTGAGATAAGGTGGGTTTCGGAACGCCAAACATAAAAGTGTTGATAACTTTTGAAAAACACTTCAGACAGTTTAGATTTGATGTGCAACTACTAGAAAGACCCTTTCTGCTATAGTGGGAGGTTAAAATTTCATGTTCTGAAGCTTCCCTGAAAAGTTATGGCACAATGCACAAAAACGCTTTTCAGCCGGAGATAAGGTGGGTTTCGGAACGCCAAACATAAAAGTGTTGATAACTTTCGAAAAACACTTCAGACAGCTTAGATTTGATGTGCACCTACTAGAAAGACCCTTTCTGCTATAGTGGGAGGTTAAAATTTCATGTTCTGAAGCTTCCCTGAAAAGTTATGGCACAATGCGTAAAAACGCTTTTCAGCCTGAGATAAGGTGGGTTTCGGAACGCCAAACATAAAAGTGTTGATAACTTTGGAAAAACACTTCAGACAGTTTAGATTTGATGTGCAACTACTAGAAAGACCCTTTCTGCTATAGTGGGAGGTTAAAATTTCATGTTCTGATGCTTCCCTGAAAAGTTATGGCACAATGCACAAAAACGCTTTTCAGCCTGAGATAAGGTGGGTTTCGGAACGCCAAACATAAAAGTGTTAATAACTTTGGAAAAACACTTCAGACAGTTTAGATTTGATGTGCAACTACTAGAAAGACCCTTTCTGCTATATTGGGAGGTTAAAATTTCATGTTCTGAAGCTTCCCTGAAAAGTTATGGCACAATGCACAAAAACGCATTTCAGCCTGAGATAAGGTGGGTTTCGGAACGCCAAACATAAAAGTGTTGATAACTTTCGAAAAACACTTCAGACAGCTTAGATTTGATGTGCACCTACTAGAAAGACCCTTTCTGCTATAGTGGGAGGTTAAAATTTCATGTTCTGAAGCTTCCCTGAAAAGTTATGGCACAATGCGTAAAAACGCTTTTCAGCCTGAGATAAGGTGGGTTTCGGAACGCCAAACATAAAAGTGTTGATAACTTTGGAAAAACACTTCAGACAGTTTAGATTTGATGTGCAACTACTAGAAAGACCCTTTCTGCTATAGTGGGAGGTTAAAATTTCATGTTCTGAAGCTTCCCTGAAAAGTTATGGCACAATGCACAAAAACGCTTTTCAGCCTGAGATAAGGTGGGTTTCGGAACGCCAAACATAAAAGTGTTAATAACTTTGGAAAAACACTTCAGACAGTTTAGATTTGATGTGCAACTACTAGAAAGACCCTTTCTGCTATAGTGGGAGGTTAAAATTTCATGTTCTGAAGCTTCCCTGAAAAGTTATGGCACAATGCACAAAAACGCTTTTCAGCCTGAGATAAGGTGGGTGTCGGAACGCCAAACATAAAAGTGTTGATAACTTTCGAAAAACACTTCAGAGAGCTTAGATTTGATGTGCACCTACTAGAAAGACCCTTTCTGCTATAGTGGGAGGTTAAAATTTCATGTTCTGAAGCTTCCCTGAAAAGTTATGGCACAATGCGTAAAAACGCTTTTCAGCATGAGATAAGGTGGGTTTCGGAACGCCAAACATAAAAGTGTTGATAACTTTGGAAAAACACTTCAGACAGTTTAGATTTGATGTGCAACTACTAGAAAGACCCTTTCTGCTATAGTGGGAGGTTAAAATTTCATCTTCTGAAGCTTCCCTGAAAAGTTATGGCACAATGCACAAAAACGCTTTTCAGCCTGAGATAAGGTGGGTTTCGGAACGCCAAACATAAAAGTGTTAATAACTTTGGAAAAACACTTCAGACAGTTTAGATTTGATGTGCAACTACTAGAAAGACCCTTTCTGCTATAGTGGGAGGTTAAAATTTCATGTTCTGAAGCTTTCCTGAAAAGTTATGGCACAATGCACAAAAACGCTTTTCAGCCTGAGATAAGGTGGGTTTCGGAACGCCAAACATAAAAGTGTTGATAACTTTCGAAAAACACTTCAGACAGCTTAGATTTGATGTGCACCTACTAGAAAGACCCTTTCTGCTATAGTGGGAGGTTAAAATTTCATGTTCTGAAGCTTCCCTGAAAAGTTATGGCACAATGCGTAAAAACGCTTTTCAGCCTGAGATAAGGTGGGTTTCGGAACGCCAAACATAAAAGTGTTGATAACTTTGGAAAAACACTTCAGACAGTTTAGATTTGATGTGCAACTACTAGAAAGACCCTTTCTGCTATAGTGGGAGGTTAAAATTTCATGTTCTGAAGCTTCCCTGAAAAGTTATGGCACAATGCACAAAAACGCTTTTCAGCCTGAGATAAGGTGGGTTTCGGAACGCCAAACATAAAAGTGTTAATAACTTTGGAAAAACACTTCAGACAGTTTAGATTTGATGTGCAACTACTAGAAAGACCCTTTCTGCTATAGTGGGAGGTTAAAATTTCATGTTCTGAAGCTTCCCTGAAAAGTTATGGCACAATGCACAAAAACGCTTTTCAGCCTGAGATAAGGTGGGTTTCGGAACGCCAAACATAAAAGTGTTGATAACTTTCGAAAAACACTTCAGAGAGCTTAGATTTGATGTGCACCTACTAGAAAGACCCTTTCTGCTATAGTGGGAGGTTAAAATTTCATGTTCTGAAGCTTCCCTGAAAAGTTATGGCACAATGCGTAAAAACGCTTTTCAGCCTGAGATAAGGTGGGTTTCGGAACGCCAAACATAAAAGTGTTGATAACTTTGGAAAAACACTTCAGACAGTTTAGATTTGATGTGCAACTACTAGAAAGACCCTTTCTGCTATAGTGGGAGGTTAAAATTTCATGTTCTGAAGCTTCCCTGAAAAGTTATGGCACAATGCACAAAAACGCTTTTCAGCCTGAGATAAGGTGGGTTTCGGAACGCCAAACATAAAAGTGTTAATAACTTTGGAAAAACACTTCAGACAGTTTAGATTTGATGTGCAACTACTAGAAAGACCCTTTCTGCTATAGTGGGAGGTTAAAATTTCATGTTCTGAAGCTTCCCTGAAAAGTTATGGCACAATGCACAAAAACGCTTTTCAGCCTGAGATAAGGTGGGTTTCGGAACGCCAAACATAAAAGTGTTGATAACTTTCGAAAAACACTTCAGAGAGCTTAGATTTGATGTGCACCTACTAGAAAGACCCTTTCTGCTATAGTGGGAGGTTAAAATTTCATGTTCTGAAGCTTTCCTGAAAAGTTATGGCACAATGCACAAAAACGCTTTTCAGCCTGAGATAAGGTGGGTTTCGGAACGCCAAACATAAAAGTGTTGATAACTTTTGAAAAACACTTCAGACAGCTTAGATTTGATGTGCAACTACTAGAAAGACCCTTTCTGCTATAGTGGGAGGTTAAAATTTCATGTTCTGAAGCTTCCCTGAAAAGTTATGGCACAATGCACAAAAACGCTTTTCAGCCTGAGATAAGGTGGCTTTCGGAACGCCAAACATAAAAGTGTTGATAACTTTCGAAAAACACTTCAGACAGCTTAGATTTGATGTGCACCTACTAGAAAGACCCTTTCTGCTATAGTGGGAGGTTAAAATTTCATGTTCTGAAGCTTCCCTGAAAAGTTATGGCACAATGCGTAAAAACGCTTTTCAGCCTGAGATAAGGTGGGTTTCGGAACGCCAAACATAAAAGTGTTGATAACTTTGGAAAAACACTTCAGACAGTTTAGATTTGATGTGCAACTACTAGAAAGACCCTTTCTGCTATAGTGGGAGGTTAAAATTTCATGTTCTGAAGCTTCCCTGAAAAGTTATGGCACAATGCACAAAAACGCTTTTCAGCCTGAGATAAGGTGGGTTTCGGAACGCCAAACATAAAAGTGTTAATAACTTTGGAAAAACACTTCAGACAGTTTAGATTTGATGTGCAACTACTAGAAAGACCCTTTCTGCTATAGTGGGAGGTTAAAATTTCATGTTCTGAAGCTTCCCTGAAAAGTTATGGCACAATGCACAAAAACGCTTTTCAGCCTGAGATAAGGTGGGTTTCGGAACGCCAAACATAAAAGTGTTGATAACTTTCGAAAAACACTTCAGACAGCTTAGATTTGATGTGCACCTACTAGAAAGACCCTTTCTGCTATAGTGGGAGGTTAAAATTTCATGTTCTGAAGCTTCCCTGAAAAGTTATGGCACAATGCGTAAAAACGCTTTTCAGCCTGAGATAAGGTGGGTTTCGGAACGCCAAACATAAAAGTGTTGATAACTTTGGAAAAACACTTCAGACAGTTTAGATTTGATGTGCAACTACTAGAAAGACCCTTTCTGCTATAGTGGGAGGTTAAAATTTCATGTTCTGAAGCTTCCCTGAAAAGTTATGGCACAATGCACAAAAACGCTTTTCAGCCTGAGATAAGGTGGGTTTCGGAACGCCAAACATAAAAGTGTTAATAACTTTGGAAAAACACTTCAGACAGTTTAGATTTGATGTGCAACTACTAGAAAGACCCTTTCTGCTATAGTGGGAGGTTAAAATTTCATGTTCTGAAGCTTTCCTGAAAAGTTATGGCACAATGCACAAAAACGCTTTTCAGCCTGAGATAAGGTGGGTTTCGGAACGCCAAACATAAAAGTGTTGATAACTTTCGAAAAACACTTCAGAGAGCTTAGATTTGATGTGCACCTACTAGAAAGACCCTTTCTGCTATAGTGGGAGGTTAAATTTCATGTTCTGAAGCTTCCCTGAAAAGTTATGGCACAATGCGTAAAAACGCTTTTCAGCCTGAGATAAGGTGGGTTTCGGAACGCCAAACATAAAAGTGTTGATAACTTTGGAAAAACACTTCAGACAGTTTAGATTTGATGTGCAACTACTAGAAAGACCCTTTCTGCTATAGTGGGAGGTTAAAATTTCATCTTCTGAAGCTTTCCTGAAAAGTTATGGCACAATGCACAAAAACGCTTTTCAGCCTGAGATAAGGTGGGTTTCGGAACGCCAAACATAAAAGTGTTGATAACTTTTGAAAAACACTTCAGACAGCTTAGATTTGATGTGCAACTACTAGAAAGTCCCTTTCTGCTATAGTGGGAGGTTAAAATTTCATGTTCTGAAGCTTCCCTGAAAAGTTATGGCACAATGCACAAAAACGCTTTTCAGCCTGAGATAAGGTGGGTTTCGGAACGCCAAACATAAAAGTGTTGATAACTTTGGAAAAACACTTCAGACAGTTTAGATTTGATGTGCAACTACTAGAAAGACCCTTTCTGCTATAGTGGGAGGTTAAAATTTCATGTTCTGAAGCTTCCCTGAAAAGTTATGGCACAATGCACAAAAACGCTTTTCAGCCTGAGATAAGGTGGGTTTCGGAACGCCAAACATAAAAGTGTTAATAACTTTGGAAAAACACTTCAGACAGTTTAGATTTGATGTGCAACTACTAGAAAGACCCTTTCTGCTATAGTGGGAGGTTAAAATTTCATGTTCTGAAGCTTCCCTGAAAAGTTATGGCACAATGCACAAAAACGCTTTTCAGCCTGAGATAAGGTGGGTTTCGGAACGCCAAACATAAAAGTGTTGATAACTTTCGAAAAACACTTCAGAGAGCTTAGATTTGATGTGCACCTACTAGAAAGACCCTTTCTGCTATAGTGGGAGGTTAAAATTTCATGTTCTGAAGCTTCCCTGAAAAGTTATGGCACAATGCGTAAAAACGCTTTTCAGCCTGAGATAAGGTGGGTTTCGGAACGCCAAACATAAAAGTGTTGATAACTTTGGAAAAACACTTCAGACAGTTTAGATTTGATGTGCAACTACTAGAAAGACCCTTTCTGCTATAGTGGGAGGTTAAAATTTCATCTTCTGAAGCTTTCCTGAAAAGTTATGGCACAATGCACAAAAACGCTTTTCAGCCTGAGATAAGGTGGGTTTCGGAACGCCAAACATAAAAGTGTTGATAACTTTTGAAAAACACTTCAGACAGCTTAGATTTGATGTGCAACTACTAGAAAGTCCCTTTCTGCTATAGTGGGAGGTTAAAATTTCATGTTCTGAAGCTTCCCTGAAAAGTTATGGCACAATGCACAAAAACGCTTTTCAGCCTGAGATAAGGTGGGTTTCGGAACGCCAAACATAAAAGTGTTGATAACTTTGGAAAAACACTTCAGACAGTTTAGATTTGATGTGCAACTACTAGAAAGACCCTTTCTGCTATAGTGGGAGGTTAAAATTTCATGTTCTGAAGCTTCCCTGAAAAGTTATGGCACAATGCACAAAAACGCTTTTCAGCCTGAGATAAGGTGGGTTTCGGAACGCCAAACATAAAAGTGTTGATAACTTTCGAAAAACACTTCAGAGAGCTTAGATTTGATGTGCACCTACTAGCAAGACCCTTTCTGCTATAGTGGGAGGTTAAAATTTCATGTTCTGAAGCTTTCCTGAAAAGTTATGGCACAATGCACAAAAACGCTTTTCAGCCTGAGATAAGGTGGGTTTCGGAACGCCAAACATAAAAGTGTTGATAACTTTTGAAAAACACTTCAGACAGCTTAGATTTGATGTGCAACTACTAGAAAGACCCTTTCTGCTATAGTGGGAGGTTAAAATTTCATGTTCTGAAGCTTCCCTGAAAAGTTATGGCACAATGCACAAAAACGCTTTTCAGCCTGAGATAAGGTGGGTTTCGGAACGCCAAACATAAAAGTGTTGATAACTTTCGAAAAACACTTCAGACAGCTTAGATTTGATGTGCACCTACTAGAAAGACCCTTTCTGCTATAGTGGGAGGTTAAAATTTCATGTTCTGAAGCTTCCCTGAAAAGTTATGGCACAATGCGTAAAAACGCTTTTCAGCCTGAGATAAGGTGGGTTTCGGAACGCCAAACATAAAAGTGTTGATAACTTTGGAAAAACACTTCAGACAGTTTAGATTTGATGTGCAACTACTAGAAAGACCCTTTCTGCTATAGTGGGAGGTTAAAATTTCATGTTCTGAAGCTTCCCTGAAAAGTTATGGCACAATGCACAAAAACGCTTTTCAGCCTGAGATAAGGTGGGTTTCGGAACGCCAAACATAAAAGTGTTAATAACTTTGGAAAAACACTTCAGACAGTTTAGATTTGATGTGCAACTACTAGAAAGACCCTTTCTGCTATAGTGGGAGGTTAAAATTTCATGTTCTGAAGCTTCCCTGAAAAGTTATGGCACAATGCACAAAAACGCTTTTCAGCCTGAGATAAGGTGGGTTTCGGAACGCCAAACATAAAAGTGTTGATAACTTTCGAAAAACACTTCAGACAGCTTAGATTTGATGTGCACCTACTAGAAAGACCCTTTCTGCTATAGTGGGAGGTTAAAATTTCATGTTCTGAAGCTTCCCTGAAAAGTTATGGCACAATGCGTAAAAACGCTTTTCAGCCTGAGATAAGGTGGGTTTCGGAACGCCAAACATAAAAGTGTTGATAACTTTGGAAAAACACTTCAGACAGTTTAGATTTGATGTGCAACTACTAGAAAGACCCTTTCTGCTATAGTGGGAGGTTAAAATTTCATGTTCTGAAGCTTCCCTGAAAAGTTATGGCACAATGCACAAAAACGCTTTTCAGCCTGAGATAAGGTGGGTTTCGGAACGCCAAACATAAAAGTGTTAATAACTTTGGAAAAACACTTCAGACAGTTTAGATTTGATGTGCAACTACTAGAAAGACCCTTTCTGCTATAGTGGGAGGTTAAAATTTCATGTTCTGAAGCTTTCCTGAAAAGTTATGGCACAATGCACAAAAACGCTTTTCAGCCTGAGATAAGGTGGGTTTCGGAACGCCAAACATAAAAGTGTTGATAACTTTCGAAAAACACTTCAGAGAGCTTAGATTTGATGTGCAACTACTAGAAAGACCCTTTCTGCTATAGTGGGAGGTTAAAATTTCATGTTCTGAAGCTTTCCTGAAAAGTTATGGCACAATGCACAAAAACGCTTTTCAGCCTGAGATAAGGTGGGTTTCGGAACGCCAAACATAAAAGTGTTGATAACTTTCGAAAAACACTTCAGAGAGCTTAGATTTGATGTGCACCTACTAGAAAGACCCTTTCTGCTATAGTGGGAGGTTAAAATTTCATGTTCTGAAGCTTCCCTGAAAAGTTATGGCACAATGCGTAAAAACGCTTTTCAGCCTGAGATAAGGTGGGTTTCGGAACGCCAAACATAAAAGTGTTGATAACTTTGGAAAAACACTTCAGACAGTTTAGATTTGATGTGCAACTACTAGAAAGACCCTTTCTGCTATAGTGGGAGGTTAAAATTTCATCTTCTGAAGCTTTCCTGAAAAGTTATGGCACAATGCACAAAAACGCTTTTCAGCCTGAGATAAGGTGGGTTTCGGAACGCCAAACATAAAAGTGTTGATAACTTTTGAAAAACACTTCAGACAGCTTAGATTTGATGTGCAACTACTAGAAAGTCCCTTTCTGCTATAGTGGGAGGTTAAAATTTCATGTTCTGAAGCTTCCCTGAAAAGTTATGGCACAATGCACAAAAACGCTTTTCAGCCTGAGATAAGGTGGGTTTCGGAACGCCAAACATAAAAGTGTTGATAACTTTGGAAAAACACTTCAGACAGTTTAGATTTGATGTGCAACTACTAGAAAGACCCTTTCTGCTATAGTGGGAGGTTAAAATTTCATGTTCTGAAGCTTCCCTGAAAAGTTATGGCACAATGCACAAAAACGCTTTTCAGCCTGAGATAAGGTGGGTTTCGGAACGCCAAACATAAAAGTGTTAATAACTTTGGAAAAACACTTCAGACAGTTTAGATTTGATGTGCAACTACTAGAAAGACCCTTTCTGCTATAGTGGGAGGTTAAAATTTCATGTTCTGAAGCTTCCCTGAAAAGTTATGGCACAATGCACAAAAACGCTTTTCAGCCTGAGATAAGGTGGGTTTCGGAACGCCAAACATAAAAGTGTTGATAACTTTCGAAAAACACTTCAGAGAGCTTAGATTTGATGTGCACCTACTAGAAAGACCCTTTCTGCTATAGTGGGAGGTTAAAATTTCATGTTCTGAAGCTTCCCTGAAAAGTTATGGCACAATGCGTAAAAACGCTTTTCAGCCTGAGATAAGGTGGGTTTCGGAACGCCAAACATAAAAGTGTTGATAACTTTGGAAAAACACTTCAGACAGTTTAGATTTGATGTGCAACTACTAGAAAGACCCTTTCTGCTATAGTGGGAGGTTAAAATTTCATCTTCTGAAGCTTTCCTGAAAAGTTATGGCACAATGCACAAAAACGCTTTTCAGCCTGAGATAAGGTGGGTTTCGGAACGCCAAACATAAAAGTGTTGATAACTTTTGAAAAACACTTCAGACAGCTTAGATTTGATGTGCAACTACTAGAAAGTCCCTTTCTGCTATAGTGGGAGGTTAAAATTTCATGTTCTGAAGCTTCCCTGAAAAGTTATGGCACAATGCACAAAAACGCTTTTCAGCCTGAGATAAGGTGGGTTTCGGAACGCCAAACATAAAAGTGTTGATAACTTTGGAAAAACACTTCAGACAGTTTAGATTTGATGTGCAACTACTAGAAAGACCCTTTCTGCTATAGTGGGAGGTTAAAATTTTATGTTCTGAAGCTTCCCTGAAAAGTTATGGCACAATGCACAAAAACGCTTTTCAGCCTGAGATAAGGTGGGTTTCGGAACGCCAAACATAAAAGTGTTGATAACTTTGGAAAAACACTTCAGACAGTTTAGATTTGATGTGCAACTACTAGAAAGACCCTTTCTGCTATAGTGGGAGGTTAAAATTTCATGTTCTGAAGCTTTCCTGAAAAGTTATGGCACAATGCACAAAAACGCTTTTCAGCCTGAGATAAGGTGGGTTTCGGAACGCCAAACATAAAAGTGTTGATAACTTTTGAAAAACACTTCAGACAGCTTAGATTTGATATGCAACTACTAGAAAGACCCTTTCTGCTATAGTGGGAGGTTAAAATTTCATGTTCTGAAGCTTCCCTGAAAAGTTATGGCACAATGCACAAAAACGCTTTTCAGCCTGAGATAAGGTGGGTTTCGGAACGCCAAACATAAAAGTGTTGATAACTTTGGAAAAACACTTCAGACAGTTTAGATTTGATGTGCAACTACTAGAAAGACCCTTTCTGCTATAGTGGGAGGTTAAAATTTCATGTTCTGAAGCTTCCCTCAAAAGTTATGGCACAATGCACAAAAACGCTTTTCAGCCTGAGATAAGGTGGGTTTCGGAACGCCAAACATAAAAGTGTTGATAACTTTGGAAAAACACTTGACAGTTTAGATTTGATGTGCAACTACTAGAAAGACCCTTTCTGCTATAGTGGGAGGTTAAAATTTCATGTTCTGAAGCTTCCCTGAAAAGTTATGGCACAATGCACAAAAACGCTTTTCAGCCTGAGATAAGGTGGGTTTCGGAACGCCAAACATAAAAGTGTTGATAACTTTCGAAAAACACTTCAGAGAGCTTAGATTTGATGTGCACCTACTAGAAAGACCCTTTCTGCTATAGTGGGAGGTTAAAATTTCATGTTCTGAAGCTTCCCTGAAAAGTTATGGCACAATGCGTAAAAACGCTTTTCAGCCTGAGATAAGGTGGGTTTCGGAACGCCAAACATAAAAGTGTTGATAACTTTGGAAAAACACTTCAGACAGTTTAGATTTGATGTGCAACTACTAGAAAGACCCTTTCTGCTATAGTGGGAGGTTAAAATTTCATGTTCTGAAGCTTTCCTGAAAAGTTATGGCACAATGCACAAAAACGCTTTTCAGCCTGAGATAAGGTGGGTTTCGGAACGCCAAACATAAAAGTGTTGATAACTTTGGAAAAACACTTCAGACAGTTTAGATTTGATGTGCAACTACTAGAAAGACCCTTTCTGCTATAGTGGGAGGTTAAAATTTCATGTTCTGAAGCTTTCCTGAAAAGTTATGGCACAATGCACAAAAACGCTTTTCAGCCTGAGATAAGGTGGGTTTCGGAACGCCAAACATAAAAGTGTTGATAACTTTTGAAAAACACTTCAGACAGCTTAGATTTGATGTGCAACTACTAGAAAGACCCTTTCTGCTATAGTGGGAGGTTAAAATTTCATGTTCTGAAGCTTCCCTGAAAAGTTATGGCACAATGCACAAAAACGCTTTTCAGCCTGAGATAAGGTGGGTTTCGGAACGCCAAACATAAAAGTGTTGATAACTTTGGAAAAACACTTCAGACAGTTTAGATTTGATGTGCAACTACTAGAAAGACCCTTTCTGCTATAGTGGGAGGTTAAAATTTCATGTTCTGAAGCTTCCCTGAAAAGTTATGGCACAATGCGTAAAAACGCTTTTCAGCCTGAGATAAGGTGGGTTTCGGAACGCCAAACATAAAAGTGTTGATAACTTTGGAAAAACACTTCAGACAGTTTAGATTTGATGTGCAACTACTAGAAAGACCCTTTCTGCTATAGTGGGAGGTTAAAATTTCATGTTCTGAAGCTTCCCTGAAAAGTTATGGCACAATGCACAAAAACGCTTTTCAGCCTGAGATAAGGTGGGTTTCGGAACGCCAAACATAAAAGTGTTAATAACTTTGGAAAAACACTTCAGACAGTTTAGATTTGATGTGCAACTACTAGAAAGACCCTTTCTGCTATAGTGGGAGGTTAAAATTTCATGATCTGAAGCTTTCCTGAAAAGTTATGGCACAATGCACAAAAACGCTTTTCAGCCTGAGATAAGGTGGGTTTCGGAACGCCAAACATAAAAGTGTTGATAACTTTCGAAAAACACTTCAGAGAGCTTAGATTTGATGTGCACCTACTAGAAAGACCCTTTCTGCTATAGTGGGAGGTTAAAATTTCATGTTCTGAAGCTTCCCTGAAAAGTTATGGCACAATGCGTAAAAACGCTTTTCAGCCTGAGATAAGGTGGGTTTCGGAACGCCAAACATAAAAGTGTTGATAACTTTGGAAAAACACTTCAGACAGTTTAGATTTCATGTGCAACTACTAGAAAGACCCTTTCTGCTATAGTGGGAGGTTAAAATTTCATGTTCTGAAGCTTTCCTGAAAAGTTATGGCACAATGCACAAAAACGCTTTTCAGCCTGAGATAAGGTGGGTTTCGGAACGCCAAACATAAAAGTGTTGATAACTTTGGAAAAACACTTCAGACAGTTTAGATTTGATGTGCAACTACTAGAAAGACCCTTTCTGCTATAGTGGGAGGTTAAAATTTCATGTTCTGAAGCTTTCCTGAAAAGTTATGGCACAATGCACAAAAACGCTTTTCAGCGTGAGATAAGGTGGGTTTCGGAACGCCAAACATAAAAGTGTTGATAACTTTTGAAAAACACTTCAGACAGCTTAGATTTGATGTGCAACTACTAGAAAGACCCTTTCTGCTATAGTGGGAGGTTAAAATTTCATGTTCTGAAGCTTCCCTGAAAAGTTATGGCACAATGCACAAAAACGCTTTTCAGCCTGAGATAAGGTGGGTTTCGGAACGCCAAACATAAAAGTGTTAATAACTTTGGAAAAACACTTCAGACAGTTTAGATTTGATGTGCAACTACTAGAAAGACCCTTTCTGCTATAGTGGGAGGTTAAAATTTCATGTTCTGAAGCTTCCCGGAAAAGTTATGGCACAATGCACAAAAACGCTTTTCAGCCTGAGATAAGGTGGGTTTCGGAACGCCAAACATAAAAGTGTTGATAACTTTCGAAAAACACTTCAGAGAGCTTAGATTTGATGTGCACCTACTAGAAAGACCCTTTCTGCTATAGTGGGAGGTTAAAATTTCATGTTCTGAAGCTTCCCTGAAAAGTTATGGCACAATGCGTAAAAACGCTTTTCAGCCTGAGATAAGGTGGGTTTCGGAACGCCAAACATAAAAGTGTTGATAACTTTGGAAAAACACTTCAGACAGTTTAGATTTGATGTGCAACTACTAGAAAGACCCTTTCTGCTATAGTGGGAGGTTAAAATTTCATGTTCTGAAGCTTTCCTGAAAAGTTATGGCACAATGCACAAAAACGCTTTTCAGCCTGAGATAAGGTGGGTTTCGGAACGCCAAACATAAGTGTTGATAACTTTTGAAAAACACTTCAGACAGCTTAGATTTGATGTGCAACTACTAGAAAGTCCCTTTCTGCTATAGTGGGAGGTTAAAATTTCATGTTCTGAAGCTTCCCTGAAAAGTTATGGCACAATGCACAAAAACGCTTTTCAGCCTGAGATAAGGTGGGTTTCAGAACGCCAAACATAAAAGTGTTGATAACTTTGGAAAAACACTTCAGACAGTTTAGATTTGATGTGCAACTACTAGAAAGACCCTTTCTGCTATAGTGGGAGGTTAAAATTTTATGTTCTGAAGCTTCCCTGAAAAGTTATGGCACAATGCACAAAAACGCTTTTCAGCCTGAGATAAGGTGGGTTTCGGAACGCCAAACATAAAAGTGTTGATAACTTTGGAAAAACACTTCAGACAGTTTAGATTTGATGTGCAACTACTAGAAAGACCCTTTCTGCTATAGTGGGAGGTTAAAATTTCATGTTCTGAAGCTTTCCTGAAAAGTTATGGCACAATGCACAAAAACGCTTTTCAGCCTGAGATAAGGTGGGTTTCGGAACGCCAAACATAAAAGTGTTGATAACTTTTGAAAAACACTTCAGACAGCTTAGATTTGATATGCAACTACTAGAAAGACCCTTTCTGCTATAGTGGGAGGTTAAAATTTCATGTTCTGAAGCTTCCCTGAAAAGTTATGGCACAATGCACAAAAACGCTTTTCAGCCTGAGATAAGGTGGGTTTCGGAACGCCAAACATAAAAGTGTTGATAACTTTGGAAAAACACTTCAGACAGTTTAGATTTGATGTGCAACTACTAGAAAGACCCTTTCTGCTATAGTGGGAGGTTAAAATTTCATGTTCTGAAGCTTCCCTGAAAAGTTATGGCACAATGCACAAAAACGCTTTTCAGCCTGAGATAAGGTGGGTTTCGGAACGCCAAACATAAAAGTGTTGATAACTTTGGAAAAACACTTGACAGTTTAGATTTGATGTGCAACTACTAGAAAGACCCTTTCTGCTATAGTGGGAGGTTAAAATTTCATGTTCTGAAGCTTCCCTGAAAAGTTATGGCACAATGCACAAAAACGCTTTTCAGCCTGAGATAAGGTGGGTTTCGGAACGCCAAACATAAAAGTGTTGATAACTTTCGAAAAACACTTCAGAGAGCTTAGATTTGATGTGCACCTACTAGAAAGACCCTTTCTGCTATAGTGGGAGGTTAAAATTTCATGTTCTGAAGCTTCCCTGAAAAGTTATGGCACAATGCGTAAAAACGCTTTTCAGCCTGAGATAAGGTGGGTTTCGGAACGCCAAACATAAAAGTGTTGATAACTTTGGAAAAACACTTCAGACAGTTTAGATTTGATGTGCAACTACTAGAAAGACCCTTTCTGCTATAGTGGGAGGTTAAAATTTCATGTTCTGAAGCTTTCCTGAAAAGTTATGGCACAATGCACAAAAACGCTTTTCAGCCTGAGATAAGGTGGGTTTCGGAACGCCAAACATAAAAGTGTTGATAACTTTGGAAAAACACTTCAGACAGTTTAGATTTGATGTGCAACTACTAGAAAGACCCTTTCTGCTATAGTGGGAGGTTAAAATTTCATGTTCTGAAGCTTTCCTGAAAAGTTATGGCACAATGCACAAAAACGCTTTTCAGCCTGAGATAAGGTGGGTTTCGGAACGCCAAACATAAAAGTGTTGATAACTTTTGAAAAACACTTCAGACAGCTTAGATTTGATGTGCAACTACTAGAAAGACCCTTTCTGCTATAGTGGGAGGTTAAAATTTCATGTTCTGAAGCTTCCCTGAAAAGTTATGGCACAATGCACAAAAACGCTTTTCAGCCTGAGATAAGGTGGGTTTCGGAACGCCAAACATAAAAGTGTTGATAACTTTGGAAAAACACTTCAGACAGTTTAGATTTGATGTGCAACTACTAGAAAGACCCTTTCTGCTATAGTGGGAGGTTAAAATTTCATGTTCTGAAGCTTCCCTGAAAAGTTATGGCACAATGCGTAAAAACGCTTTTCAGCCTGAGATAAGGTGGGTTTCGGAACGCCAAACATAAAAGTGTTGATAACTTTGGAAAAACACTTCAGACAGTTTAGATTTGATGTGCAACTACTAGAAAGACCCTTTCTGCTATAGTGGGAGGTTAAAATTTCATGTTCTGAAGCTTCCCTGAAAAGTTATGGCACAATGCACAAAAACGCTTTTCAGCCTGAGATAAGGTGGGTTTCGGAACGCCAAACATAAAAGTGTTAATAACTTTGGAAAAACACTTCAGACAGTTTAGATTTGATGTGCAACTACTAGAAAGACCCTTTCTGCTATAGTGGGAGGTTAAAATTTCATGTTCTGAAGCTTTCCTGAAAAGTTATGGCACAATGCACAAAAACGCTTTTCAGCCTGAGATAAGGTGGGTTTCGGAACGCCAAACATAAAAGTGTTGATAACTTTCGAAAAACACTTCAGAGAGCTTAGATTTGATGTGCACCTACTAGAAAGACCCTTTCTGCTATAGTGGGAGGTTAAAATTTCATGTTCTGAAGCTTCCCTGAAAAGTTATGGCACAATGCGTAAAAACGCTTTTCAGCCTGAGATAAGGTGGGTTTCGGAACGCCAAACATAAAAGTGTTGATAACTTTGGAAAAACACTTCAGACAGTTTAGATTTGATGTGCAACTACTAGAAAGACCCTTTCTGCTATAGTGGGAGGTTAAAATTTCATGTTCTGAAGCTTTCCTGAAAAGTTATGGCACAATGCACAAAAACGCTTTTCAGCCTGAGATAAGGTGGGTTTCGGAACGCCAAACATAAAAGTGTTGATAACTTTGGAAAAACACTTCAGACAGTTTAGATTTGATGTGCAACTACTAGAAAGACCCTTTCTGCTATAGTGGGAGGTTAAAATTTCATGTTCTGAAGCTTTCCTGAAAAGTTATGGCACAATGCACAAAAACGCTTTTCAGCGTGAGATAAGGTGGGTTTCGGAACGCCAAACATAAAAGTGTTGATAACTTTTGAAAAACACTTCAGACAGCTTAGATTTGATGTGCAACTACTAGAAAGACCCTTTCTGCTATAGTGGGAGGTTAAAATTTCATGTTCTGAAGCTTCCCTGAAAAGTTATGGCACAATGCACAAAAACGCTTTTCAGCCTGAGATAAGGTGGGTTTCGGAACGCCAAACATAAAAGTGTTGATAACTTTGGAAAAACACTTCAGACAGTTTAGATTTGATGTGCAACTACTAGAAAGACCCTTTCTGCTATAGTGGGAGGTTAAAATTTCATGTTCTGAAGCTTCCCTGAAAAGTTATGGCACAATGCGTAAAAACGCTTTTCAGCCTGAGATAAGGTGGGTTTCGGAACGCCAAACATAAAAGTGTTGATAACTTTGGAAAAACACTTCAGACAGTTTAGATTTGATGTGCAACTACTAGAAAGACCCTTTCTGCTATAGTGGGAGGTTAAAATTTCATGTTCTGAAGCTTCCCTGAAAAGTTATGGCACAATGCACAAAAACGCTTTTCAGCCTGAGATAAGGTGGGTTTCGGAACGCCAAACATAAAAGTGTTAATAACTTTGGAAAAACACTTCAGACAGTTTAGATTTGATGTGCAACTACTAGAAAGACCCTTTCTGCTATAGTGGGAGGTTATAATTTCATGTTCTGAAGCTTTCCTGAAAAGTTATGGCACAATGCACAAAAACGCTTTTCAGCCTGAGATAAGGTGGGTTTCGGAACGCCAAACATAAAAGTGTTGATAACTTTCGAAAAACACTTCAGAGAGCTTAGATTTGATGTGCACCTACTAGAAAGACCCTTTCTGCTATCGTGGGAGGTTAAAATTTCATGTTCTGAAGCTTCCCTGAAAAGTTATGGCACAATGCGTAAAAACGCTTTTCAGCCTGAGATAAGGTGGGTTTCGGAACGCCAAACATAAAAGTGTTGATAACTTTGGAAAAACACTTCAGACAGTTTAGATTTGATGTGCAACTACTAGAAAGACCCTTTCTGCTATAGTGGGAGGTTAAAATTTCATGTTCTGAAGCTTTCCTGAAAAGTTATGGCACAATGCACAAAAACGCTTTTCAGCCTCAGATAAGGTGGGTTTCGGAACGCCAAACATAAAAGTGTTGATAACTTTTGAAAAACACTTCAGACAGCTTAGATTTGATGTGCAACTACTAGAAAGACCCTTTCTGCTATAGTGGGAGGTTAAAATTTCATGTTCTGAAGCTTCCCTGAAAAGTTATGGCACAATGCACAAAAACGCTTTTCAGCCTGAGATAAGGTGGGTTTCGGAACGCCAAACATAAAAGTGTTGATAACTTTGGAAAAACACTTCAGACAGTTTAGATTTGATGTGCAACTACTAGAAAGACCCTTTCTGCTATAGTGGGAGGTTAAAATTTCATGTTCTGAAGCTTTCCTGAAAAGTTATGGCACAATGCACAAAAACGCTTTTCAGCCTCAGATAAGGTGGGTTTCGGAACGCCAAACATAAAAGTGTTGATAACTTTTGAAAAACACTTCAGACACCTTAGATTTGATGTGCAACTACTAGAAAGACCCTTTCTGCTATAGTGGGAGGTTAAAATTTCATGTTCTGAAGCTTCCCTGAAAAGTTATGGCACAATGCACAAAAACGCTTTTCAGCCTGAGATAAGGTGGGTTTCGGAACGCCAAACATAAAAGTGTTGATAACTTTGGAAAAACACTTCAGACAGTTTAGATTTGATGTGCAACTACTAGAAAGACCCTTTCTGCTATAGTGGGAGGTTAAAATTTCATGTTCTGAAGCTTCCCTGAAAAGTTATGGCACAATGCACAAAAACGCTTTTCAGCCTGAGATAAGGTGGGTTTCGGAACGCCAAACATAAAAGTGTTGATAACTTTCGAAAAACACTTCAGAGAGCTTAGATTTGATGTGCACCTACTAGAAAGACCCTTTCTGCTATAGTGGAAGGTTAAAATTTCATGTTCTGAAGCTTCCCTGAAAAGTTATGGCACAATGCGTAAAAACGCTTTTCAGCCTGAGATAAGGTGGGTTTCGGAACGCCAAACATAAAAGTGTTGATAACTTTGGAAAAACACTTCAGACAGTTCAGATTTGATGTGCAACTACTAGAAAGACCCTTTCTGCTATAGTGGGAGGTTAAAATTTCATGTTCTGAAGCTTCCCTGAAAAGTTATGGCACAATGCACAAAAACGCTTTTCAGCCTGAGATAAGGTGGGTTTCGGAACGCCAAACATAAAAGTGTTGATAACTTTGGAAAAACACTTCAGACAGTTTAGATTTGATGTGCAACTACTAGAAAGACCCTTTCTGCTATAGTGGGAGGTTAAAATTTCATGTTCTGAAGCTTCTCTGAAAAGTTATGGCACAATGCACAAAAACGCTTTTCAGCCTGAGATAAGGTGGGTTTCGGAACGCCAAACATAAAAGTGTTGATAACTTTTGAAAAACACTTCAGACAGCTTAGATTTGATGTGCAACTACTAGAAAGACCCTTTCTGCTATAGTGGGAGGTTAAAATTTCATGTTCTGAAGCTTCCCTGAAAAGTTATGGCACAATGCACAAAAACGCTTTTCAGCCTGAGATAAGGTGGGTTTCGGAACGCCAAACATAAAAGTGTTGATAACTTTGGAAAAACACTTCAGACAGTTTAGATTTGATGTGCAACTACTAGAAAGACCCTTTCTGCTATAGTGGGAGGTTAAAATTTCATGTTCTGAAGCTTTCCTGAAAAGTTATGGCACAATGCACAAAAACGCTTTTCAGCCTCAGATAAGGTGGGTTTCGGAACGCCAAACATAAAAGTGTTGATAACTTTTGAAAAACACTTCAGACACCTTAGATTTGATGTGCAACTACTAGAAAGACCCTTTCTGCTATAGTGGGAGGTTAAAATTTCATGTTCTGAAGCTTCCCTGAAAAGTTATGGCACAATGCACAAAAACGCTTTTCAGCCTGAGATAAGGTGGGTTTCGGAACGCCAAACATAAAAGTGTTGATAACTTTGGAAAAACACTTCAGACAGTTTAGATTTGATGTGCAACTACTAGAAAGACCCTTTCTGCTATAGTGGGAGGTTAAAATTTCATGTTCTGAAGCTTCCCTGAAAAGTTATGGCACAATGCACAAAAACGCTTTTCAGCCTGAGATAAGGTGGGTTTCGGAACGCCAAACATAAAAGTGTTGATAACTTTCGAAAAACACTTCAGAGAGCTTAGATTTGATGTGCACCTACTAGAAAGACCCTTTCTGCTATAGTGGAAGGTTAAAATTTCATGTTCTGAAGCTTCCCTGAAAAGTTATGGCACAATGCGTAAAAACGCTTTTCAGCCTGAGATAAGGTGGGTTTCGGAACGCCAAACATAAAAGTGTTGATAACTTTGGAAAAACACTTCAGACAGTTCAGATTTGATGTGCAACTACTAGAAAGACCCTTTCTGCTATAGTGGGAGGTTAAAATTTCATGTTCTGAAGCTTCCCTGAAAAGTTATGGCACAATGCACAAAAACGCTTTTCAGCCTGAGATAAGGTGGGTTTCGGAACGCCAAACATAAAAGTGTTGATAACTTTGGAAAAACACTTCAGACAGTTTAGATTTGATGTGCAACTACTAGAAAGACCCTTTCTGCTATAGTGGGAGGTTAAAATTTCATGTTCTGAAGCTTCTCTGAAAAGTTATGGCACAATGCACAAAAACGCTTTTCAGCCTGAGATAAGGTGGGTTTCGGAACGCCAAACATAAAAGTGTTAATAACTTTGGAAAAACACTTCAGACAGTTTAGATTTGATGTGCAACTACTAGAAAGACCCTTTCTGCTATAGTGGGAGGTTAAAATTTCATGTTCTGAAGCTTTCCTGAAAAGTTATGGCACAATGCACAAAAACGCTTTTCAGCCTGAGATAAGGTGGGTTTCGGAACGCCAAACATAAAAGTGTTGATAACTTTGGAAAAACACTTCAGACAGTTTAGATTTGATGTGCAACTACTAGAAAGACCCTTTCTGCTATAGTGGGACGTTAAAATTTCATGTTCTGAAGCTTTCCTGAAAAGTTATGGCACAATGCACAAAAACGCTTTTCAGCCTGAGATAAGGTGGGTTTCGGAACGCCAAACATAAAAGTGTTGATAACTTTTGAAAAACACTTCAGACAGCTTAGATTTGATGTGCAACTACTAGAAAGACCCTTTCTGCTATAGTGGGAGGTTAAAATTTCATGTTCTGAAGCTTCCCTGAAAAGTTATGGCACAATGCACAAAAACGCTTTTCAGCCTGAGATAAGGTGGGTTTCGGAACGCCAAACATAAAAGTGTTGATAACTTTGGAAAAACACTTCAGACAGTTTAGATTTGATGTGCAACTACTAGAAAGACCCTTTCTGCTATAGTGGGAGGTTAAAATTTCATGTTCTGAAGCTTCCCTGAAAAGTTATGGCACAATGCGTAAAAACGCTTTTCAGCCTGAGATAAGGTGGGTTTCGGAACGCCAAACATAAAAGTGTTGATAACTTTGGAAAAACACTTCAGACAGTTTAGATTTGATGTGCAACTACTAGAAAGACCCTTTCTGCTATAGTGGGAGGTTAAAATTTCATGTTCTGAAGCTTCCCTGAAAAGTTATGGCACAATGCACAAAAACGCTTTTCAGCCTGAGATAAGGTGGGTTTCGGAACGCCAAACATAAAAGTGTTGATAACTTTGGAAAAACACTTCAGACAGTTTAGATTTGATGTGCAACTACTAGAAAGACCCTTTCTGCTATAGTGGGAGGTTAAAATTTCATGTTCTGAAGCTTCCCTGAAAAGTTATGGCACAATGCACAAAAACGCTTTTCAGCCTGAGATAAGGTGGGTTTCGGAACGCCAAACATAAAAGTGTTGATAACTTTGGAAAAACACTTCAGACAGTTTAGATTTGATGTGCAACTACTAGAAAGACCCTTTCTGCTATAGTGGGAGGTTAAAATTTCATGTTCTGAAGCTTCCCTGCAAAGTTATGGCACAATGCACAAAAACGCTTTTCAGCCTGAGATAAGGTGGGTTTCGGAACGCCAAACATAAAAGTGTTGATAACTTTGGAAAAACACTTCAGACAGCTTAGATTTGATGTGCAACTACTAGAAAGACCCTTTCTGCTATAGTGGGAGGTTAAAATTTCATGTTCTGAAGCTTCCCTGAAAAGTTATGGCACAATGCACAAAAACGCTTTTCAGCCTGAGATAAGGTGGGTTTCGGAACGCCAAACATAAAAGTGTTGATAACTTTGGAAAAACACTTCAGACAGTTTAGATTTGATGTGCAACTACTAGAAAGACCCTTTCTGCTATAGTGGGAGGTTAAAATTTCATGTTCTGAAGCTTCCCTGAAAAGTTATGGCACAATGCACAAAAACGCTTTTCAGCCTGAGATAAGGTGGGTTTCGGAACGCCAAACATAAAAGTGTTAATAACTTTGGAAAAACACTTCAGACAGTTTAGATTTGATGTGCAACTACTAGAAAGACCCTTTCTGCTATAGTGGGAGGTTAAAATTTCATGTTCTGAAGCTTCCCTGAAAAGTTATGGCACAATGCACAAAAACGCTTTTCAGCCTGAGATAAGGTGGGTTTCGGAACGCCAAACATAAAAGTGTTGATAACTTTGGAAAAACACTTCAGACAGTTTAGATTTGATGTGCAACTACTAGAAAGACCCTTTCTGCTATAGTGGGTGGTTAAAATTTCATGTTCTGAAGCTTCCCTGAAAAGTTATGGCACAATGCACAAAAACGCTTTTCAGCCTGAGATAAGGTGGGTTTCGGAACGCCAAACATAAAAGTGTTGATAACTTTGGAAAAACACTTCAGACAGTTTAGATTTGATGTGCAACTACTAGAAAGACCCTTTCTGCTATAGTGGGAGGTTAAAATTTCATGTTCTGAAGCTTCTCTGAAAAGTTATGGCACAATGCACAAAAACGCTTTTCAGCCTGAGATAAGGTGGGTTTCGGAACGCCAAACATAAAAGTGTTAATAACTTTGGAAAAACACTTCAGACAGTTTAGATTTGATGTGCAACTACTAGAAAGACCCTTTCTGCTATAGTGGGAGGTTAAAATTTCATGTTCTGAAGCTTTCCTGAAAAGTTATGGCACAATGCACAAAAACGCTTTTCAGCCTGAGATAAGGTGGGTTTCGGAACGCCAAACATAAAAGTGTTGATAACTTTGGAAAAACACTTCAGACAGTTTAGATTTGATGTGCAACTACTAGAAAGACCCTTTCTGCTATAGTGGGACGTTAAAATTTCATGTTCTGAAGCTTTCCTGAAAAGTTATGGCACAATGCACAAAAACGCTTTTCAGCCTGAGATAAGGTGGGTTTCGGAACGCCAAACATAAAAGTGTTGATAACTTTTGAAAAACACTTCAGACAGCTTAGATTTGATGTGCAACTACTAGAAAGACCCTTTCTGCTATAGTGGGAGGTTAAAATTTCATGTTCTGAAGCTTCCCTGAAAAGTTATGGCACAATGCACAAAAACGCTTTTCAGCCTGAGATAAGGTGGGTTTCGGAACGCCAAACATAAAAGTGTTGATAACTTTGGAAAAACACTTCAGACAGTTTAGATTTGATGTGCAACTACTAGAAAGACCCTTTCTGCTATAGTGGGAGGTTAAAATTTCATGTTCTGAAGCTTCCCTGAAAAGTTATGGCACAATGCACAAAAACGCTTTTCAGCCTGAGATAAGGTGGGTTTCGGAACGCCAAACATAAAAGTGTTGATAACTTTGGAAAAACACTTCAGACAGCTTAGATTTGATGTGCAACTACTAGAAAGACCCTTTCTGCTATAGTGGGAGGTTAAAATTTCATGTTCTGAAGCTTCCCTGAAAAGTTATGGCACAATGCACAAAAACGCTTTTCAGCCTGAGATAAGGTGGGTTTCGGAACGCCAAACATAAAAGTGTTGATAACTTTGGAAAAACACTTCAGACAGTTTAGATTTGATGTGCAACTACTAGAAAGACCCTTTCTGCTATAGTGGGAGGTTAAAATTTCATGTTCTGAAGCTTCCCTGAAAAGTTATGGCACAATGCACAAAAACGCTTTTCAGCCTGAGATAAGGTGGGTTTCGGAACGCCAAACATAAAAGTGTTAATAACTTTGGAAAAACACTTCAGACAGTTTAGATTTGATGTGCAACTACTAGAAAGACCCTTTCTGCTATAGTGGGAGGTTAAAATTTCATGTTCTGAAGCTTCCCTGAAAAGTTATGGCACAATGCACAAAAACGCTTTTCAGCCTGAGATAAGGTGGGTTTCGGAACGCCAAACATAAAAGTGTTGATAACTTTGGAAAAACACTTCAGACAGTTTAGATTTGATGTGCAACTACTAGAAAGACCCTTTCTGCTATAGTGGGTGGTTAAAATTTCATGTTCTGAAGCTTCCCTGAAAAGTTATGGCACAATGCACAAAAACGCTTTTCAGCCTGAGATAAGGTGGGTTTCGGAACGCCAAACATAAAAGTGTTGATAACTTTGGAAAAACACTTCAGACAGTTTAGATTTGATGTGCAACTACTAGAAAGACCCTTTCTGCTATAGTGGGAGGTTAAAATTTCATGTTCTGAAGCTTCTCTGAAAAGTTATGGCACAATGCACAAAAACGCTTTTCAGCCTGAGATAAGGTGGGTTTCGGAACGCCAAACATAAAAGTGTTGATAACTTTGGAAAAACACTTCAGACAGTTTAGATTTGATGTGCAACTACTAGAAAGACCCTTTCTGCTATAGTGGGAGGTTAAAATTTCATGTTCTGAAGCTTCTCTGAAAAGTTATGGCACAATGCACAAAAACGCTTTTCAGCCTGAGATAAGGTGGGTTTCGGAACGCCAAACATAAAAGTGTTAATAACTTTGGAAAAACACTTCAGACAGTTTAGATTTGATGTGCAACTACTAGAAAGACCCTTTCTGCTATAGTGGGAGGTTAAAATTTCATGTTCTGAAGCTTTCCTGAAAAGTTATGGCACAATGCACAAAAACGCTTTTCAGCCTGAGATAAGGTGGGTTTCGGAACGCCAAACATAAAAGTGTTGATAACTTTGGAAAAACACTTCAGACAGTTTAGATTTGATGTGCAACTACTAGAAAGACCCTTTCTGCTATAGTGGGACGTTAAAATTTCATGTTCTGAAGCTTTCCTGAAAAGTTATGGCACAATGCACAAAAACGCTTTTCAGCCTGAGATAAGGTGGGTTTCGGAACGCCAAACATAAAAGTGTTGATAACTTTTGAAAAACACTTCAGACAGCTTAGATTTGATGTGCAACTACTAGAAAGACCCTTTCTGCTATAGTGGGAGGTTAAAATTTCATGTTCTGAAGCTTCCCTGAAAAGTTATGGCACAATGCACAAAAACGCTTTTCAGCCTGAGATAAGGTGGGTTTCGGAACGCCAAACATAAAAGTGTTGATAACTTTGGAAAAACACTTCAGACAGTTTAGATTTGATGTGCAACTACTAGAAAGACCCTTTCTGCTATAGTGGGAGGTTAAAATTTCATGTTCTGAAGCTTCCCTGAAAAGTTATGGCACAATGCGTAAAAACGCTTTTCAGCCTGAGATAAGGTGGGTTTCGGAACGCCAAACATAAAAGTGTTGATAACTTTGGAAAAACACTTCAGACAGTTTAGATTTGATGTGCAACTACTAGAAAGACCCTTTCTGCTATAGTGGGAGGTTAAAATTTCATGTTCTGAAGCTTCCCTGAAAAGTTATGGCACAATGCACAAAAACGCTTTTCAGCCTGAGATAAGGTGGGTTTCGGAACGCCAAACATAAAAGTGTTGATAACTTTGGAAAAACACTTCAGACAGTTTAGATTTGATGTGCAACTACTAGAAAGACCCTTTCTGCTATAGTGGGAGGTTAAAATTTCATGTTCTGAAGCTTCCCTGAAAAGTTATGGCACAATGCACAAAAACGCTTTTCAGCCTGAGATAAGGTGGGTTTCGGAACGCCAAACATAAAAGTGTTGATAACTTTGGAAAAACACTTCAGACAGTTTAGATTTGATGTGCAACTACTAGAAAGACCCTTTCTGCTATAGTGGGAGGTTAAAATTTCATGTTCTGAAGCTTCCCTGAAAAGTTATGGCACAATGCACAAAAACGCTTTTCAGCCTGAGATAAGGTGGGTTTCGGAACGCCAAACATAAAAGTGTTGATAACTTTGGAAAAACACTTCAGACAGCTTAGATTTGATGTGCAACTACTAGAAAGACCCTTTCTGCTATAGTGGGAGGTTAAAATTTCATGTTCTGAAGCTTCCCTGAAAAGTTATGGCACAATGCACAAAAACGCTTTTCAGCCTGAGATAAGGTGGGTTTCGGAACGCCAAACATAAAAGTGTTGATAACTTTGGAAAAACACTTCAGACAGTTTAGATTTGATGTGCAACTACTAGAAAGACCCTTTCTGCTATAGTGGGAGGTTAAAATTTCATGTTCTGAAGCTTCCCTGAAAAGTTATGGCACAATGCACAAAAACGCTTTTCAGCCTGAGATAAGGTGGGTTTCGGAACGCCAAACATAAAAGTGTTAATAACTTTGGAAAAACACTTCAGACAGTTTAGATTTGATGTGCAACTACTAGAAAGACCCTTTCTGCTATAGTGGGAGGTTAAAATTTCATGTTCTGAAGCTTCCCTGAAAAGTTATGGCACAATGCACAAAAACGCTTTTCAGCCTGAGATAAGGTGGGTTTCGGAACGCCAAACATAAAAGTGTTGATAACTTTCGAAAAACACTTCAGAGAGCTTAGATTTGATGTGCACCTACTAGAAAGACCCTTTCTGCTATAGTGGAAGGTTAAAATTTCATGTTCTGAAGCTTCCCTGAAAAGTTATGGCACAATGCGTAAAAACGCTTTTCAGCCTGAGATAAGGTGGGTTTCGGAACGCCAAACATAAAAGTGTTGATAACTTTGGAAAAACACTTCAGACAGTTTAGATTTGATGTGCAACTACTAGAAAGACCCTTTCTGCTATAGTGGGAGGTTAAAATTTCATGTTCTGAAGCTTCCCTGAAAAGTTATGGCACAATGCACAAAAACGCTTTTCAGCCTGAGATAAGGTGGGTTTCGGAACGCCAAACATAAAAGTGTTAATAACTTTGGAAAAACACTTCAGACAGTTTAGATTTGATGTGCAACTACTAGAAAGACCCTTTCTGCTATAGTGGGAGGTTAAAATTTCATGTTCTGAAGCTTTCCTGAAAAGTTATGGCACAATGCACAAAAACGCTTTTCAGCCTGAGATAAGGTGGGTTTCGGAACGCCAAACATAAAAGTGTTGATAACTTTCGAAAAACACTTCAGAGAGCTTAGATTTGATGTGCACCTACTAGAAAGACCCTTTCTGCTATAGTGGGAGGTTAAAATTTCATGTTCTGAAGCTTCCCTGAAAAGTTATGGCACAATGCACAAAAACGCTTTTCAGCCTGAGATAAGGTGGGTTTCGGAACGCCAAACATAAAAGTGTTGATAACTTTGGAAAAACACTTCAGACAGTTTAGATTTGATGTGCAACTACTAGAAAGACCCTTTCTGCTATAGTGGGAGGTTAAAATTTCATGTTCTGAAGCTTTCCTGAAAAGTTATGGCACAATGCACAAAAACGCTTTTCAGCCTGAGATAAGGTGGGTTTCGGAACGCCAAACATAAAAGTGTTGATAACTTTTGAAAAACACTTTAGACAGCTTAGATTTGATGTGCAACTACTAGAAAGACCCTTTCTGCTATAGTGGGAGGTTAAAATTTCATGTTCTGAAGCTTCCCTGAAAAGTTATGGCACAATGCACAAAAACGCTTTTCAGCCTGAGATAAGGTGGGTTTCGGAACGCCAAACATAAAAGTGTTGATAACTTTCGAAAAACACTTCAGACAGCTTAGATTTGATGTGCACCTACTAGAAAGACCCTTTCTGCTATAGTGGGAGGTTAAAATTTCATGTTCTGAAGCTTCCCTGAAAAGTTATGGCACAATGCGTAAAAACGCTTTTCAGCCTGAGATAAGGTGGGTTTCGGAACGCCAAACATAAAAGTGTTGATAACTTTGGAAAAACACTTCAGACAGTTTAGATTTGATGTGCAACTACTAGAAAGACCCTTTCTGCTATAGTGGGAGGTTAAAATTTCATGTTCTGAAGCTTCCCTGAAAAGTTATGGCACAATGCGTAAAAACGCTTTTCAGCCTGAGATAAGGTGGGTTTCGGAACGCCAAACATAAAAGTGTTGATAACTTTGGAAAAACACTTCAGACAGTTTAGATTTGATGTGCAACTACTAGAAAGACCCTTTCTGCTATAGTGGGAGGTTAAAATTTCATGTTCTGAAGCTTCCCTGAAAAGTTATGGCACAATGCACAAAAACGCTTTTCAGCCTGAGATAAGGTGGGTTTCGGAACGCCAAACATAAAAGTGTTAATAACTTTGGAAAAACACTTCAGACAGTTTAGATTTGATGTGCAACTACTAGAAAGACCCTTTCTGCTATAGTGGGAGGTTAAAATTTCATGTTCTGAAGCTTTCCTGAAAAGTTATGGCACAATGCACAAAAACGCTTTTCAGCCTGAGATAAGGTGGGTTTCGGAACGCCAAACATAAAAGTGTTGATAACTTTCGAAAAACACTTCAGAGAGCTTAGATTTGATGTGCACCTACTAGAAAGACCCTTTCTGCTATAGTGGGAGGTTAAAATTTCATGTTCTGAAGCTTCCCTGAAAAGTTATGGCACAATGCGTAAAAACGCTTTTCAGCCTGAGATAAGGTGGGTTTCGGAACGCCAAACATAAAAGTGTTGATAACTTTGGAAAAACACTTCAGACAGTTTAGATTTGATGTGCAACTACTAGAAAGACCCTTTCTGCTATAGTGGGAGGTTAAAATTTCATGTTCTGAAGCTTTCCTGAAAAGTTATGGCACAATGCACAAAAACGCTTTTCAGCCTGAGATAAGGTGGGTTTCGGAACGCCAAACATAAAAGTGTTGATAACTTTTGAAAAACACTTTAGACAGCTTAGATTTGATGTGCAACTACTAGAAAGACCCTTTCTGCTATAGTGGGAGGTTAAAATTTCATGTTCTGAAGCTTCCCTGAAAAGTTATGGCACAATGCACAAAAACGCTTTTCAGCCTGAGATAAGGTGGGTTTCGGAACGCCAAACATAAAAGTGTTGATAACTTTTGAAAAACACTTCAGACAGCTTAGATTTGATGTGCACCTACTAGAAAGACCCTTTCTGCTATAGTGGGAGGTTAAAATTTCATGTTCTGAAGCTTCCCTGAAAAGTTATGGCACAATGCGTAAAAACGCTTTTCAGCCTGAGATAAGGTGGGTTTCGGAACGCCAAACATAAAAGTGTTGATAACTTTGGAAAAACACTTCAGACAGTTTAGATTTGATGTGCAACTACTAGAAAGACCCTTTCTGCTATAGTGGGAGGTTAAAATTTCATGTTCTGAAGCTTCCCTGAAAAGTTATGGCACAATGCACAAAAACGCTTTTCAGCCTGAGATAAGGTGGGTTTCGGAACGCCAAACATAAAAGTGTTAATAACTTTGGAAAAACACTTCAGACAGTTTAGATTTGATGAGCAACTACTAGAAAGACCCTTTCTGCTATAGTGGGAGGTTAAAATTTCATGTTCTGAAGCTTCCCTGAAAAGTTATGGCACAATGCACAAAAACGCTTTTCAGCCTGAGATAAGGTGGGTTTCGGAACGCCAAACATAAAAGTGTTAATAACTTTGGAAAAACACTTCAGACAGTTTAGATTTGATGGGCAACTACTAGAAAGACCCTTTCTGCTATAGTGGGAAGTTAAAATTTCATGTTCTGAAGCTTCCCTGAAAAGTTATGGCACAATGCACAAAAACGCTTTTCAGCCAGAGATAAGGTGGGTTTCGGAACGCCAAACATAAAAGTGTTGATAACTTTCGAAAAACACTTCAGACAGCTTAGATTTGATGTGCACCTACTAGAAAGACCCTTTCTGCTATAGTGGGAGGTTAAAATTTCATGTTCTGAAGCTTCCCTGAAAAGTTATGGCACAATGCGTAAAAACGCTTTTCAGCCTGAGATAAGGTGGGTTTCGGAACGCCAAACATAAAAGTGTTGATAACTTTTGAAAAACACTTCAGACAGCTTAGATTTGATGTGCAACTACTAGAAAGACCCTTTCTGCTATAGTGGGAGGTTAAAATTTCATGTTCTGAAGCTTCCCTGAAAAGTTATGGCACAATGCACAAAAACGCTTTTCAGCCTGAGATAAGGTGGGTTTCGGAACGCCAAACATAAAAGTGTTGATAACTTTCGAAAAACACTTCAGACAGCTTAGATTTGATGTGCACCTACTAGAAAGACCCTTTCTGCTATAGTGGGAGGTTAAAATTTCATGTTCTGAAGCTTCCCTGAAAAGTTATGGCACAATGCGTAAAAACGCTTTTCAGCCTGAGATAAGGTGGGTTTCGGAACGCCAAACATAAAAGTGTTGATAACTTTGGAAAAACACTTCAGACAGTTTAGATTTGATGTGCAACTACTAGAAAGACCCTTTCTGCTATAGTGGGAGGTTAAAATTTCATGTTCTGAAGCTTCCCTGAAAAGTTATGGCACAATGCACAAAAACGCTTTTCAGCCTGAGATAAGGTGGGTTTCGGAACGCCAAACATAAAAGTGTTAATAACTTTGGAAAAACACTTCAGACAGTTTAGATTTGATGTGCAACTACTAGAAAGACCCTTTCTGCTATAGTGGGAGGTTAAAATTTCATGTTCTGAAGCTTCCCTGAAAAGTTATGGCACAATGCACAAAAACGCTTTTCAGCCTGAGATAAGGTGGGTTTCGGAACGCCAAACATAAAAGTGTTAATAACTTTGGAAAAACACTTCAGACAGTTTAGATTTGATGTGCAACTACTAGAAAGACCCTTTCTGCTATAGTGGGAGGTTAAAATTTCATGTTCTGAAGCTTCCCTGAAAAGTTATGGCACAATGCACAAAAACGCTTTTCAGCCTGAGATAAGGTGGGTTTCGGAACGCCAAACATAAAAGTGTTAATAACTTTGGAAAAACACTTCAGACAGTTTAGATTTGATGTGCAACTACTAGAAAGACCCTTTCTGCTATAGTGGGAGGTTAAAATTTCATGTTCTGAAGCTTCCCTGAAAAGTTATGGCACAATGCACAAAAACGCTTTTCAGCCTGAGATATGGTGGGTTTCGGAACGCCAAACATAGAAGTGTTGATAACTTTCGAAAAACACTTCAGAGAGCTCAGATTTGATGTGCACCAACTAGAAAGACCCTTTCTGCTATAGTGGGAGGTTAAAATTTCATGTTCTGAAGCTTTCCTGAAAAGTTATGGCACAATGCACAAAAACGCTTTTCAGCCTGAGATAAGGTGGGTTTCGGAACGCCAAACATAAAAGTGTTGATAACTTTTGAAAAACACTTCAGACAGCTTAGATTTGATGTGCAACTACTAGAAAGACCCTTTCTGCTATAGTGGGAGGTTAAAATTTCATGTTCTGAAGCTTCCCTGAAAAGTTATGGCACAATGCACAAAAACGCTTTTCAGCCTGAGATAAGGTGGGTTTCGGAACGCCAAACATAAAAGTGTTGATAACTTTCGAAAAACACTTCAGACAGCTTAGATTTGATGTGCACCTACTAGAAAGACCCTTTCTGCTATAGTGGGAGGTTAAAATTTCATGTTCTGAAGCATCCCTGAAAAGTTATGGCACAATGCGTAAAAACGCTTTTCAGCCTGAGATAAGGTGGGTTTCGGAACGCCAAACATAAAAGTGTTGATAACTTTGGAAAAACACTTCAGACAGTTTAGATTTGATGTGCAACTACTAGAAAGACCCTTTCTGCTATAGTGGGAGGTTAAAATTTCATGTTCTGAAGCTTCCCTGAAAAGTTATGGCACAATGCACAAAAACGCTTTTCAGCCTGAGATAAGGTGGGTTTCGGAACGCCAAACATAAAAGTGTTAATAACATTGGAAAAACACTTCAGACAGTTTAGATTTGATGTGCAACTACTAGAAAGACCCTTTCTGCTTTAGTGGGAGGTTAAAATTTCATGTTCTGAAGCTTCCCTGAAAAGTTATGGCACAATGCACAAAAACGCTTTTCAGCCTGAGATAAGGTGGGATTCGGAACGCCAAACATAAAAGTGTTAATAACTTTGGAAAAACACTTCAGACAGTTTAGATTTGATGTGCAACTACTAGAAAGACCCTTTCTGCTATAGTGGGAGGTTAAAATTTCATGTTCTGAAGCTTCCCTGAAAAGTTATGGCACAATGCACAAAAACGCTTTTCAGCCTGAGATAAGGTGGGTTTCGGAACGCCAAACATAAAAGTGTTGATAACTTTCGAAAAACACTTCAGACAGCTTAGATTTGATGTGCACCTACTAGAAAGACCCTTTCTGCTATAGTGGGAGGTTAAAATTTCATGTTCTGAAGCTTCCCTGAAAAGTTATGGCACAATGCACAAAAACGCTTTTCAGCCTGAGATAAGGTGGGTTTCGGAACGCCAAACATAAAAGTGTTGATAACTTTCGAAAAACACTTCAGACAGCTTAGATTTGATGTGCACCTACTAGAAAGACCCTTTCTGCTATAGTGGGAGGTTAAAATTTCATGTTCTGAAGCTTCCCTGAAAAGTTATGGCACAATGCGTAAAAACGCTTTTCAGCCTGAGATAAGGTGGGTTTCGGAACGCCTAACATAAAAGTGTTGATAACTTTGGAAAAACACTTCAGACAGTTTAGATTTGATGTGCAACTACTAGAAAGACCCTTTCTGCTATAGTGGGAGGTTAAAATTTCATGTTCTGAAGCTTCCCTGAAAAGTTATGGCACAATGCACAAAAACGCTTTTCAGCCTGAGATAAGGTGGGTTTCGGAACGCCAAACATAAAAGTGTTGATAACTTTGGAAAAACACTTCAGACAGTTTAGATTTGATGTGCAACTACTAGAAAGACCCTTTCTGCTATAGTGGGAGGTTAAAATTTCATGTTCTGAAGCTTCCCTGAAAAGTTATGGCACAATGCACAAAAACGCTTTTCAGCCTGAGATAAGGTGGGTTTCGGAACGCCAAACATAAAAGTGTTAATAACTTTGGAAAAACAATTCAGACAGTTTAGATTTGATGTGCAACTACTAGAAAGACCCTTTCTGCTATAGTGGGAGGTTAAAATTTCATGTTCTGAAGCTTCCCTGAAAAGTTATGGCACAATGCACAAAAACGCTTTTCAGCCTGAGATAAGGTGGGTTTCGGAACGCCAAACATAAAAGTGTTGATAACTTTCGAAAAACACTTCAGAGAGCTTAGATTTGATGTGCACCTACTAGAAAGACCCTTTCTGCTATAGTGGGAGGTTAAAATTTCATGTTCTGAAGCTTCCCTGAAAAGTTATGGCACAATGCGTAAAAACGCTTTTCAGCCTGAGATAAGGTGGGTTTCGGAACGCCAAACATAAAAGTGTTGATAACTTTGGAAAAACACTTCAGACAGTTTAGATTTGATGTGCAACTACTAGAAAGACCCTTTCTGCTATAGTGGGAGGTTAAAATTTCATGTTCTGAAGCTTCCCTGAAAAGTTATGGCACAATGCACAAAAACGCTTTTCAGCCTGAGATAAGGTGGGTTTCGGAACGCCAAACATAAAAGTGTTAATAACTTTGGAAAAACACTTCAGACAGTTTAGATTTGATGTGCAACTACTAGAAAGACCCTTTCTGCTATAGTGGGAGGTTAAAATTTCATGTTCTGAAGCTTCCCTGAAAAGTTATGGCACAATGCACAAAAACGCTTTTCAGCCTGAGATAAGGTGGGTTTCGGAACGCCAAACATAAAAGTGTTGATAACTTTCGAAAAACACTTCAGAGAGCTTAGATTTGATGTGCACCTACTAGAAAGACCCTTTCTGCTATAGTGGGAGGTTAAAATTTCATGTTCTGAAGCTTTCCTGAAAAGTTATGGCACAATGCACAAAAACGCTTTTCAGCCTGAGATAAGGTGGGTTTCGGAACGCCAAACATAAAAGTGTTGATAACTTTTGAAAAACACTTCAGACAGCTTAGATTTGATGTGCACCTACTAGAAAGACCCTTTCTGCTATAGTGGGAGGTTAAAATTTCATGTTCTGAAGCTTCCGTGAAAAGTTATGGCACAATGCGTAAAAACGCTTTTCAGCCTGAGATAAGGTGGGTTTCGGAACGCCAAACATAAAAGTGTTGATAACTTTGGAAAAACACTTCAGACAGTTTAGATTTGATGTGCAACTACTAGAAAGACCCTTTCTGCTATAGTGGGAGGTTAAAATTTCATGTTCTGAAGCTTCCCTGAAAAGTTATGGCACAATGCACAAAAACGCTTTTCAGCCTGAGATAAGGTGGGTTTCGGAACGCCAAACATAAAAGTGTTAATAACTTTGGAAAAACACTTCAGACAGTTTAGATTTGATGTGCAACTACTAGAAAGACCCTTTCTGCTATAGTGGGAGGTTAAAATTTCATGTTCTGAAGCTTCCCTGAAAAGTTATGGCACAATGCACAAAAACGCTTTTCAGCCTGAGATAAGGTGGGTTTCGGAACGCCAAACATAAAAGTGTTAATAACTTTGGAAAAACAATTCAGACAGTTTAGATTTGATGTGCAACTACTAGAAAGACCCTTTCTGCTATAGTGGGAGGTTAAAATTTCATGTTCTGAAGCTTCCCTGAAAAGTTATGGCACAATGCACAAAAACGCTTTTCAGCCTGAGATAAGGTGGGTTTCGGAACGCCAAACATAAAAGTGTTGATAACTTTCGAAAAACACTTCAGAGAGCTTAGATTTGATGTGCACCTACTAGAAAGACCCTTTCTGCTATAGTGGGAGGTTAAAATTTCATGTTCTGAAGCTTCCCTGAAAAGTTATGGCACAATGCGTAAAAACGCTTTTCAGCCTGAGATCAGGTGGGTTTCGGAACGCCAAACATAAAAGTGTTGATAACTTTGGAAAACACTTCAGACAGTTTAGATTTGATGTGCAACTACTAGAAAGACCCTTTCTGCTATAGTGGGAGGTTAAAATTTCATGTTCTGAAGCTTCCCTGAAAAGTTATGGCACAATGCACAAAAACGCTTTTCAGCCTGAGATAAGGTGGGTTTCGGAACGCCAAACATAAAAGTGTTAATAACTTTGGAAAAACACTTCAGACAGTTTAGATTTGATGTGCAACTACTAGAAAGACCCTTTCTGCTATAGTGGGAGGTTAAAATTTCATGTTCTGAAGCTTCCCTGAAAAGTTATGGCACAATGCACAAAAACGCTTTTCAGCCTGAGATAAGGTGGGTTTCGGAACGCCAAACATAAAAGTGTTGATAACTTTCGAAAAACACTTCAGAGAGCTTAGATTTGATGTGCACCTACTAGAAAGACCCTTTCTGCTATAGTGGGAGGTTAAAATTTCATGTTCTGAAGCTTTCCTGAAAAGTTATGGCACAATGCACAAAAACGCTTTTCAGCCTGAGATAAGGTGGGTTTCGGAACGCCAAACATAAAAGTGTTGATAACTTTTGAAAAACACTTCAGACAGCTTAGATTTGATGTGCAACTACTAGAAAGACCCTTTCTGCTATAGTGGGAGGTTAAAATTTCATGTTCTGAAGCTTCCCTGAAAAGTTATGGCACAATGCACAAAAACGCTTTTCAGCCTGAGATAAGGTGGGTTTCGGAACGCCAAACATAAAAGTGTTGATAACTTTCGAAAAACACTTCAGACAGCTTAGATTTGATGTGCACCTACTAGAAAGACCCTTTCTGCTATAGTGGGAGGTTAAAATTTCATGTTCTGAAGCTTCCCTGAAAAGTTATGGCACAATGCGTAAAAACGCTTTTCAGCCTGAGATAAGGTGGGTTTCGGAACGCCAAACATAAAAGTGTTGATAACTTTGGAAAAACACTTCAGACAGTTTAGATTTGATGTGCAACTACTAGAAAGACCCTTTCTGCTATAGTGGGAGGTTAAAATTTCATGTTCTGAAGCTTCCCTGAAAAGTTATGGCACAATGCACAAAAACGCTTTTCAGCCTGAGATAAGGTGGGTTTCGGAACGCCAAACATAAAAGTGTTAATAACTTTGGAAAAACACTTCAGACAGTTTAGATTTGATGTGCAACTACTAGAAAGACCCTTTCTGCTATAGTGGGAGGTTAAAATTTCATGTTCTGAAGCTTCCCTGAAAAGTTATGGCACAATGCACAAAAACGCTTTTCAGCCTGAGATAAGGTGGGTTTCGGAACGCCAAACATAAAAGTGTTAATAACTTTGGAAAAACACTTCAGACAGTTTAGATTTGATGTGCAACTACTAGAAAGACCCTTTCTGCTATAGTGGGAGGTTAAAATTTCATGTTCTGAAGCTTCCCTGAAAAGTTATGGCACAATGCACAAAAACGCTTTTCAGCCTGAGATATGGTGGGTTTCGGAACGCCAAACATAGAAGTGTTGATAACTTTCGAAAAACACTTCAGAGAGCTCAGATTTGATGTGCACCAACTAGAAAGACCCTTTCTGCTATAGTGGGAGGTTAAAATTTCATGTTCTGAAGCTTTCCTGAAAAGTTATGGCACAATGCACAAAAACGCTTTTCAGCCTGAGATAAGGTGGGTTTCGGAACGCCAAACATAAAAGTGTTGATAACTTTTGAAAAACACTTCAGACAGCTTAGATTTGATGTGCAACTACTAGAAAGACCCTTTCTGCTATAGTGGGAGGTTAAAATTTCATGTTCTGAAGCTTCCCTGAAAAGTTATGGCACAATGCACAAAAACGCTTTTCAGCCTGAGATAAGGTGGGTTTCGGAATGCCAAACATAAAAGTGTTGATAACTTTCGAAAAACACTTCAGACAGCTTAGATTTGATGTGCACCTACTAGAAAGACCCTTTCTGCTATAGTGGGAGGTTAAAATTTCATGTTCTGAAGCTTCCCTGAAAAGTTATGGCACAATGCGTAAAAACGCTTTTCAGCCTGAGATAAGGTGGGTTTCGGAACGCCAAACATAAAAGTGTTGATAACTTTGGAAAAACACTTCAGACAGTTTAGATTTGATGTGCAACTACTAGAAAGACCCTTTCTGCTATAGTGGGAGGTTAAAATTTCATGTTCTGAAGCTTCCCTGAAAAGTTATGGCACAATGCACAAAAACGCTTTTCAGCCTGAGATAAGGTGGGTTTCGGAACGCCAAACATAAAAGTGTTAATAACATTGGAAAAACACTTCAGACAGTTTAGATTTGATGTGCAACTACTAGAAAGACCCTTTCTGCTTTAGTGGGAGGTTAAAATTTCATGTTCTGAAGCTTCCCTGAAAAGTTATGGCACAATGCACAAAAACGCTTTTCAGCCTGAGATAAGGTGGGATTCGGAACGCCAAACATAAAAGTGTTAATAACTTTGGAAAAACACTTCAGACAGTTTAGATTTGATGTGCAACTACTAGAAAGACCCTTTCTGCTATAGTGGGAGGTTAAAATTTCATGTTCTGAAGCTTCCCTGAAAAGTTATGGCACAATGCACAAAAACGCTTTTCAGCCTGAGATAAGGTGGGTTTCGGAACGCCAAACATAAAAGTGTTGATAACTTTCGAAAAACACTTCAGACAGCTTAGATTTGATGTGCACCTACTAGAAAGACCCTTTCTGCTATAGTGGGAGGTTAAAATTTCATGTTCTGAAGCTTCCCTGAAAAGTTATGGCACAATGCGTAAAAACGCTTTTCAGCCTGAGATAAGGTGGGTTTCGGAACGCCAAACATAAAAGTGTTGATAACTTTGGAAAAACACTTCAGACAGTTTAGATTTGATGTGCAACTACTAGAAAGACCCTTTCTGCTATAGTGGGAGGTTAAAATTTCATGTTCTGAAGCTTCCCTGAAAAGTTATGGCACAATGCACAAAAACGCTTTTCAGCCTGAGATAAGGTGGGTTTCGGAACGCCAAACATAAAAGTGTTAATAACTTTGGAAAAACACTTCAGACAGTTTAGATTTGATGTGCAACTACTAGAAAGACCCTTTCTGCTATAGTGGGAGGTTAAAATTTCATGTTCTGAAGCTTCCCTGAAAAGTTATGGCACAATGCACAAAAACGCTTTTCAGCCTGAGATAAGGTGGGTTTCGGAACGCCAAACATAAAAGTGTTAATAACTTTGGAAAAACAATTCAGACAGTTTAGATTTGATGTGCAACTACTAGAAAGACCCTTTCTGCTATAGTGGGAGGTTAAAATTTCATGTTCTGAAGCTTCCCTGAAAAGTTATGGCACAATGCACAAAAACGCTTTTCAGCCTGAGATAAGGTGGGTTTCGGAACGCCAAACATAAAAGTGTTGATAACTTTCGAAAAACACTTCAGAGAGCTTAGATTTGATGTGCACCTACTAGAAAGACCCTTTCTGCTATAGTGGGAGGTTAAAATTTCATGTTCTGAAGCTTCCCTGAAAAGTTATGGCACAATGCGTAAAAACGCTTTTCAGCCTGAGATCAGGTGGGTTTCGGAACGCCAAACATAAAAGTGTTGATAACTTTGGAAAAACACTTCAGACAGTTTAGATTTGATGTGCAACTACTAGAAAGACCCTTTCTGCTATAGTGGGAGGTTAAAATTTCATGTTCTGAAGCTTCCCTGAAAAGTTATGGCACAATGCACAAAAACGCTTTTCAGCCTGAGATAAGGTGGGTTTCGGAACGCCAAACATAAAAGTGTTAATAACTTTGGAAAAACACTTCAGACAGTTTAGATTTGATGTGCAACTACTAGAAAGACCCTTTCTGCTATAGTGGGAGGTTAAAATTTCATGTTCTGAAGATTCCCTGAAAAGTTATGGCACAATGCACAAAAACGCTTTTCAGCCTGAGATAAGGTGGGTTTCGGAACGCCAAACATAAAAGTGTTGATAACTTTCGAAAAACACTTCAGAGAGCTTAGATTTGATGTGCACCTACTAGAAAGACCCTTTCTGCTATAGTGGGAGGTTAAAATTTCATGTTCTGAAGCTTTCCTGAAAAGTTATGGCACAATGCACAAAAACGCTTTTCAGCCTGAGATAAGGTGGGTTTCGGAACGCCAAACATAAAAGTGTTGATAACTTTTGAAAAACACTTCAGACAGCTTAGATTTGATGTGCAACTACTAGAAAGACCCTTTCTGCTATAGTGGGAGGTTAAAATTTCATGTTCTGAAGCTTCCCTGAAAAGTTATGGCACAATGCACAAAAACGCTTTTCAGCCTGAGATAAGGTGGGTTTCGGAACGCCAAACATAAAAGTGTTGATAACTTTCGAAAAACACTTCAGACAGCTTAGATTTGATGTGCACCTACTAGAAAGACCCTTTCTGCTATAGTGGGAGGTTAAAATTTCATGTTCTGAAGCTTCCCTGAAAAGTTATGGCACAATGCGTAAAAACGCTTTTCAGCCTGAGATAAGGTGGGTTTCGGAACGCCAAACATAAAAGTGTTGATAACTTTGGAAAAACACTTCAGACAGTTTAGATTTGATGTGCAACTACTAGAAAGACCCTTTCTGCTATAGTGGGAGGTTAAAATTTCATGTTCTGAAGCTTCCCTGAAAAGTTATGGCACAATGCACAAAAACGCTTTTCAGCCTGAGATAAGGTGGGTTTCGGAACGCCAAACATAAAAGTGTTAATAACTTTGGAAAAACACTTCAGACAGTTTAGATTTGATGTGCAACTACTAGAAAGACCCTTTCTGCTATAGTGGGAGGTTAAAATTTCATGTTCTGAAGCTTCCCTGAAAAGTTATGGCACAATGCACAAAAACGCTTTTCAGCCTGAGATAAGGTGGGTTTCGGAACGCCAAACATAAAAGTGTTAATAACTTTGGAAAAACACTTCAGACAGTTTAGATTTGATGTGCAACTACTAGAAAGACCCTTTCTGCTATAGTGGGAGGTTAAAATTTCATGTTCTGAAGCTTCCCTGAAAAGTTATGGCACAATGCACAAAAACGCTTTTCAGCCTGAGATATGGTGGGTTTCGGAACGCCAAACATAGAAGTGTTGATAACTTTCGAAAAACACTTCAGAGAGCTCAGATTTGATGTGCACCAACTAGAAAGACCCTTTCTGCTATAGTGGGAGGTTAAAATTTCATGTTCTGAAGCTTTCCTGAAAAGTTATGGCACAATGCACAAAAACGCTTTTCAGCCTGAGATAAGGTGGGTTTCGGAACGCCAAACATAAAAGTGTTGATAACTTTTGAAAAACACTTCAGACAGCTTAGATTTGATGTGCAACTACTAGAAAGACCCTTTCTGCTATAGTGGGAGGTTAAAATTTCATGTTCTGAAGCTTCCCTGAAAAGTTATGGCACAATGCACAAAAACGCTTTTCAGCCTGAGATAAGGTGGGTTTCGGAACGCTAAACATAAAAGTGTTGATAACTTTCGAAAAACACTTCAGAGAGCTTAGATTTGATGTGCACCTACTAGAAAGACCCTTTCTGCTATAGTGGGAGGTTAAAATTTCATGTTCTGAAGCTTTCCTGAAAAGTTATGGCACAATGCACAAAAACGCTTTTCAGCTTGAGATAAGGTGGGTTTCGGAACGCCAAACATAAAAGTGTTGATAACTTTTGAAAAACACTTCAGACAGCTTAGATTTGATGTGCAACTACTAGAAAGACCCTTTCTGCTATAGTGGGAGGTTAAAATTTCATGTTCTGAAGCTTCCCGGAAAAGTTATGGCACAATGCACAAAAACGCTTTTCAGCCTGAGATAAGGTGGGTTTCGGAACGCCAAACATAAAAGTGTTGATAACTTTGGAAAAACACTTCAGACAGTTTAGATTTGATGTGCAACTACTAGAAAGACCCTTTCTGCTATAGTGGGAGGTTAAAATTTCATGTTCTGAAGCTTTCCTGAAAAGTTATGGCACAATGCACAAAAACGCTTTTCAGCCTGAGATAAGGTGGGTTTCGGAACGCCAAACATAAAAGTGTTGATAACTTTTGAAAAACACTTCAGACAGCTTAGATTTCATGTGCAACTACTAGAAAGACCCTTTCTGCTATAGTGGGAGGTTAAAATTTCATGTTCTGAAGCTTCCCTGAAAAGTTATGGCACAATGCACAAAAACGCTTTTCAGCCTGAGATAAGGTGGGTTTCGGAACGCCAAACATAAAAGTGTTGATAACTTTCGAAAAACACTTCAGACAGCTTAGATTTGATGTGCACCTACTAGAAAGACCCTTTCTGCTATAGTGGGAGGTTAAAATTTCATGTTCTGAAGCTTCCCTGAAAAGTTATGGCACAATGCGTAAAAACGCTTTTCAGCCTGAGATAAGGTGGGTTTCGGAACGCCTAACATAAAAGTGTTGATAACTTTGGAAAAACACTTCAGACAGTTTAGATTTGATGTGCAACTACTAGAAAGACCCTTTCTGCTATAGTGGGAGGTTAAAATTTCATGTTCTGAAGCTTCCCTGAAAAGTTATGGCACAATGCACAAAAACGCTTTTCAGCCTGAGATAAGGTGGGTTTCGGAACGCCAAACATAAAAGTGTTAATAACTTTGGAAAAACACTTCAGACAGTTTAGATTTGATGTGCAACTACTAGAAAGACCCTTTCTGCTATAGTGGGAGGTTAAAATTTCATGTTCTGAAGCTTCCCTGAAAAGTTATGGCACAATGCACAAAAACGCTTTTCAGCCTGAGATAAGGTGGGTTTCGGAACGCCAAACATAAAAGTGTTAATAACTTTGGAAAAACAATTCAGACAGTTTAGATTTGATGTGCAACTACTAGAAAGACCCTTTCTGCTATAGTGGGAGGTTAAAATTTCATGTTCTGAAGCTTCCCTGAAAAGTTATGGCACAATGCACAAAAACGCTTTTCAGCCTGAGATAAGGTGGGTTTCGGAACGCCAAACATAAAAGTGTTGATAACTTTCGAAAAACACTTCAGAGAGCTTAGATTTGATGTGCACCTACTAGAAAGACCCTTTCTGCTATAGTGGGAGGTTAAAATTTCATGTTCTGAAGCTTCCCTGAAAAGTTATGGCACAATGCGTAAAAACGCTTTTCAGCCTGAGATAAGGTGGGTTTCGGAACGCCAAACATAAAAGTGTTGATAACTTTGGAAAAACACTTCAGACAGTTTAGATTTGATGTGCAACTACTAGAAAGACCCTTTCTGCTATAGTGGGAGGTTAAAATTTCATGTTCTGAAGCTTCCCTGAAAAGTTATGGCACAATGCACAAAAACGCTTTTCAGCCTGAGATAAGGTGGGTTTCGGAACGCCAAACATAAAAGTGTTAATAACTTTGGAAAAACACTTCAGACAGTTTAGATTTGATGTGCAACTACTAGAAAGACCCTTTCTGCTATAGTGGGAGGTTAAAATTTCATGTTCTGAAGCTTCCCTGAAAAGTTATGGCACAATGCACAAAAACGCTTTTCAGCCTGAGATAAGGTGGGTTTCGGAACGCCAAACATAAAAGTGTTGATAACTTTCGAAAAACACTTCAGAGAGCTTAGATTTGATGTGCACCTACTAGAAAGACCCTTTCTGCTATAGTGGGAGGTTAAAATTTCATGTTCTGAAGCTTTCCTGAAAAGTTATGGCACAATGCACAAAAACGCTTTTCAGCCTGAGATAAGGTGGGTTTCGGAACGCCAAACATAAAAGTGTTAATAACTTTGGAAAAACACTTCAGACAGTTTAGATTTGATGTGCAACTACTAGAAAGACCCTTTCTGCTATAGTGGGAGGTTAAAATTTCATGTTCTGAAGCTTCCCTGAAAAGTTATGGCACAATGCACAAAAACGCTTTTCAGCCTGAGATAAGGTGGGTTTCGGAACGCCAAACATAAAAGTGTTGATAACTTTCGAAAAACACTTCAGACAGCTTAGATTTGATGTGCACCTACTAGAAAGACCCTTTCTGCTATAGTGGGAGGTTAAAATTTCATGTTCTGAAGCTTCCGTGAAAAGTTATGGCACAATGCGTAAAAACGCTTTTCAGCCTGAGATAAGGTGGGTTTCGGAACGCCAAACATAAAAGTGTTGATAACTTTGGAAAAACACTTCAGACAGTTTAGATTTGATGTGCAACTACTAGAAAGACCCTTTCTGCTATAGTGGGAGGTTAAAATTTCATGTTCTGAAGCTTCCCTGAAAAGTTATGGCACAATGCACAAAAACGCTTTTCAGCCTGAGATAAGGTGGGTTTCGGAACGCCAAACATAAAAGTGTTAATAACTTTGGAAAAACACTTCAGACAGTTTAGATTTGATGTGCAACTACTAGAAAGACCCTTTCTGCTATAGTGGGAGGTTAAAATTTCATGTTCTGAGGCTTCCCTGAAAAGTTATGGCACAATGCACAAAAACGCTTTTCAGCCTGAGATAAGGTGGGTTTCGGAACGCCAAACATAAAAGTGTTAATAACTTTGGAAAAACAATTCAGACAGTTTAGATTTGATGTGCAACTACTAGAAAGACCCTTTCTGCTATAGTGGGAGGTTAAAATTTCATGTTCTGAAGCTTCCCTGAAAAGTTATGGCACAATGCACAAAAACGCTTTTCAGCCTGAGATAAGGTGGGTTTCGGAACGCCAAACATAAAAGTGTTGATAACTTTCGAAAAACACTTCAGAGAGCTTAGATTTGATGTGCACCTACTAGAAAGACCCTTTCTGCTATAGTGGGAGGTTAAAATTTCATGTTCTGAAGCTTCCCTGAAAAGTTATGGCACAATGCGTAAAAACGCTTTTCAGCCTGAGATCAGGTGGGTTTCGGAACGCCAAACATAAAAGTGTTGATAACTTTGGAAAAACACTTCAGACAGTTTAGATTTGATGTGCAACTACTAGAAAGACCCTTTCTGCTATAGTGGGAGGTTAAAATTTCATGTTCTGAAGCTTCCCTGAAAAGTTATGGCACAATGCACAAAAACGCTTTTCAGCCTGAGATAAGGTGGGTTTCGGAACGCCAAACATAAAAGTGTTAATAACTTTGGAAAAACACTTCAGACAGTTTAGATTTGATGTGCAACTACTAGAAAGACCCTTTCTGCTATAGTGGGAGGTTAAAATTTCATGTTCTGAAGCTTCCCTGAAAAGTTATGGCACAATGCACAAAAAGGCTTTTCAGCCTGAGATAAGGTGGGTTTCGGAACGCCAAACATAAAAGTGTTGATAACTTTCGAAAAACACTTCAGAGAGCTTAGATTTGATGTGCACCTACTAGAAAGACCCTTTCTGCTATAGTGGGAGGTTAAAATTTCATGTTCTGAAGCTTCCCTGAAAAGTTATGGCACAATGCACAAAAACGCTTTTCAGCCTGAGATAAGGTGGGTTTCGGAACGCCAAACATAAAAGTGTTAATAACTTTGGAAAAACAATTCAGACAGTTTAGATTTGATGTGCAACTACTAGAAAGACCCTTTCTGCTATAGTGGGAGGTTAAAATTTCATGTTCTGAAGCTTCCCTGAAAAGTTATGGCACAATGCACAAAAACGCTTTTCAGCCTGAGATAAGGTGGGTTTCTGAACGCCAAACATAAAAGTGTTGATAACTTTCGAAAAACACTTCAGAGAGCTTAGATTTGATGTGCACCTACTAGAAAGACCCTTTCTGCTATAGTGGGAGGTTAAAATTTCATGTTCTGAAGCTTCCCTGAAAAGTTATGGCACAATGCGTAAAAACGCTTTTCAGCCTGAGATAAGGTGGGTTTCGGAACGCCAAACATAAAAGTGTTGATAACTTTGGAAAAACACTTCAGACAGTTTAGATTTGATGTGCAACTACTAGAAAGACCCTTTCTGCTATAGTGGGAGGTTAAAATTTCATGTTCTGAAGCTTCCCTGAAAAGTTATGGCACAATGCACAAAAACGCTTTTCAGCCTGAGATAAGGTGGGTTTCGGAACGCCAAACATAAAAGTGTTGATAACTTTGGAAAAACACTTCAGACAGTTTAGATTTGATGTGCAACTACTAGAAAGACCCTTTCTGCTATAGTGGGAGGTTAAAATTTCATGTTCTGAAGCTTCCCTGAAAAGTTATGGCACAATGCACAAAAACGCTTTTCAGCCTGAGATAAGGTGGGTTTCGGAACGCCAAACATAAAAGTGTTAATAACTTTGGAAAAACACTTCAGACAGTTTAGATTTGATGTGCAACTACTAGAAAGACCCTTTCTGCTATAGTGGGAGGTTAAAATTTCATGTTCTGAAGCTTCCCTGAAAAGTTATGGCACAATGCACAAAAACGCTTTTCAGCCTGAGATAAGGTGGGTTTCGGAACGCCAAACATAAAAGTGTTGATAACTTTCGAAAAACACTTCAGAGAGCTTAGATTTGATGTGCACCTACTAGAAAGACCCTTTCTGCTATAGTGGGAGGTTAAAATTTCATGTTCTGAAGCTTCCCTGAAAAGTTATGGCACAATGCGTAAAAACGCTTTTCAGCCTGAGATAAGGTGGGTTTCGGAACGCCAAACATAAAAGTGTTGATAACTTTGGAAAAACACTTCAGACAGTTTAGATTTGATGTGCAACTACTAGAAAGACCCTTTCTGCTATAGTGGGAGGTTAAAATTTCATGTTCTGAAGCTTCCCTGAAAAGTTATGGCACAATGCGTAAAAACGCTTTTCAGCCTGAGATAAGGTGGGTTTCGGAACGCCAAACATAAAAGTGTTGATAACTTTGGAAAAACACTTCAGACAGTTTAGATTTGATGTGCAACTACTAGAAAGACCCTTTCTGCTATAGTGGGAGGTTAAAATTTCATGTTCTGAAGCTTCCCTGAAAAGTTATGGCACAATGCACAAAAACGCTTTTCAGCCTGAGATAAGGTGGGTTTCGGAACGCCAAACATAAAAGTGTTAATAACTTTGGAAAAACACTTCAGACAGTTTAGATTTGATGTGCAACTACTAGAAAGACCCTTTCTGCTATAGTGGGAGGTTAAAATTTCATGTTCTGAAGCTTCCCTGAAAAGTTATGGCACAATGCACAAAAACGCTTTTCAGCCTGAGATAAGGTGGGTTTCGGAACGCCAAACATAAAAGTGTTAATAACTTTGGAAAAACAATTCAGACAGTTTAGATTTGATGTGCAACTACTAGAAAAACCCTTTCTGCTATAGTGGGAGGTTAAAATTTCATGTTCTGAAGCTTCCCTGAAAAGTTATGGCACAATGCACAAAAACGCTTTTCAGCCTGAGATAAGGTGGGTTTCGGAACGCCAAACATAAAAGTGTTGATAACTTTCGAAAAACACTTCAGAGAGCTTAGATTTGATGTGCACCTACTAGAAAGACCCTTTCTGCTATAGTGGGAGGTTAAAATTTCATGTTCTGAAGCTTCCCTGAAAAGTTATGGCACAATGCGTAAAAACGCTTTTCAGCCTGAGATCAGGTGGGTTTCGGAACGCCAAACATAAAAGTGTTGATAACTTTGGAAAAACACTTCAGACAGTTTAGATTTGATGTGCAACTACTAGAAAGACCCTTTCTGCTATAGTGGGAGGTTAAAATTTCATGTTCTGAAGCTTCCCTGAAAAGTTATGGCACAATGCACAAAAACGCTTTTCAGCCTGAGATAAGGTGGGTTTCGGAACGCCAAACATAAAAGTGTTGATAACTTTCGAAAAACACTTCAGACAGCTTAGATTTGATGTGCACCTACTAGAAAGACCCTTTCTGCTATAGTGGGAGGTTAAAATTTCATGTTCTGAAGCTTCCCTGAAAAGTTATGGCACAATGCGTAAAAACGCTTTTCAGCCTGAGATAAGGTGGGTTTCGGAACGCCAAACATAAAAGTGTTGATAACTTTGGAAAAACACTTCAGACAGTTTAGATTTGATGTGCAACTACTAGAAAGACCCTTTCTGCTATAGTGGGAGGTTAAAATTTCATGTTCTTAAGCTTCCCTGAAAAGTTATGGCACAATGCACAAAAACGCTTTTCAGCCTGAGATAAGGTGGGTTTCGGAACGCCAAACATAAAAGTGTTGATAACTTTGGAAAAACACTTCAGACAGTTTAGATTTGATGTGCAACTACTAGAAAGACCCTTTCTGCTATAGTGGGAGGTTAAAATTTCATGTTCTGAAGCTTCCCTGAAAAGTTATGGCACAATGCACAAAAACGCTTTTCAGCCTGAGATAAGGTGGGTTTCGGAACGCCAAACATAAAAGTGTTGATAACTTTCGAAAAACACTTCAGACAGCTTAGATTTGATGTGCACCTACTAGAAAGACCCTTTCTGCTATAGTGGGAGGTTAAAATTTCATGTTCTGAAGCTTCCCTGAAAAGTTATGGCACAATGCGTAAAAACGCTTTTCAGCCTGAGATAAGGTGGGTTTCGGAACGCCAAACATAAAAGTGTTGATAACTTTGGAAAAACACTTCAGACAGTTTAGATTTGATGTGCAACTACTAGAAAGACCCTTTCTGCTATAGTGGGAGGTTAAAATTTCATGTTCTGAAGCTTCCCTGAAAAGTTATGGCACAATGCACAAAAACGCTTTTCAGCCTGAGATAAGGTGGGTTTCGGAACGCCAAACATAAAAGTGTTAATAACTTAGGAAAAACACTTCAGACAGTTTAGATTTGATGTGCAACTACTAGAAAGACCCTTTCTGCTATAGTGGGAGGTTAAAATTTCATGTTCTGAAGCTTCCCTGAAAAGTTATGGCACAATGCACAAAAACGCTTTTCAGCCTGAGATAAGGTGGGTTTCGGAACGCCAAACATAAAAGTGTTGATAACTTTCGAAAAACACTTCAGAAAGCTTAGATTTGATGTGCACCTACTAGAAAGACCCTTTCTGCTATAGTGGGAGGTTAAAATTTCATGTTCTGAAGCTTTCCTGAAAAGTTATGGCACAATGCACAAAAACGCTTTTCAGCCTGAGATAAGGTGGGTTTCGGAACGCCAAACATAAAAGTGTTGATAACTTTTGAAAAACACTTCAGACAGCTTAGATTTGATGTGCAACTACTAGAAAGACCCTTTCTGCTATAGTGGGAGGTTAAAATTTCATGTTCTGAAGCTTCCCTGAAAAGTTATGGCACAATGCACAAAAACGCTTTTCAGCCTGAGATAAGGTGGGTTTCGGAACGCCAAACATAAAAGTGTTGATAACTTTCGAAAAACACTTCAGACAGCTTAGATTTGATGTGCACCTACTAGAAAGACCCTTTCTGCTATAGTGGGAGGTTAAAATTTCATGTTCTGAAGCTTCCCTGAAAAGTTATGGCACAATGCGTAAAAACGCTTTTCAGCCTGAGATAAGGTGGGTTTCGGAACGCCAAACATAAAAGTGTTGATAACTTTGGAAAAACACTTCAGACAGTTTAGATTTGATGTGCAACTACTAGAAAGACCCTTTCTGCTATAGTGGGAGGTTAAAATTTCATGTTCTGAAGCTTCCCTGAAAAGTTATGGCACAATGCACAAAAACGCTTTTCAGCCTGAGATAAGGTGGGTTTCGGAACGCCAAACATAAAAGTGTTAATAACTTTGGAAAAACACTTCAGACAGTTTAGATTTGATGTGCAACTACTAGAAAGACCCTTTCTGCTATAGTGGGAGGTTAAAATTTCATGTTCTGAAGCTTCCCTGAAAAGTTATGGCACAATGCACAAAAACGCTTTTCAGCCTGAGATAAGGTGGGTTTCGGAACGCCAAACATAAAAGTGTTAATAACTTTGGAAAAACACTTCAGACAGTTTAGATTTGATGTGCAACTACTAGAAAGACCCTTTCTGCTATAGTGGGAGGTTAAAATTTCATGTTCTGAAGCTTCCCTGAAAAGTTATGGCACAATGCACAAAAACGCTTTTCAGCCTGAGATAAGGTGGGTTTCGGAACGCCAAACATAAAAGTGTTAATAACTTTGGAAAAACACTTCAGACAGTTTAGATTTGATGTGCAACTACTAGAAAGACCCTTTCTGCTATAGTGGGAGGTTAAAATTTCATGTTCTGAAGCTTCCCTGAAAAGTTATGGCACAATGCACAAAAAACGCTTTTCAGCCTGAGATAAGGTGGGTTTCGGAACGCCAAACATAAAAGTGTTGATAACTTTCGAAAAACACTTCAGAAAGCTTAGATTTGATGTGCACCTACTAGAAAGACCCTTTCTGCTATAGTGGGAGGTTAAAATTTCATGTTCTGAAGCTTTCCTGAAAAGTTATGGCACAATGCACAAAAACGCTTTTCAGCCTGAGATAAGGTGGGTTTCGGAACGCCAAACATAAAAGTGTTGATAACTTTTGAAAAACACTTCAGACAGCTTAGATTTGATGTGCAACTACTAGAAAGACCCTTTCTGCTATAGTGGGAGGTTAAAATTTCATGTTCTGAAGCTTCCCTGAAAAGTTATGGCACAATGCACAAAAACGCTTTTCAGCCTGAGATAAGGTGGGTTTCGGAACGCCAAACATAAAAGTGTTGATAACTTTCGAAAAACACTTCAGACAGCTTAGATTTGATGTGCACCTACTAGAAAGACCCTTTCTGCTATAGTGGGAGGTTAAAATTTCATGTTCTGAAGCTTCCCTGAAAAGTTATGGCACAATGCGTAAAAACGCTTTTCAGCCTGAGATAAGGTGGGTTTCGGAACGCCAAACATAAAAGTGTTGATAACTTTGGAAAAACACTTCAGACAGTTTAGATTTGATGTGCAACTACTAGAAAGACCCTTTCTGCTATAGTGGGAGGTTAAAATTTCATGTTCTGAAGCTTCCCTGAAAAGTTATGGCACAATGCACAAAAACGCTTTTCAGCCTGAGATAAGGTGGGTTTCGGAACGCCAAACATAAAAGTGTTGATAACTTTGGAAAAACACTTCAGACAGTTTAGATTTGATGTGCAACTACTAGAAAGACCCTTTCTGCTATAGTGGGAGGTTAAAATTTCATGTTCTGAAGCTTTCCTGAAAAGTTATGGCACAATGCACAAAAACGCTTTTCAGCCTGAGATAAGGTGGGTTTCGGAACGCCAAACATAAAAGTGTTGATAACTTTTGAAAAACACTTCAGACAGCTTAGATTTGATGTGCAACTACTAGAAAGACCCTTTCTGCTATAGTGGGAGGTTAAAATTTCATGTTCTGAAGCTTCCCTGAAAAGTTATGGCACAATGCACAAAAACGCTTTTCAGCCTGAGATAAGGTGGGTTTCGGAACGCCAAACATAAAAGTGTTGATAACTTTCGAAAAACACTTCAGACAGCTTAGATTTGATGTGCACCTACTAGAAAGACCCTTTCTGCTATAGTGGGAGGTTAAAATTTCATGTTCTGAAGCTTCCCTGAAAAGTTATGGCACAATGCGTAAAAACGCTTATCAGCCTGAGATAAGGTGGGTTTCGGAACGCCAAACATAAAAGTGTTGATAACTTTGGAAAAACACTTCAGACAGTTTAGATTTGATGTGCAACTACTAGAAAGACCCTTTCTGCTATAGTGGGAGGTTAAAATTTCATGTTCTGAAGCTTCCCTGAAAAGTTATGGCACAATGCACAAAAACGCTTTTCAGCCTGAGATAAGGTGGGTTTCGGAACGCCAAACATAAAAGTGTTAATAACTTTGGAAAAACACTTCAGACAGTTTAGATTTGATGTGCAACTACTAGAAAGACCCTTTCTGCTATAGTGGGAGGTTAAAATTTCATGTTCTGAAGCTTCCCTGAAAAGTTATGGCACAATGCACAAAAACGCTTTTCAGCCTGAGATAAGGTGGGTTTCGGAACGCCAAACATAAAAGTGTTGATAACTTTCGAAAAACACTTCAGAGAGCTTAGATTTGATGTGCACCTACTAGAAAGACCCTTTCTGCTATAGTGGGAGGTTAAAATTTCATGTTCTGAAGCTTTCCTGAAAAGTTATGGCACAATGCACAAAAACGCTTTTCAGCCTGAGATAAGGTGGGTTTCGGAACGCCAAACATAAAAGTGTTGATAACTTTTGAAAAACACTTCAGACAGCTTAGATTTGATGTGCAACTACTAGAAAGACCCTTTCTGCTATAGTGGGAGGTTAAAATTTCATGTTCTGAAGCTTCCCTGAAAAGTTATGGCACAATGCACAAAAACGCTTTTCAGCCTGAGATAAGGTGGGTTTCGGAACGCCAAACATAAAAGTGTTGATAACTTTCGAAAAACACTTCAGACAGCTTAGATTTGATGTGCACCTACTAGAAAGACCCTTTCTGCTATAGTGGGAGGTTAAAATTTCATGTTCTGAAGCTTCCCTGAAAAGTTATGGCACAATGCGTAAAAACGCTTTTCAGCCTGAGATAAGGTGGGTTTCGGAACGCCAAACATAAAAGTGTTGATAACTTTGGAAAAACACTTCAGACAGTTTAGATTTGATGTGCAACTACTAGAAAGACCCTTTCTGCTATAGTGGGAGGTTAAAATTTCATGTTCTGAAGCTTCCCTGAAAAGTTATGGCACAATGCACAAAAACGCTTTTCAGCCTGAGATAAGGTGGGTTTCGGAACGCCAAACATAAAAGTGTTAATGACTTTGGAAAAACACTTCAGACAGTTTAGATTTGATGTGCAACTACTAGAAAGACCCTTTCTGCTATAGTGGGAGGTTAAAATTTCATGTTCTGAAGCTTCCCTGAAAAGTTATGGCACAATGCACAAAAACGCTTTTCAGCCTGAGATAAGGTGGGTTTCGGAACGCCAAACATAAAAGTGTTGATAACTTTGGAAAAACACTTCAGACAGTTTAGATTTGATGTGCAACTACTAGAAAGACCCTTTCTGCTATAGTGGGAGGTTAAAATTTCATGTTCTGAAGCTTCCCTGAAAAGTTATGGCACAATGCACAAAAACGCTTTTCAGCCTGAGATAAGGTGGGTTTCGGAACGCCAAACATAAAAGTGTTAATAACTTTGGAAAAACTCTTCAGACAGTTTAGATTTGATGTGCAACTACTAGAAAGACCCTTTCTGCTATAGTGGGAGGTTAAAATTTCATGTTCTGAAGCTTCCCTGAAAAGTTATGGCACAATGCACAAAAACGCTTTTCAGCCTGAGATAAGGTGGGTTTCGGAACGCCAAACATAAAAGTGTTAATAACTTTGGAAAAACAATTCAGACAGTTTAGATTTGATGTGCAACTACTAGAAAGACCCTTTCTGCTATAGTGGGAGGTTAAAATTTCATGTTCTGAAGCTTCCCTGAAAAGTTATGGCACAATGCACAAAAACGCTTTTCAGCCTGAGATAAGGTGGGTTTCGGAACGCCAAACATAAAAGTGTTGATAACTTTCGAAAAACACTTCAGACAGCTTAGATTTGATGTGCACCTACTAGAAAGACCCTTTCTGCTATAGTGGGAGGTTAAAATTTCATGTTCTGAAGCTTCCCTGAAAAGTTATGGCACAATGCGTAAAAACGCTTTTCAGCCTGAGATAAGGTGGGTTTCGGAACGCCAAACATAAAAGTGTTGATAACTTTGGAAAAACACTTCAGACAGTTTAGATTTGATGTGCAACTACTAGAAAGACCCTTTCTGCTATAGTGGGAGGTTAAAATTTCATGTTCTGAAGCTTCCCTGAAAAGTTATGGCACAATGCACAAAAACGCTTTTCAGCCTGAGATAAGGTGGGTTTCGGAACGCCAAACATAAAAGTGTTGATAACTTTCGAAAAACACTTCAGAGAGCTTAGATTTGATGTGCACCTACTAGAAAGACCCTTTCTGCTATAGTGGGAGGTTAAAATTTCATGTTCTGAAGCTTTCCTGAAAAGTTATGGCACAATGCACAAAAACGCTTTTCAGCCTGAGATAAGGTGGGTTTCGGAACGCCAAACATAAAAGTGTTGATAACTTTTGAAAAACACTTCAGACAGCTTAGATTTGATGTGCAACTACTAGAAAGACCCTTTCTGCTATAGTGGGAGGTTAAAATTTCATGTTCTGAAGCTTCCCTGAAAAGTTATGGCACAATGCACAAAAACGCTTTTCAGCCTGAGATAAGGTGGGTTTCGGAACGCCAAACATAAAAGTGTTGATAACTTTCGAAAAACACTTCAGACAGCTTAGATTTGATGTGCACCTACTAGAAAGACCCTTTCTGCTATAGTGGGAGGTTAAAATTTCATGTTCTGAAGCTTCCCTGAAAAGTTATGGCACAATGCGTAAAAACGCTTTTCAGCCTGAGATAAGGTGGGTTTCGGAACGCCAAACATAAAAGTGTTGATAACTTTGGAAAAACACTTCAGACAGTTTAGATTTGATGTGCAACTACTAGAAAGACCCTTTCTGCTATAGTGGGAGGTTAAAATTTCATGTTCTGAAGCTTCCCTGAAAAGTTATGGCACAATGCACAAAAACGCTTTTCAGCCTGAGATAAGGTGGGTTTCGGAACGCCAAACATAAAAGTGTTGATAACTTTGGAAAAACACTTCAGACAGTTTAGATTTGATGTGCAACTACTAGAAAGACCCTTTCTGCTATAGTGGGAGGTTAAAATTTCATGTTCTGAAGCTTCCCTGAAAAGTTATGGCACAATGCACAAAAACGCTTTTCAGCCTGAGATAAGGTGGGTTTCGGAACGCCAAACATAAAAGTGTTAATAACTTTGGAAAAACACTTCAGACAGTTTAGATTTGATGTGCAACTACTAGAAAGACCCTTTCTGCTATAGTGGGAGGTTAAAATTTCATGTTCTGAAGCTTCCCTGAAAAGTTATGGCACAATGCACAAAAACGCTTTTCAGCCTGAGATAAGGTGGGTTTCGGAACGCCAAACATAAAAGTGTTGATAACTTTCGAAAAACACTTCAGACAGCTTAGATTTGATGTGCACCTACTAGAAAGACCCTTTCTGCTATAGTGGGAGGTTAAAATTTCATGTTCTGAAGCTTCCCTGAAAAGTTATGGCACAATGCGTAAAAACGCTTTTCAGCCTGAGATAAGGTGGGTTTCGGAACGCCAAACATAAAAGTGTTGATAACTTTGGAAAAACACTTCAGACAGTTTAGATTTGATGTGCAACTACTAGAAAGACCCTTTCTGCTATAGTGGGAGGTTAAAATTTCATGTTCTGAAGCTTCCCTGAAAAGTTATGGCACAATGCACAAAAACGCTTTTCAGCCTGAGATAAGGTGGGTTTCGGAACGCCAAACATAAAAGTGTTGATAACTTTGGAAAAACACTTCAGACAGTTTAGATTTGATGTGCAACTACTAGAAAGACCCTTTCTGCTATAGTGGGAGGTTAAAATTTCATGTTCTGAAGCTTTCCTGAAAAGTTATGGCACAATGCACAAAAACGCTTTTCAGCCTGAGATAAGGTGGGTTTCGGAACGCCAAACATAAAAGTGTTGATAACTTTTGAAAAACACTTCAGACAGCTTAGATTTGATGTGCAACTACTAGAAAGACCCTTTCTGCTATAGTGGGAGGTTAAAATTTCATGTTCTGAAGCTTCCCTGAAAAGTTATGGCACAATGCACAAAAACGCTTTTCAGCCTGAGATAAGGTGGGTTTCGGAACGCCAAACATAAAAGTGTTGATAACTTTCGAAAAACACTTCAGACAGCTTAGATTTGATGTGCACCTACTAGAAAGACCCTTTCTGCTATAGTGGGAGGTTAAAATTTCATGTTCTGAAGCTTCCCTGAAAAGTTATGGCACAATGCGTAAAAACGCTTATCAGCCTGAGATAAGGTGGGTTTCGGAACGCCAAACATAAAAGTGTTGATAACTTTGGAAAAACACTTCAGACAGTTTAGATTTGATGTGCAACTACTAGAAAGACCCTTTCTGCTATAGTGGGAGGTTAAAATTTCATGTTCTGAAGCTTCCCTGAAAAGTTATGGCACAATGCACAAAAACGCTTTTCAGCCTGAGATAAGGTGGGTTTCGGAACGCCAAACATAAAAGTGTTGATAACTTTCGAAAAACACTTCAGAGAGCTTAGATTTGATGTGCACCTACTAGAAAGACCCTTTCTGCTATAGTGGGAGGTTAAAATTTCATGTTCTGAAGCTTCCCTGAAAAGTTATGGCACAATGCACAAAAACGCTTTTCAGCCTGAGATAAGGTGGGTTTCGGAACGCCAAACATAAAAGTGTTGATAACTTTTGAAAAACACTTCAGACAGCTTAGATTTGATGTGCAACTACTAGAAAGACGCTTTCTGCTATAGTGGGAGGTTAAAATTTCATGTTCTGAAGCTTCCCTGAAAAGTTATGGCACAATGCACAAAAACGCTTTTCAGCCTGAGATAAGGTGGGTTTCGGAACGCCAAACATAAAAGTGTTGATAACTTTCGAAAAACACTTCAGACAGCTTAGATTTGATGTGCACCTACTAGAAAGACCCTTTCTGCTATAGTGGGAGGTTAAAATTTCATGTTCTGAAGCTTCCCTGAAAAGTTATGGCACAATGCGTAAAAACGCTTATCAGCCTGAGATAAGGTGGGTTTCGGAACGCCAAACATAAAAGTGTTGATAACTTTGGAAAAACACTTCAGACAGTTTAGATTTGATGTGCAACTACTAGAAAGACCCTTTCTGCTATAGTGGGAGGTTAAAATTTCATGTTCTGAAGCTTCCCTGAAAAGTTATGGCACAATGCACAAAAACGCTTTTCAGCCTGAGATAAGGTGGGTTTCGGAACGCCAAACATAAAAGTGTTGATAACTTTCGAAAAACACTTCAGAGAGCTTAGATTTGATGTGCACCTACTAGAAAGACCCTTTCTGCTATAGTGGGAGGTTAAAATTTCATGTTCTGAAGCTTCCCTGAAAAGTTATGGCACAATGCACAAAAACGCTTTTCAGCCTGAGATAAGGTGGGTTTCGGAACGCCAAACATAAAAGTGTTGATAACTTTGGAAAAACACTTCAGACAGTTTAGATTTGATGTGCAACTACTAGAAAGACCCTTTCTGCTATAGTGGGAGGTTAAAATTTCATGTTCTGAAGCTTCCCTGAAAAGTTATGGCACAATGCACAAAAACGCTTTTCAGCCTGAGATAAGGTGGGTTTCGGAACGCCAAACATAAAAGTGTTGATAACTTTGGAAAAACACTTCAGACAGTTTAGATTTGATGTGCAACTACTAGAAAGACCCTTTCTGCTATAGTGGGAGGTTAAAATTTCATGTTCTGAAGCTTCCCTGAAAAGTTATGGCACAATGCACAAAAACGCTTTTCAGCCTGAGATAAGGTGGGTTTCGGAACGCCAAACATAAAAGTGTTAATAACTTTGGAAAAACACTTCAGACAGTTTAGATTTGATGTGCAACTACTAGAAAGACCCTTTCTGCTATAGTGGGAGGTTAAAATTTCATGTTCTGAAGCTTCCCTGAAAAGTTATGGCACAATGCACAAAAACGCTTTTCAGCCTGAGATAAGGTGGGTTTCGGAACGCCAAACATAAAAGTGTTGATAACTTTGGAAAAACACTTCAGACAGTTTAGATTTGATGTGCAACTACTAGAAAGACCCTTTCTGCTATAGTGGGAGGTTAAAATTTCATGTTCTGAAGCTTTCCTGAAAAGTTATGGCACAATGCACAAAAACGCTTTTCAGCCTGAGATAAGGTGGGTTTCGGAACGCCAAACATAAAAGTGTTGATAACTTTTGAAAAACACTTCAGACAGCTTAGATTTGATGTGCAACTACTAGAAAGACCCTTTCTGCTATAGTGGGAGGTTAAAATTTCATGTTCTGAAGCTTCCCTGAAAAGTTATGGCACAATGCACAAAAACGCTTTTCAGCCTGAGATAAGGTGGGTTTCGGAACGCCAAACATAAAAGTGTTGATAACTTTCGAAAAACACTTCAGACAGCTTAGATTTGATGTGCACCTACTAGAAAGACCCTTTCTGCTATAGTGGGAGGTTAAAATTTCATGTTCTGAAGCTTCCCTGAAAAGTTATGGCACAATGCGTAAAAACGCTTATCAGCCTGAGATAAGGTGGGTTTCGGAACGCCAAACATAAAAGTGTTGATAACTTTGGAAAAACACTTCAGACAGTTTAGATTTGATGTGCAACTACTAGAAAGACCCTTTCTGCTATAGTGGGAGGTTAAAATTTCATGTTCTGAAGCTTCCCTGAAAAGTTATGGCACAATGCACAAAAACGCTTTTCAGCCTGAGATAAGGTGGGTTTCGGAACGCCAAACATAAAAGTGTTGATAACTTTCGAAAAACACTTCAGAGAGCTTAGATTTGATGTGCACCTACTAGAAAGACCCTTTCTGCTATAGTGGGAGGTTAAAATTTCATGTTCTGAAGCTTCCCTGAAAAGTTATGGCACAATGCACAAAAACGCTTTTCAGCCTGAGATAAGGTGGGTTTCGGAACGCCAAACATAAAAGTGTTGATAACTTTCGAAAAACACTTCAGAGAGCTTAGATTTGATGTGCACCTACTAGAAAGACCCTTTCTGCTATAGTGGGAGGTTAAAATTTCATGTTCTGAAGCTTTCCTGAAAAGTTATGGCACAATGCACAAAAACGCTTTTCAGCCTGAGATAAGGTGGGTTTCGGAACGCCAAACATAAAAGTGTTGATAACTTTTGAAAAACACTTCAGACAGCTTAGATTTGATGTGCAACTACTAGAAAGACCCTTTCTGCTATAGTGGGAGGTTAAAATTTCATGTTCTGAAGCTTCCCTGAAAAGTTATGGCACAATGCACAAAAACGCTTTTCAGCCTGAGATAAGGTGGGTTTCGGAACGCCAAACATAAAAGTGTTGATAACTTTCGAAAAACACTTCAGACAGCTTAGATTTGATGTGCACCTACTAGAAAGACCCTTTCTGCTATAGTGGGAGGTTAAAATTTCATGTTCTGAAGCTTCCCTGAAAAGTTATGGCACAATGCGTAAAAACGCTTTTCAGCCTGAGATAAGGTGGGTTTCGGAACGCCAAACATAAAAGTGTTGATAACTTTGGAAAAACACTTCAGACAGTTTAGATTTGATGTGCAACTACTAGAAAGACCCTTTCTGCTATAGTGGGAGGTTAAAATTTCATGTTCTGAAGCTTCCCTGAAAAGTTATGGCACAATGCACAAAAACGCTTTTCAGCCTGAGACAAGGTGGGTTTCGGAACGCCAAACATAAAAGTGTTAATAACTTTGGAAAAACACTTCAGACAGTTTAGATTTGATGTGCAACTTCTAGAAAGACCCTTTCTGCTATAGTGGGAGGTTAAAATTTCATGTTCTGAAGCTTTCCTGAAAAGTTATGGCACAATGCACAAAAACGCTTTTCAGCCTGAGATAAGGTGGGTTTCGGAACGCCAAACATAAAAGTGTTGATAACTTTCGAAAAACACTTCAGAGAGCTTAGATTTGATGTGCACCTACTAGAAAGACCCTTTCTGCTATAGTGGGAGGTTAAAATTTCATGTTCTGAAGCTTCCCTGAAAAGTTATGGCACAATGCGTAAAAACGCTTTTCAGCCTGAGATAAGGTGGGTTTCGGAACGCCAAACATAAAAGTGTTGATAACTTTGGAAAAACACTTCAGACAGTTTAGATTTGATGTGCAACTACTAGAAAGACCCTTTCTGCTATAGTGGGAGGTTAAAATTTCATGTTCTGAAGCTTCCCTGAAAAGTTATGGCACAATGCACAAAAACGCTTTTCAGCCTGACATAAGGTGGGTTTCGGAACGCCAAACATAAAAGTGTTAATAACTTTGGAAAAACACTTCAGACAGCTTAGATTTGATGTGCAACTACTAGAAAGACCCTTTCTGCTATAGTGGGAGGTTAAAATTTCATGTTCTGAAGCTTTCCTGAAAAGTTATGGCACAATGCACAAAAACGCTTTTCAGCCTGAGATAAGGTGGGTTTCGGAACGCCAAACATAAAAGTGTTGATAACTTTGGAAAAACACTTCAGACAGTTTAGATTTGATGTGCAACTACTAGAAAGACCCTTTCTGCTATAGTGGGAGGTTAAAATTTCATGTTCTGAAGCTTCCCTGAAAAGTTATGGCACAATGCACAAAAACGCTTTTCAGCCTGAGATAAGGTGGGTTTCGGAACGCCAAACATAAAAGTGTTAATAACTTTGGAAAAACAATTCAGACAGTTTAGATTTGATGTGCAACTACTAGAAAGACCCTTTCTGCTATAGTGGGAGGTTAAAATTTCATGTTCTGAAGCTTCCCTGAAAAGTTATGGCACAATGCACAAAAACGCTTTTCAGCCTGAGATAAGGTGGGTTTCGGAACGCCAAACATAAAAGTGTTGATAACTTTCGAAAAACACTTCAGACAGTGTAGATTTGATGTGCAACTACTAGAAAGACCCTTTCTGCTATAGTGGGAGGTTAAAATTTCATGTTCTGAAGCTTCCCTGAAAAGTTATGGCACAATGCACAAAAACGCTTTTCAGCCTGAGATAAGGTGGGTTTCGGAACGCCAAACATAAAAGTGTTGATAACTTTCGAAAAACACTTCAGAGAGCTTAGATTTGATGTGCACCTACTAGAAAGACCCTTTCTGCTATAGTGGGAGGTTAAAATTTCATGTTCTGAAGCTTTCCTGAAAAGTTATGGCACAATGCACAAAAACGCTTTTCAGCCTGAGATAAGGTGGGTTTCGGAACGCCAAACATAAAAGTGTTGATAACTTTTGAAAAACACTTCAGACAGCTTAGATTTGATGTGCAACTACTAGAAAGACCCTTTCTGCTATAGTGGGAGGTTAAAATTTCATGTTCTGAAGCTTCCCTGAAAAGTTATGGCACAATGCACAAAAACGCTTATCAGCCTGAGATAATGTGGGTTTCGGAACGCCAAACATAAAAGTGTTGATAACTTTGGAAAAACACTTCAGACAGTTTAGATTTGATGTGCAACTACTAGAAAGACCCTTTCTGCTATAGTGGGAGGTTAAAATTTCATGTTCTGAAGCTTCCCTGAAAAGTTATGGCACAATGCACAAAAACGCTTTTCAGCCTGAGATAAGGTGGGTTTTGGAACGCCAAACATAAAAGTGTTGATAACTTTCGAAAAACACTTCAGAGAGCTTAGATTTGATGTGCACCTACTAGAAAGACCCTTTCTGCTATAGTGGGAGGTTAAAATTTCATGTTCTGAAGCTTCCGTGAAAAGTTATGGCACAATGCACAAAAACGCTTTTCAGCCTGAGATAAGGTGGGTTTCGGAACGCCAAACATAAAAGTGTTGATAACTTTCGAAAAACACTTCAGAGAGCTTAGATTTGATGTGCACCTACTAGAAAGACCCTTTCTGCTATAGTGGGAGGTTAAAATTTCATGTTCTGAAGCTTTCCTGAAAAGTTATGGCACAATGCACAAAAACGCTTTTCAGCCTGAGATAAGGTGGGTTTCGGAACGCCAAACATAAAAGTGTTGATAACTTTTGAAAAACACTTCAGACAGCTTAGATTTGATGTGCAACTACTAGAAAGACCCTTTCTGCTATAGTGGGAGGTTAAAATTTCATGTTCTGAAGCTTCCCTGAAAAGTTATGGCACAATGCACAAAAACGCTTTTCAGCCTGAGATAAGGTGGGTTTCGGAACGCCAAACATAAAAGTGTTGATAACTTTCGAAAAACACTTCAGACAGCTTAGATTTGATGTGCACCTACTAGAAAGACCCTTTCTGCTATAGTGGGAGGTTAAAATTTCATGTTCTGAAGCTTCCCTGAAAAGTTATGGCACAATGCGTAAAAACGCTTATCAGCCTGAGATAAGGTGGGTTTCGGAACGCCAAACATAAAAGTGTTGATAACTTTGGAAAAACACTTCAGACAGTTTAGATTTGATGTGCAACTACTAGAAAGACCCTTTCTGCTATAGTGGGAGGTTAAAATTTCATGTTCTGAAGCTTCCCTGAAAAGTTATGGCACAATGCACAAAAACGCTTTTCAGCCTGAGATAAGGTGGGTTTCGGAACGCCAAACATAAAAGTGTTGATAACTTTCGAAAAACACTTCAGAGAGCTTAGATTTGATGTGCACCTACTAGAAAGACCCTTTCTGCTATAGTGGGAGGTTAAAATTTCATGTTCTGAAGCTTCCCTGAAAAGTTATGGCACAATGCACAAAAACGCTTTTCAGCCTGAGATAAGGTGGGTTTCGGAACGCCAAACATAAAAGTGTTGATAACTTTCGAAAAACACTTCAGACAGCTTAGATTTGATGTGCACCTACTAGAAAGACCCTTTCTGCTATAGTGGGAGGTTAAAATTTCATGTTCTGAAGCTTCCCTGAAAAGTTATGGCACAATGCGTAAAAACGCTTTTCAGCCTGAGATAAGGTGGGTTTCGGAACGCCAAACATAAAAGTGTTGATAACTTTGGAAAAACACTTCAGACAGTTTAGATTTGATGTGCAACTACTAGAAAGACCCTTTCTGCTATAGTGGGAGGTTAAAATTTCATGTTCTGAAGCTTCCCTGAAAAGTTATGGCACAATGCACAAAAACGCTTTTCAGCCTGAGATAAGGTGGGTTTCGGAACGCCAAACATAAAAGTGTTAATAACTTTGGAAAAACACTTCAGACAGTTTAGATTTGATGTGCAACTACTAGAAAGACCCTTTCTGCTATAGTGGGAGGTTAAAATTTCATGTTCTGAAGCTTCCCTGAAAAGTTATGGCACAATGCACAAAAACGCTTTTCAGCCTGAGATAAGGTGGGTTTCGGAACGCCAAACATAAAAGTGTTGATAACTTTCGAAAAACACTTCAGACAGCTTAGATTTGAAGTGCACCTACTAGAAAGACCCTTTCTGCTATAGTGGGAGGTTAAAATTTCATGTTCTGAAGCTTCCCTGAAAAGTTATGGCACAATGCGTAAAAACGCTTTTCAGCCAGAGATAAGGTGGGTTTCGGAACGCCAAACATAAAAGTGTTGATAACTTTGGAAAAACACTTCAGACAGTTTAGATTTGATGTGCAACTACTAGAAAGACCCTTTCTGCTATAGTGGGAGGTTAAAATTTCATGTTCTGAAGCTTCCCTGAAAAGTTATGGCACAATGCACAAAAACGCTTTTCAGCCTGAGATAAGGTGGGTTTCGGAACGCCAAACATAAAAGTGTTGATAACTTTGGAAAAACACTTCAGACAGTTTAGATTTGATGTGCAACTACTAGAAAGACCCTTTCTGCTATAGTGGGAGGTTAAAATTTCATGTTCTGAAGCTTCCCTGAAAAGTTATGGCACAATGCACAAAAACGCTTTTCAGCCTGAGATAAGGTGGGTTTCGGAACGCCAAACATAAAAGTGTTAATAACTTTGGAAAAACACTTCAGACAGTTTAGATTTGATGAGCAACTACTAGAAAGACCCTTTCTGCTATAGTGGGAGGTTAAAATTTCATGTTCTGAAGCTTCCCTGAAAAGTTATGGCACAATGCACAAAAACGCTTTTCAGCCTGAGATAAGGTGGGTTTCGGAACGCCAAACATAAAAGTGTTGATAACTTTCAAAAAACACTTCAGACAGCTTAGATTTGATGTGCACCTACTAGAAAGACCCTTTCTGCTATAGTGGGAGGTTAAAATTTCATGTTCTGAAGCTTCCCTGAAAAGTTATGGCACAATGCGTAAAAACGCTTTTCAGCCTGAGATAAGGTGGGTTTCGGAACGCCAAACATAAAAGTGTTGATAACTTTGGAAAAACACTTCAGACAGTTTAGATTTGATGTGCAACTACTAGAAAGACCCTTTCTGCTATAGTGGGAGGTTAAAATTTCATGTTCTGAAGCTTCCCTGAAAAGTTATGGCACAATGCACAAAAACGCTTTTCAGCCTGAGATAAGGTGGGTTTCGGAACGCCAAACATAAAAGTGTTGATAACTTTTGAAAAACACTTCAGACAGCTTAGATTTGATGTGCAACTACTAGAAAGATCCTTTCTGCTATAGTGGGAGGTTAAAATTTCATGTTCTGAAGCTTCCCTGAAAAGTTATGGCACAATGCACAAAAACGCTTTTCAGCCTGAGATAAGGTGGGTTTCGGAACGCCAAACATAAAAGTGTTGATAACTTTCGAAAAACACTTCAGACAGCTTAGATTTGATGTGCACCTACTAGAAAGACCCTTTCTGCTATAGTGGGAGGTTAAAATTTCATGTTCTGAAGCTTCCCTGAAAAGTTATGGCACAATGCGTAAAAACGCTTTTCAGCCTGAGATAAGGTGGGTTTCGGAACGCCAAACATAAAAGTGTTGATAACTTTGGAAAAACACTTCAGACAGTTTAGATTTGATGTGCAACTACTAGAAAGACCCTTTCTGCTATAGTGGGAGGTTAAAATTTCATGTTCTGAAGCTTCCCTGAAAAGTTATGGCACAATGCACAAAAACGCTTTTCAGCCTGAGACAAGGTGGGTTTCGGAACGCCAAACATAAAAGTGTTAATAACTTTGGAAAAACACTTCAGACAGTTTAGATTTGATGTGCAACTTCTAGAAAGACCCTTTCTGCTATAGTGGGAGGTTAAAATTTCATGTTCTGAAGCTTTCCTGAAAAGTTATGGCACAATGCACAAAAACGCTTTTCAGCCTGAGATAAGGTGGGTTTCGGAACGCCAAACATAAAAGTGTTGATAACTTTCGAAAAACACTTCAGAGAGCTTAGATTTGATGTGCACCTACTAGAAAGACCCTTTCTGCTATAGTGGGAGGTTAAAATTTCATGTTCTGAAGCTTCCCTGAAAAGTTATGGCACAATGCGTAAAAACGCTTTTCAGCCTGAGATAAGGTGGGTTTCGGAACGCCAAACATAAAAGTGTTGATAACTTTGGAAAAACACTTCAGACAGTTTAGATTTGATGTGCAACTACTAGAAAGACCCTTTCTGCTATAGTGGGAGGTTAAAATTTCATGTTCTGAAGCTTCCCTGAAAAGTTATGGCACAATGCACAAAAACGCTTTTCAGCCTGACATAAGGTGGGTTTCGGAACGCCAAACATAAAAGTGTTAATAACTTTGGAAAAACACTTCAGACAGCTTAGATTTGATGTGCAACTACTAGAAAGACCCTTTCTGCTATAGTGGGAGGTTAAAATTTCATGTTCTGAAGCTTTCCTGAAAAGTTATGGCACAATGCACAAAAACGCTTTTCAGCCTGAGATAAGGTGGGTTTCGGAACGCCAAACATAAAAGTGTTGATAACTTTGGAAAAACACTTCAGACAGTTTAGATTTGATGTGCAACTACTAGAAAGACCCTTTCTGCTATAGTGGGAGGTTAAAATTTCATGTTCTGAAGCTTCCCTGAAAAGTTATGGCACAATGCACAAAAACGCTTTTCAGCCTGAGATAAGGTGGGTTTCGGAACGCCAAACATAAAAGTGTTAATAACTTTGGAAAAACAATTCAGACAGTTTAGATTTGATGTGCAACTACTAGAAAGACCCTTTCTGCTATAGTGGGAGGTTAAAATTTCATGTTCTGAAGCTTCCCTGAAAAGTTATGGCACAATGCACAAAAACGCTTTTCAGCCTGAGATAAGGTGGGTTTCGGAACGCCAAACATAAAAGTGTTGATAACTTTCGAAAAACACTTCAGACAGTGTAGATTTGATGTGCAACTACTAGAAAGACCCTTTCTGCTATAGTGGGAGGTTAAAATTTCATGTTCTGAAGCTTCCCTGAAAAGTTATGGCACAATGCACAAAAACGCTTTTCAGCCTGAGATAAGGTGGGTTTCGGAACGCCAAACATAAAAGTGTTGATAACTTTCGAAAAACACTTCAGAGAGCTTAGATTTGATGTGCACCTACTAGAAAGACCCTTTCTGCTATAGTGGGAGGTTAAAATTTCATGTTCTGAAGCTTTCCTGAAAAGTTATGGCACAATGCACAAAAACGCTTTTCAGCCTGAGATAAGGTGGGTTTCGGAACGCCAAACATAAAAGTGTTGATAACTTTTGAAAAACACTTCAGACAGCTTAGATTTGATGTGCAACTACTAGAAAGACCCTTTCTGCTATAGTGGGAGGTTAAAATTTCATGTTCTGAAGCTTCCCTGAAAAGTTATGGCACAATGCACAAAAACGCTTTTCAGCCTGAGATAAGGTGGGTTTCGGAACGCCAAACATAAAAGTGTTGATAACTTTCGGAAAACACTTCAGACAGCTTAGATTTGATGTGCACCTACTAGAAAGACCCTTTCTGCTATAGTGGGAGGTTAAAATTTCATGTTCTGAAGCTTCCCTGAAAAGTTATGGCACAATGCGTAAAAACGCTTTTCAGCCTGAGATAAGGTGGGTTTCGGAACGCCAAACATAAAAGTGTTGATAACTTTGGAAAAACACTTCAGACAGTTTAGATTTGATGTGCAACTACTAGAAAGACCCTTTCTGCTATAGTGGGAGGTTAAAATTTCATGTTCTGAAGCTTCCCTGAAAAGTTATGGCACAATGCACAAAAACGCTTTTCAGCCTGAGATAAGGTGGGTTTCGGAACGCCAAACATAAAAGTGTTGATAACTTTGGAAAAACACTTCAGACAGTTTAGATTTGATGTGCAACTACTAGAAAGACCCTTTCTGCTATAGTGGGAGGTTAAAATTTCATGTTCTGAAGCTTCCCTGAAAAGTTATGGCACAATGCACAAAAACGCTTTTCAGCCTGAGATAAGGTGGGTTTCGGAACGCCAAACATAAAAGTGTTAATAACTTTGGAAAAACACTTCAGACAGTTTAGATTTGATGTGCAACTACTAGAAAGACCCTTTCTGCTATAGTGGGAGGTTAAAATTTCATGTTCTGAAGCTTCCCTGAAAAGTTATGGCACAATGCACAAAAACGCTTTTCAGCCTGAGATAAGGTGGGTTTCGGAACGCCAAACATAAAAGTGTTGATAACTTTCGAAAAACACTTCAGACAGCTTAGATTTGATGTGCACCTACTAGAAAGACCCTTTCTGCTATAGTGGGAGGTTAAAATTTCATGTTCTGAAGCTTCCCTGAAAAGTTATGGCACAATGCGTAAAAACGCTTTTCAGCCTGAGATAAGGTGGGTTTCGGAACGCCAAACATAAAAGTGTTGATAACTTTGGAAAAACACTTCAGACAGTTTAGATTTGATGTGCAACTACTAGAAAGACCCTTTCTGCTATAGTGGGAGGTTAAAATTTCATGTTCTGAAGCTTCCCTGAAAAGTTATGGCACAATGCACAAAAACGCTTTTCAGCCTGAGATAAGGTGGGTTTCGGAACGCCAAACATAAAAGTGTTAATAACTTTGGAAAAACACTTCAGACAGTTTAGATTTGATGTGCAACTACTAGAAAGACCCTTTCTGCTATAGTGGGAGGTTAAAATTTCATGTTCTGAAGCTTCCCTGAAAAGTTATGGCACAATGCACAAAAACGCTTTTCAGCCTGAGATAAGGTGGGTTTCGGAACGCCAAACATAAAAGTGTTAATAACTTTGGAAAAACACTTCAGACAGTTTAGATTTGATGTGCAACTACTAGAAAGACCCTTTCTGCTATAGTGGGAGGTTAAAATTTCATGTTCTGAAGCTTCCCTGAAAAGTTATGGCACAATGCACAAAAACGCTTTTCAGCCTGAGATAAGGTGGGTTTCGGAACGCCAAACATAAAAGTGTTGATAACTTTCGAAAAACACTTCAGAGAGCTTAGATTTGATGTGCACCTACTAGAAAGACCCTTTCTGCTATAGTGGGAGGTTAAAATTTCATGTTCTGAAGCTTTCCTGAAAAGTTATGGCACAATGCACAAAAACGCTTTTCAGCCTGAGATAAGGTGGGTTTCGGAACGCCAAACATAAAAGTGTTGATAACTTTTGAAAAACACTTCAGACAGCTTAGATTTGATGTGCAACTACTAGAAAGACCCTTTCTGCTATAGTGGGAGGTTAAAATTTCATGTTCTGAAGCTTCCCTGAAAAGTTATGGCACAATGCACAAAAACGCTTTTCAGCCTGAGATAAGGTGGGTTTCGGAACGCCAAACATAAAAGTGTTGATAACTTTCGAAAAACACTTCAGACAGCTTAGATTTGATGTGCACCTACTAGAAAGACCCTTTCTGCTATAGTGGGAGGTTAAAATTTCATGTTCTGAAGCTTCCCTGAAAAGTTATGGCACAATGCGTAAAAACGCTTTTCAGCCTGAGATAAGGTGGGTTTCGGAACGCCAAACATAAAAGTGTTGATAACTTTGGAAAAACACTTCAGACAGTTTAGATTTGATGTGCAACTACTAGAAAGACCCTTTCTGCTATAGTGGGAGGTTAAAATTTCATGTTCTGAAGCTTCCCTGAAAAGTTATGGCACAATGCACAAAAACGCTTTTCAGCCTGAGATAAGGTGGGTTTCGGAACGCCAAACATAAAAGTGTTAATAACTTTGGAAAAACACTTCAGACAGTTTAGATTTGATGTGCAACTACTAGAAAGACCCTTTCTGCTATAGTGGGAGGTTAAAATTTCATGTTCTGAAGCTTCCCTGAAAAGTTATGGCACAATGCACAAAAACGCTTTTCAGCCTGAGATAAGGTGGGTTTCGGAACGCCAAACATAAAAGTGTTAATAACTTTGGAAAAACACTTCAGACAGTTTAGATTTGATGTGCAACTACTAGAAAGACCCTTTCTGCTATAGTGGGAGGTTAAAATTTCATGTTCTGAAGCTTCCCTGAAAAGTTATGGCACAATGCACAAAAACGCTTTTCAGCCTGAGATAAGGTGGGTTTCGGAACGCCAAACATAAAAGTGTTAATAACTTTGGAAAAACACTTCAGACAGTTTAGATTTGATGTGCAACTACTAGAAAGACCCTTTCTGCTATAGTGGGAGGTTAAAATTTCATGTTCTGAAGCTTCCCTGAAAAGTTATGGCACAATGCACAAAAACGCTTTTCAGCCTGAGATAAGGTGGGTTTCGGAACGCCAAACATAAAAGTGTTGATAACTTTCGAAAAACACTTCAGAAAGCTTAGATTTGATGTGCACCTACTAGAAAGACCCTTTCTGCTATAGTGGGAGGTTAAAATTTCATGTTCTGAAGCTTTCCTGAAAAGTTATGGCACAATGCACAAAAACGCTTTTCAGCCTGAGATAAGGTGGGTTTCGGAACGCCAAACATAAAAGTGTTGATAACTTTTGAAAAACACTTCAGACAGCTTAGATTTGATGTGCAACTACTAGAAAGACCCTTTCTGCTATAGTGGGAGGTTAAAATTTCATGTTCTGAAGCTTCCCTGAAAAGTTATGGCACAAGGCGTAAAAACGCTTTTCAGCCTGAGATAAGGTGGGTTTCGGAACGCCAAACATAAAAGTGTTGATAACTTTCGAAAAACACTTCAGACAGTTTAGATTTGATGTGCAACTACTAGAAAGACCCTTTCTGCTATAGTGGGAGGTTAAAATTTCATGTTCTGAAGCTTCCCTGAAAAGTTATGGCACAATGCACAAAAACGCTTTTCAGCCTGAGATAAGGTGGGTTTCGGAACGCCAAACATAAAAGTGTTGATAACTTTGGAAAAACACTTCAGACAGTTTAGATTTGATGTGCAACTACTAGAAAGACCCTTTCTGCTATAGTGGGAGGTTAAAATTTCATGTTCTGAAGCTTCCCTGAAAAGTTATGGCACAATGCACAAAAACGCTTTTCAGCCTGAGATAAGGTGGGTTTCGGAACGCCAAACATAAAAGTGTTAATAACTTTGGAAAAACACTTCAGACAGTTTAGATTTGATGTGCAACTACTAGAAAGACCCTTTCTGCTATAGTGGGAGGTTAAAATTTCATGTTCTGAAGCTTCCCTGAAAAGTTATGGCACAATGCACAAAAACGCTTTTCAGCCTGAGATAAGGTGGGTTTCGGAACGCCAAACATAAAAGTGTTGATAACTTTCGAAAAACACTTCAGAGAGCTTAGATTTGATGTGCACCTACTAGAAAGACCCTTTCTGCTATAGTGGGAGGTTAAAATTTCATGTTCTGAAGCTTTCCTGAAAAGTTATGGCACAATGCACAAAAACGCTTTTCAGCCTGAGATAAGGTGGGTTTCGGAACGCCAAACATAAAAGTGTTGATAACTTTTGAAAAACACTTCAGACAGCTTAGATTTGATGTGCAACTACTAGAAAGACCCTTTCTGCTATAGTGGGAGGTTAAAATTTCATGTTCTGAAGCTTCCCTGAAAAGTTATGGCACAATGCACAAAAACGCTTTTCAGCCTGAGATAAGGTGGGTTTCGGAACGCCAAACATAAAAGTGTTGATAACTTTGGAAAAACACTTCAGACAGTTTAGATTTGATGTGCAACTACTAGAAAGACCCTTTCTGCTATAGTGGGAGGTTAAAATTTCATGTTCTGAAGCTTTCCTGAAAAGTTATGGCACAATGCACAAAAACGCTTTTCAGCCTGAGATAAGGTGGGTTTCGGAACGCCAAACATAAAAGTCTTGATAACTTTTGAAAAACACTTCAGACAGCTTAGATTTGATGTGCAACTACTAGAAAGACCCTTTCTGCTATAGTGGGAGGTTAAAATTTCATGTTCTGAAGCTTCCCTGAAAAGTTATGGCACAATGCACAAAAACGCTTTTCAGCCTGAGATAAGGTGGGTTTCGGAACGCCAAACATAAAAGTGTTGATAACTTTCGAAAAACACTTCAGACAGCTTAGATTTGATGTGCACCTACTAGAAAGACCCTTTCTGCTGTAGTGGGAGGTTAAAATTTCATGTTCTGAAGCTTCCCTGAAAAGTTATGGCACAATGCGTAAAAACGCTTATCAGCCTGAGATAAGGTGGGTTTCGGAACGCCAAACATAAAAGTGTTGATAACTTTGGAAAAACACTTCAGACAGTTTAGATTTGATGTGCAACTACTAGAAAGACCCTTTCTGCTATAGTGGGAGGTTAAAATTTCATGTTCTGAAGCTTCCCTGAAAAGTTATGGCACAATGCACAAAAACGCTTTTCAGCCTGAGATAAGGTGGGTTTCGGAACGCCAAACATAAAAGTGTTAATAACTTTGGAAAAACACTTCAGACAGTTTAGATTTGATGTGCAACTACTAGAAAGACCCTTTCTGCTATAGTGGGAGGTTAAAATTTCATGTTCTGAAGCTTCCCTGAAAAGTTATGGCACAATGCACAAAAACGCTTTTCAGCCTGAGATAAGGTGGGTTTCGGAACGCCAAACATAAAAGTGTTAATAACTTTGGAAAAACACTTCAGACAGCTTAGATTTGATGTGCACCTACTAGAAAGACCCTTTCTGCTATAGTGGGAGGTTAAAATTTCATGTTCTGAAGCTTCCCTGAAAAGTTATGGCACAATGCGTAAAAACGCTTTTCAGCCTGAGATAAGGTGGGTTTCGGAACGCCAAACATAAAAGTGTTGATAACTTTGGAAAAACACTTCAGACAGTTTAGATTTGATGTGCAACTACTAGAAAGACCCTTTCTGCTATAGTGGGAGGTTAAAATTTCATGTTCTGAAGCTTCCCTGAAAAGTTATGGCACAATGCACAAAAACGCTTTTCAGCCTGAGATAAGGTGGGTTTCGGAACGCCAAACATAAAAGTGTTAATAACTTTGGAAAAACACTTCAGACAGTTTAGATTTGATGTGCAACTACTAGAAAGACCCTTTCTGCTATAGTGGGAGATTAAAATTTCATGTTCTGAAGCTTCCCTGAAAAGTTATGGCACAATGCACAAAAACGCTTTTCAGCCTGAGATAAGGTGGGTTTCGGAACGCCAAACATAAAAGTGTTGATAACTTTCGAAAAACACTTCAGAGAGCTTAGATTTGATGTGCACCTACTAGAAAGACCCTTTCTGCTGTAGTGGGAGCTTAAAATTTCATGTTCTGAAGCTTTCCTGAAAAGTTATGGCACAATGCACAAAAACGCTTTTCAGCCTGAGATAAGGTGGGTTTCGGAACGCCAAACATAAAAGTGTTGATAACTTTTGAAAAACACTTCAGACAGCTTAGATTTGATGTGCAACTACTAGAAAGACCCTTTCTGCTATAGTGGGAGGTTAAAATTTCATGTTCTGAAGCTTCCCTGAAAAGTTATGGCACAATGCACAAAAACGCTTTTCAGCCTGAGATAAGGTGGGTTTCGGAACGCCAAACATAAAAGTGTTGATAACTTTCGAAAAACACTTCAGACAGCTTAGATTTGATGTGCACCTACTAGAAAGACCCTTTCTGCTATAGTGGGAGGTTAAAATTTCATGTTCTGAAGCTTCCCTGAAAAGTTATGGCACAATGCGTAAAAACGCTTTTCAGCCTGAGATAAGGTGGGTTTCGGAACGCCAAACATAAAAGTGTTGATAACTTTGGAAAAACACTTCAGACAGTTTAGATTTGATGTGCAACTACTAGAAAGACCCTTTCTGCTATAGTGGGAGGTTAAAATTTCATGTTCTGAAGCTTCCCTGAAAAGTTATGGCACAATGCACAAAAACGCTTTTCAGCCTGAGATAAGGTGGGTTTCGGAACGCCAAACATAAAAGTGTTGATAACTTTGGAAAAACACTTCAGACAGTTTAGATTTGATGTGCAACTACTAGAAAGACCCTTTCTGCTATAGTGGGAGGTTAAAATTTCATGTTCTGAAGCTTCCCTGAAAAGTTATGGCACAATGCACAAAAACGCTTTTCAGCCTGAGATAAGGTGGGTTTCGGAACGCCAAACATAAAAGTGTTGATAACTTTCGAAAAACACTTCAGACAGCTTAGATTTGATGTGCACCTACTAGAAAGACCCTTTCTGCTATAGTGGGAGGTTAAAATTTCATGTTCTGAAGCTTCCCTGAAAAGTTATGGCACAAGGCGTAAAAACGCTTTTCAGCCTGAGATAAGGTGGGTTTCGGAACGCCAAACATAAAAGTGTTAATAACTTTGGAAAAACACTTCAGACAGTTTAGATTTGATGTGCAACTACTAGAAAGACCCTTTCTGCTATAGTGGGAGGTTAAAATTTCATGTTCTGAAGCTTTCCTGAAAAGTTATGGCACAATGCACAAAAACGCTTTTCAGCCTGAGATAAGGTGGGTTTCGGAACGCCAAACATAAAAGTGTTGATAACTTTTGAAAAACACTTCAGACAGCTTAGATTTGATGTGCAACTACTAGAAAGACCCTTTCTGCTATAGTGGGAGGTTAAAATTTCATGTTCTGAAGCTTCCCTGAAAAGTTATGGCACAATGCACAAAAATGCTTTTCAGCCTGAGATAAGGTGGGTTTCGGAACGCCAAACATAAAAGTGTTGATAACTTTCGAAAAACACTTCAGACAGCTTAGATTTGATGTGCACCTACTAGAAAGACCCTTTCTGCTATAGTGGGAGGTTAAAATTTAATGTTCTGAAGCTTCCCTGAAAAGTTATGGCACAATGCGTAAAAACGCTTTTCAGCCTGAGATAAGGTGGGTTTCGGAACGCCAAACATAAAAGTGTTGATAACTTTGGAAAAACACTTCAGACAGTTTAGATTTGATGTGCAACTACTAGAAAGACCCTTTCTGCTATAGTGGGAGGTTAAAATTTCATGTTCTGAAGCTTCCCTGAAAAGTTATGGCACAATGCACAAAAACGCTTTTCAGCCTGAGATAAGGTGGGTTTCGGAAGGCCAAACATAAAAGTGTTAATAACTTTGGAAAAACACTTCAGACAGTTTAGATTTGATGTGCAACTACTAGAAAGACCCTTTCTGCTATAGTGGGAGGTTAAAATTTCATGTTCTGAAGCTTTCCTGAAAAGTTATGGCACAATGCACAAAAACGCTTTTCAGCCTGAGATAAGGTGGGTTTCGGAACGCCAAACATAAAAGTGTTGATAACTTTCGAAAAACACTTCAGAGAGCTTAGATTTGATGTGCACCTACTAGAAAGACCCTTTCTGCTATAGTGGGAGGTTAAAATTTCATGTTCTGAAGCTTCCCTGAAAAGTTATGGCACAATGCGTAAAAACGCTTTTCAGCCTGAGATAAGGTGGGTTTCGGAACGCCAAACATAAAAGTGTTGATAACTTTGGAAAAACACTTCAGACAGTTTAGATTTGATGTGCAACTACTAGAAAGACCCTTTCTGCTATAGTGGGAGGTTAAAATTTCATGTTCTGAAGCTTCCCTGAAAAGTTATGGCACAATGCACAAAAACGCTTTTCAGCCTGACATAAGGTGGGTTTCGGAACGCCAAACATAAAAGTGTTAATAACTTTGGAAAAACACTTCAGACAGCTTAGATTTGATGTGCAACTACTAGAAAGACCCTTTCTGCTATAGTGGGAGGTTAAAATTTCATGTTCTGAAGCTTTCCTGAAAAGTTATGGCACAATGCGTAAAAACGCTTTTCAGCCTGAGATAAGGTGGGTTTCGGAACGCCAAAGATAAAAGTGTTGATAACTTTGGAAAAACACTTCAGACAGCTTAGATTTGATGTGCAACTACTAGAAAGACCCTTTCTGCTATAGTGGGAGGTTAAAATTTCATGTTCTGAAGCTTCCCTGAAAAGTTATGGCACAATGCACAAAAACGCTTTTCAGCCTGAGATAAGGTGGGTTTCGGAACGCCAAACATAAAAGTGTTGATAACTTTCGAAAAACACTTCAGACAGCTTAGATTTGATGTGCACCTACTAGAAAGACCCTTTCTGCTATAGTGGGAGGTTAAAATTTCATGTTCTGAAGCTTCCCTGAAAAGTTATGGCACAAGGCGTAAAAACGCTTTTCAGCCTGAGATAAGGTGGGTTTCGGAACGCCAAACATAAAAGTGTTGATAACTTTGGAAAAACACTTCAGACAGTTTAGATTTGATGTGCAACTACTAGAAAGACCCTTTCTGCTATAGTGGGAGGTTAAAATTTCATGTTCTGAAGCTTCCCTGAAAAGTTATGGCACAATGCACAAAAACGCTTTTCAGCCTGAGATAAGGTGGGTTTCGGAACGCCAAACATAAAAGTGTTGATAACTTTGGAAAAACACTTCAGACAGTTTAGATTTGATGTGCAACTACTAGAAAGACCCTTTCTGCTATAGTGGGAGGTTAAAATTTCATGTTCTGAAGCTTCCCTGAAAAGTTATGGCACAATGCACAAAAACGCTTTTCAGCCTGAGATAAGGTGGGTTTCGGAACGCCAAACATAAAAGTGTTAATAACTTTGGAAAAACACTTCAGACAGTTTAGATTTGATGTGCAACTACTAGAAAGACCCTTTCTGCTATAGTGGGAGGTTAAAATTTCATGTTCTGAAGCTTCCCTGAAAAGTTATGGCACAATGCACAAAAACGCTTTTCAGCCTGAGATAAGGTGGGTTTCGGAACGCCAAACATAAAAGTGTTGATAACTTTCGAAAAACACTTCAGAGAGCTTAGATTTGATGTGCACCTACTAGAAAGACCCTTTCTGCTATAGTGGGAGGTTAAAATTTCATGTTCTGAAGCTTTCCTGAAAAGTTATGGCACAATGCACAAAAACGCTTTTCAGCCTGAGATAAGGTGGGTTTCGGAACGCCAAACATAAAAGTGTTGATAACTTTTGAAAAACACTTCAGACAGCTTAGATTTGATGTGCAACTACTAGAAAGACCCTTTCTGCTATAGTGGGAGGTTAAAATTTCATGTTCTGAAGCTTCCCTGAAAAGTTATGGCACAATGCACAAAAACGCTTTTCAGCCTGAGATAAGGTGGGTTTCGGAACGCCAAACATAAAAGTGTTGATAACTTTGGAAAAACACTTCAGACAGTTTAGATTTGATGTGCAACTACTAGAAAGACCCTTTCTGCTATAGTGGGAGGTTAAAATTTCATGTTCTGAAGCTTCCCTGAAAAGTTATGGCACAATGCACAAAAACGCTTTTCAGCCTGAGATAAGGTGGGTTTCGGAACGCCAAACATAAAAGTGTTGATAACTTTCGAAAAACACTTCAGACAGCTTAGATTTGATGTGCACCTACTAGAAAGACCCTTTCTGCTATAGTGGGAGGTTAAAATTTCATGTTCTGAAGCTTCCCTGAAAAGTTATGGCACAATGCGTAAAAACGCTTTTCAGCCTGAGATAAGGTGGGTTTCGGAACGCCAAACATAAAAGTGTTGATAACTTTGGAAAAACACTTCAGACAGTTTAGATTTGATGTGCAACTACTAGAAAGACCCTTTCTGCTATAGTGGGAGGTTAAAATTTCATGTTCTGAAGCTTCCCTGAGAAGTTATGGCACAATGCACAAAAACGCTTTTCAGCCTGAGATAAGGTGGGTTTCGGAACGCCAAAGATAAAAATGTTAATAACTTTGGAAAAACACTTCAGACAGTTTAGATTTGATGTGCAACTACTAGAAAGACCCTTTCTGCTATAGTGGGAGATTAAAATTTCATGTTCTGAAGCTTCCCTGAAAAGTTATGGCACAATGCACAAAAACGCTTTTCAGCCTGAGATAAGGTGGGTTTCGGAACGCCAAACATAAAAGTGTTGATAACTTTCGAAAAACACTTCAGAGAGCTTAGATTTGATGTGCACCTACTAGAAAGACCCTTTCTGCTGTAGTGGGAGCTTAAAATTTCATGTTCTGAAGCTTTCCTGAAAAGTTATGGCACAATGCACAAAAACGCTTTTCAGCCTGAGATAAGGTGGGTTTCGGAACGCCAAACATAAAAGTGTTGATAACTTTTGAAAAACACTTCAGACAGCTTAGATTTGATGTGCAACTACTAGAAAGACCCTTTCTGCTATAGTGGGAGGTTAAAATTTCATGTTCTGAAGCTTCCCTGAAAAGTTATGGCACAATGCACAAAAACGCTTTTCAGCCTGAGATAAGGTGGGTTTCGGAACGCCAAACATAAAAGTGTTGATAACTTTCGAAAAACACTTCAGACAGCTTAGATTTGATGTGCACCTACTAGAAAGACCCTTTCTGCTATAGTGGGAGGTTAAAATTTCATGTTCTGAAGCTTCCCTGAAAAGTTATGGCACAATGCGTAAAAACGCTTTTCAGCCTGAGATAAGGTGGGTTTCGGAACGCCAAACATAAAAGTGTTGATAACTTTGGAAAAACACTTCAGACAGTTTAGATTTGATGTGCAACTACTAGAAAGACCCTTTCTGCTATAGTGGGAGGTTAAAATTTCATGTTCTGAAGCTTCCCTGAAAAGTTATGGCACAATGCACAAAAACGCTTTTCAGCCTGAGATAAGGTGGGTTTCGGAACGCCAAACATAAAAGTGTTAATAACTTTGGAAAAACACTTCAGACAGTTTAGATTTGATGTGCAACTACTAGAAAGACCCTTTCTGCTATAGTGGGAGGTTAAAATTTCATGTTCTGAAGCTTCCCTGAAAAGTTATGGCACAATGCACAAAAACGCTTTTCAGCCTGAGATAAGGTGGGTTTCGGAACGCCAAACATAAAAGTGTTGATAACTTTGGAAAAACACTTCAGACAGTTTAGATTTGATGTGCAACTACTAGAAAGACCCTTTCTGCTATAGTGGGAGGTTAAAATTTCATGTTCTGAAGCTTCCCTGAAAAGTTATGGCACAATGCACAAAAACGCTTTTCAGCCTGAGATAAGGTGGGTTTCGGAACGCCAAACATAAAAGTGTTGATAACTTTCGAAAAACACTTCAGACAGCTTAGATTTGATGTGCACCTACTAGAAAGACCCTTTCTGCTATAGTGGGAGGTTAAAATTTCATGTTCTGAAGCTTCCCTGAAAAGTTATGGCACAATGCACAAAAACGCTTTTCAGCCTGAGATAAGGTGGGTTTCGGAACGCCAAACATAAAAGTGTTAATAACTTTGGAAAAACACTTCAGACAGTTTAGATTTGATGTGCAACTACTAGAAAGACCCTTTCTGCTTTAGTGGGAGGTTAAAATTTCATGTTCTGAAGCTTTCCTGAAAAGTTATGGCACAATGCACAAAAACGCTTTTCAGCCTGAGATAAGGTGGGTTTCGGAACGCCAAACATAAAAGTGTTGATAACTTTCGAAAAACACTTCAGACAGCTTAGATTTGATGTGCACCTACTAGAAAGACCCTTTCTGCTATAGTGGGAGGTTAAAATTTCATGTTCTGAAGCTTCCCTGAAAAGTTATGGCACAATGCACAAAAACGCTTTTCAGCCTGAGATAAGGTGGGTTTCGGAACGCCAAACATAAAAGTGTTAATAACTTTGGAAAAACACTTCAGACAGTTTAGATTTGATGTGCAACTACTAGAAAGACCCTTTCTGCTATAGTGGGAGGTTAAAATTTCATGTTCTGAAGCTTTCCTGAAAAGTTATGGCACAATGCACAAAAACGCTTTTCAGCCTGAGATAAGGTGGGTTTCGGAACGCCAAACATAAAAGTGTTGATAACTTTCGAAAAACACTTCAGACAGCTTAGATTTGATGTGCACCTACTAGAAAGACCCTTTCTGCTATAGTGGGAGGTTAAAATTTAATGTTCTGAAGCTTCCCTGAAAAGTTATGGCACAATGCGTAAAAACGCTTTTCAGCCTGAGATAAGGTGGGTTTCGGAACGCCAAACATAAAAGTGTTGATAACTTTGGAAAAACACTTCAGACAGTTTAGATTTGATGTGCAACTACTAGAAAGACCCTTTCTGCTATAGTGGGAGGTTAAAATTTCATGTTCTGAAGCTTTCCTGAAAAGTTATGGCACAATGCACAAAAACGCTTTTCAGCCTGAGATAAGGTGGGTTTCGGAACGCCAAACATAAAAGTGTTGATAACTTTCGAAAAACACTTCAGAGAGCTTAGATTTGATGTGCACCTACTAGAAAGACCCTTTCTGCTATAGTGGGAGGTTAAAATTTCATGTTCTGAAGCTTCCCTGAAAAGTTATGGCACAATGCGTAAAAACGCTTTTCAGCCTGAGATAAGGTGGGTTTCGGAACGCCAAACATAAAAGTGTTGATAACTTTGGAAAAACACTTCAGACAGTTTAGATTTGATGTGCAACTACTAGAAAGACCCTTTCTGCTATAGTGGGAGGTTAAAATTTCATGTTCTGAAGCTTCCCTGAAAAGTTATGGCACAATGCACAAAAACGCTTTTCAGCCTGACATAAGGTGGGTTTCGGAACGCCAAACATAAAAGTGTTAATAACTTTGGAAAAACACTTCAGACAGCTTAGATTTGATGTGCAACTACTAGAAAGACCCTTTCTGCTATAGTGGGAGGTTAAAATTTCATGTTCTGAAGCTTTCCTGAAAAGTTATGGCACAATGCGTAAAAACGCTTTTCAGCCTGAGATAAGGTGGGTTTCGGAACGCCAAACATAAAAGTGTTGATAACTTTGGAAAAACACTTCAGACAGCTTAGATTTGATGTGCAACTACTAGAAAGACCCTTTCTGCTATAGTGGGAGGTTAAAATTTCATGTTCTGAAGCTTCCCTGAAAAGTTATGGCACAATGCACAAAAACGCTTTTCAGCCTGAGATAAGGTGGGTTTCGGAACGCCAAACATAAAAGTGTTAATAACTTTGGAAAAACACTTCAGACAGTTTAGATTTGATGTGCAACTACTAGAAAGACCCTTTCTGCTATAGTGGGAGGTTAAAATTTCATGTTCTGAAGCTTCCCTGAAAAGTTATGGCACAATGCACAAAAACGCTTTTCAGCCTGAGATAAGGTGGGTTTCGGAACGCCAAACATAAAAGTGTTGATAACTTTCGAAAAACACTTCAGAAAGCTTAGATTTGATGTGCACCTACTAGAAAGACCCTTTCTGCTATAGTGGGAGGTTAAAATTTCATGTTCTGAAGCTTTCCTGAAAAGTTATGGCACAATGCACAAAAACGCTTTTCAGCCTGAGATAAGGTGGGTTTCGGAACGCCAAACATAAAAGTGTTGATAACTTTTGAAAAACACTTCAGACAGCTTAGATTTGATGTGCAACTACTAGAAAGACCCTTTCTGCTATAGTGGGAGGTTAAAATTTAATGTTCTGAAGCTTCCCTGAAAAGTTATGGCACAATGCACAAAAACGCTTTTCAGCCTGAGATAAGGTGGGTTTCGGAACGCCAAACATAAAAGTGTTGATAACTTTCGAAAAACACTTCAGACAGCTTAGATTTGATGTGCACCTACTAGAAAGACCCTTTCTGCTATAGTGGGAGGTTAAAATTTCATGTTCTGAAGCTTCCCTGAAAAGTTATGGCACAAGGCGTAAAAACGCTTTTCAGCCTGAGATAAGGTGGGTTTCGGAACGCCAAACATAAAAGTGTTGATAACTTTGGAAAAACACTTCAGACAGTTTAGATTTGATGTGCAACTACTAGAAAGACCCTTTCTGCTATAGTGGGAGGTTAAAATTTCATGTTCTGAAGCTTCCCTGAAAAGTTATGGCACAATGCACAAAAACGCTTTTCAGCCTGAGATAAGGTGGGTTTCGGAACGCCAAACATAAAAGTGTTGATAACTTTGGAAAAACACTTCAGACAGTTTAGATTTGATGTGCAACTACTAGAAAGACCCTTTCTGCTATAGTGGGAGGTTAAAATTTCATGTTCTGAAGCTTCCCTGAAAAGTTATGGCACAATGCACAAAAACGCTTTTCAGCCTGAGATAAGGTGGGTTTCGGAACGCCAAACATAAAAGTGTTAATAACTTTGGAAAAACACTTCAGACAGTTTAGATTTGATGTGCAACTACTAGAAAGACCCTTTCTGCTATAGTGGGAGGTTAAAATTTCATGTTCTGAAGCTTTCCTGAAAAGTTATGGCACAATGCACAAAAACGCTTTTCAGCCTGAGATAAGGTGGGTTTCGGAACGCCAAACATAAAAGTGTTGATAACTTTCGAAAAACACTTCAGAGAGCTTAGATTTGATGTGCACCTACTAGAAAGACCCTTTCTGCTATAGTGGGAGGTTAAAATTTCATGTTCTGAAGCTTCCCTGAAAAGTTATGGCACAATGCGTAAAAACGCTTTTCAGCCTGAGATAAGGTGGGTTTCGGAACGCCAAACATAAAAGTGTTGATAACTTTGGAAAAACACTTCAGACAGTTTAGATTTGATGTGCAACTACTAGAAAGACCCTTTCTGCTATAGTGGGAGGTTAAAATTTCATGTTCTGAAGCTTCCCTGAAAAGTTATGGCACAATGCACAAAAACGCTTTTCAGCCTGACATAAGGTGGGTTTCGGAACGCCAAACATAAAAGTGTTAATAACTTTGGAAAAACACTTCAGACAGCTTAGATTTGATGTGCAACTACTAGAAAGACCCTTTCTGCTATAGTGGGAGGTTAAAATTTCATGTTCTGAAGCTTTCCTGAAAAGTTATGGCACAATGCGTAAAAACGCTTTTCAGCCTGAGATAAGGTGGGTTTCGGAACGCCAAACATAAAAGTGTTGATAACTTTGGAAAAACACTTCAGACAGCTTAGATTTGATGTGCAACTACTAGAAAGACCCTTTCTGCTATAGTGGGAGGTTAAAATTTCATGTTCTGAAGCTTCCCTGAAAAGTTATGGCACAATGCACAAAAACGCTTTTCAGCCTGAGATAAGGTGGGTTTCGGAACGCCAAACATAAAAGTGTTAATAACTTTGGAAAAACACTTCAGACAGTTTAGATTTGATGTGCAACTACTAGAAAGACCCTTTCTGCTATAGTGGGAGGTTAAAATTTCATGTTCTGAAGCTTCCCTGAAAAGTTATGGCACAATGCACAAAAACGCTTTTCAGCCTGAGATAAGGTGGGTTTCGGAACGCCAAACATAAAAGTGTTGATAACTTTCGAAAAACACTTCAGAAAGCTTAGATTTGATGTGCACCTACTAGAAAGACCCTTTCTGCTATAGTGGGAGGTTAAAATTTCATGTTCTGAAGCTTTCCTGAAAAGTTATGGCACAATGCACAAAAACGCTTTTCAGCCTGAGATAAGGTGGGTTTCGGAACGCCAAACATAAAAGTGTTGATAACTTTTGAAAAACACTTCAGACAGCTTAGATTTGATGTGCAACTACTAGAAAGACCCTTTCTGCTATAGTGGGAGGTTAAAATTTCATGTTCTGAAGCTTCCCTGAAAAGTTATGGCACAATGCACAAAAACGCTTTTCAGCCTGAGATAAGGTGGGTTTCGGAACGCCAAACATAAAAGTGTTGATAACTTTCGAAAAACACTTCAGACAGCTTAGATTTGATGTGCACCTACGAGAAAGACCCTTTCTGCTATAGTGGGAGGTTAAAATTTCATGTTCTGAAGCTTCCCTGAAAAGTTATGGCACAAGGCGTAAAAACGCTTTTCAGCCTGAGATAAGGTGGGTTTCGGAACGCCAAACATAAAAGTGTTGATAACTTTGGAAAAACACTTCAGACAGTTTAGATTTGATGTGCAACTACTAGAAAGACCCTTTCTGCTATAGTGGGAGGTTAAAATTTCATGTTCTGAAGCTTCCCTGAAAAGTTATGGCACAATGCACAAAAACGCTTTTCACCCTGAGATAAGGTGGGTTTCGGAACGCCAAACATAAAAGTGTTGATAACTTTGGAAAAACACTTCAGACAGTTTAGATTTGATGTGCAACTACTAGAAAGACCCTTTCTGCTATAGTGGGAGGTTAAAATTTCATGTTCTGAAGCTTCCCTGAAAAGTTATGGCACAATGCACAAAAACGCTTTTCAGCCTGAGATAAGGTGGGTTTCGGAACGCCAAACATAAAAGTGTTAATAACTTTGGAAAAACACTTCAGACAGTTTAGATTTGATGTGCAACTACTAGAAAGACCCTTTCTGCTATAGTGGGAGGTCAAAATTTCATGTTCTGAAGCTTCCCTGAAAAGTTATGGCACAATGCACAAAAACGCTTTTCAGCCTGAGATAAGGTGGGTTTCGGAACGCCAAACATAAAAGTGTTGATAACTTTCGAAAAACACTTCAGAGAGCTTAGATTTGATGTGCACCTACTAGAAAGACCCTTTCTGCTATAGTGGGAGGTTAAAATTTCATGTTCTGAAGCTTTCGTGAAAAGTTATGGCACAATGCACAAAAACGCTTTTCAGCCTGAGATAAGGTGGGTTTCGGAACGCCAAACATAAAAGTGTTGATAACTTTTGAAAAACACTTCAGACAGCTTAGATTTGATGTGCAACTACTAGAAAGACCCTTTCTGCTATAGTGGGAGGTTAAAATTTCATGTTCTGAAGCTTCCCTGAAAAGTTATGGCACAATGCACAAAAACGCTTTTCAGCCTGAGATAAGGTGGGTTTCGGAACGCCAAACATAAAAGTGTTGATAACTTTGGAAAAACACTTCAGACAGTTTAGATTTGATGTGCAACTACTAGAAAGACCCTTTCTGCTATAGTGGGAGGTTAAAATTTCATGTTCTGAAGCTTTCCTGAAAAGTTATGGCACAATGCACAAAAACGCTTTTCAGCCTGAGATAAGGTGGGTTTCGGAACGCCAAACATAAAAGTGTTGATAACTTTTGAAAAACACTTCAGACAGCTTAGATTTGATGTGCAACTACTAGAAAGACCCTTTCTGCTATAGTGGGAGGTTAAAATTTCATGTTCTGAAGCTTCCCTGAAAAGTTATGGCACAATGCACAAAAACGCTTTTCAGCCTGAGATAAGGTGGGTTTCGGAACGCCAAACATAAAAGTGTTGATAACTTTCGAAAAACACTTCAGACAGCTTAGATTTGATGTGCACCTACTAGAAAGACCCTTTCTGCTATAGTGGGAGGTTAAAATTTCATGTTCTGAAGCTTCCCTGAAAAGTTATGGCACAATGCACAAAAACGCTTTTCAGCCTGAGATAAGGTGGGTTTCGGAACGCCAAACATAACAGTGTTAATAACTTTGGAAAAACACTTCAGACAGTTTAGATTTGATGTGCAACTACTAGAAAGACCCTTTCTGCTATAGTGGGAGGTTAAAATTTCATGTTCTGAAGCTTTCCTGAAAAGTTATGGCACAATGCACAAAAACGCTTTTCAGCCTGAGATAAGGTGGGTTTCGGAACGCCAAACATAAAAGTGTTGATAACTTTCGAAAAACACTTCAGACAGCTTAGATTTGATGTGCACCTACTAGAAAGACCCTTTCTGCTATAGTGGGAGGTTAAAATTTAATGTTCTGAAGCTTCCCTGAAAAGTTATGGCACAATGCGTAAAAACGCTTTTCAGCCTGAGATAAGGTGGGTTTCGGAACGCCAAACATAAAAGTGTTGATAACTTTGGAAAAACACTTCAGACAGTTTAGATTTGATGTGCAACTACTAGAAAGACCCTTTCTGCTATAGTGGGAGGTTAAAATTTCATGTTCTGAAGCTTCCCTGAAAAGTTATGGCACAATGCACAAAAACGCTTTTCAGCCTGAGATAAGGTGGGTTTCGGAAGGCCAAACATAAAAGTGTTAATAACTTTGGAAAAACACTTCAGACAGTTTAGATTTGATGTGCAACTACTAGAAAGACCCTTTCTGCTATAGTGGGAGGTTAAAATTTCATGTTCTGAAGCTTTCCTGAAAAGTTATGGCACAATGCACAAAAACGCTTTTCAGCCTGAGATAAGGTGGGTTTCGGAACGCCAAACATAAAAGTGTTGATAACTTTCGAAAAACACTTCAGACAGCTTAGATTTGATGTGCACCTACTAGAAAGACCCTTTCTGCTATAGTGGGAGGTTAAAATTTCATGTTCTGAAGCTTCCCTGAAAAGTTATGGCACAATGCGTAAAAACGCTTTTCAGCCTGAGATAAGGTGGGTTTCGGAACGCCAAACATAAAAGTGTTGATAACTTTGGAAAAACACTTCAGACAGTTTAGATTTGATGTGCAACTACTAGAAAGACCCTTTCTGCTATAGTGGGAGGTTAAAATTTCATGTTCTGAAGCTTCCCTGAAAAGTTATGGCACAATGCACAAAAACGCTTTTCAGCCTGACATAAGGTGGGTTTCGGAACGCCAAACATAAAAGTGTTAATAACTTTGGAAAAACACTTCAGACAGCTTAGATTTGATGTGCAACTACTAGAAAGACCCTTTCTGCTATAGTGGGAGGTTAAAATTTCATGTTCTGAAGCTTTCCTGAAAAGTTATGGCACAATGCGTAAAGACGCTTTTCAGCCTGAGATAAGGTGGGTTTCGGAACGCCAAACATAAAAGTGTTGATAACTTTGGAAAAACACTTCAGACAGCTTAGATTTGATGTGCAACTACTAGAAAGACCCTTTCTGCTATAGTGGGAGGTTAAAATTTCATGTTCTGAAGCTTCCCTGAAAAGTTATGGCACAATGCACAAAAACGCTTTTCAGCCTGAGATAAGGTGGGTTTCGGAACGCCAAACATAAAAGTGTTAATAACTTTGGAAAAACACTTCAGACAGTTTAGATTTGATGTGCAACTACTAGAAAGACCCTTTCTGCTATAGTGGGAGGTTAAAATTTCATGTTCTGAAGCTTCCCTGAAAAGTTATGGCACAATGCACAAAAACGCTTTTCAGCCTGAGATAAGGTGGGTTTCGGAACGCCAAACATAAAAGTGTTGATAACTTTCGAAAAACACTTCAGAAAGCTTAGATTTGATGTGCACCTACTAGAAAGACCCTTTCTGCTATAGTGGGAGGTTAAAATTTCATGTTCTGAAGCTTTCCTGAAAAGTTATGGCACAATGCACAAAAACGCTTTTCAGCCTGAGATAAGGTGGGTTTCGGAACGCCAAACATAAAAGTGTTGATAACTTTTGAAAAACACTTCAGACAGCTTAGATTTGATGTGCAACTACTAGAAAGACCCTTTCTGCTATAGTGGGAGGTTAAAATTTCATGTTCTGAAGCTTCCCTGAAAAGTTATGGCACAATGCACAAAAACGCTTTTCAGCCTGAGATAAGGTGGGTTTCGGAACGCCAAACATAAAAGTGTTGATAACTTTCGAAAAACACTTCAGACAGCTTAGATTTGATGTGCACCTACTAGAAAGACCCTTTCTGCTATAGTGGGAGGTTAAAATTTCATGTTCTGAAGCTTCCCTGAAAAGTTATGGCACAAGGCGTAAAAACGCTTTTCAGCCTGAGATAAGGTGGGTTTCGGAACGCCAAACATAAAAGTGTTGATAACTTTGGAAAAACACTTCAGACAGTTTAGATTTGATGTGCAACTACTAGAAAGACCCTTTCTGCTATAGTGGGAGGTTAAAATTTCATGTTCTGAAGCTTCCCTGAAAAGTTATGGCACAATGCACAAAAACGCTTTTCAGCCTGAGATAAGGTGGGTTTCGGAACGCCAAACATAAAAGTGTTGATAACTTTGGAAAAACACTTCAGACAGTTTAGATTTGATGTGCAACTACTAGAAAGACCCTTTCTGCTATAGTGGGAGGTTAAAATTTCATGTTCTGAAGCTTCCCTGAAAAGTTATGGCACAATGCACAAAAACGCTTTTCAGCCTGAGATAAGGTGGGTTTCGGAACGCCAAACATAAAAGTGTTAATAACTTTGGAAAAACACTTCAGACAGTTTAGATTTGACGTGCAACTACTAGAAAGACCCTTTCTGCTATAGTGGGAGGTTAAAATTTCATGTTCTGAAGCTTCCCTGAAAAGTTATGGCACAATGCACAAAAACGCTTTTCAGCCTGAGATAAGGTGGGTTTCGGAACGCCAAACATAAAAGTGTTGATAACTTTCGAAAAACACTTCAGAGAGCTTAGATTTGATGTGCACCTACTAGAAAGACCCTTTCTGCTATAGTGGGAGGTAAAAATTTCATGTTCTGAAGCTTTCCTGAAAAGTTATGGCACAATGCACAAAAACGCTTTTCAGCCTGAGATAAGGTGGGTTTCGGAACGCCAAACATAAAAGTGTTGATAACTTTTGAAAAACACTTCAGACAGCTTAGATTTGATGTGCAACTACTAGAAAGACCCTTTCTGCTATAGTGGGAGGTTAAAATTTCATGTTCTGAAGCTTCCCTGAAAAGTTATGGCACAATGCACAAAAACGCTTTTCAGCCTGAGATAAGGTGGGTTTCGGAACGCCAAACATAAAAGTGTTGATAACTTTGGAAAAACACTTCAGACAGTTTAGATTTGATGTGCAACTACTAGAAAGACCCTTTCTGCTATAGTGGGAGGTTAAAATTTCATGTTCTGAAGCTTTCCTGAAAAGTTATGGCACAATGCACAAAAACGCTTTTCAGCCTGAGATAAGGTGGGTTTCGGAACGCCAAACATAAAAGTGTTGATAACTTTCGAAAAACACTTCAGACAGCTTAGATTTGATGTGCCCCTACTAGAAAGACCCTTTCTGCTATAGTGGGAGGTTAAAATTTCATGTTCTGAAGCTTCCCTGAAAAGTTATGGCACAATGCGTAAAAACGCTTATCAGCCTGAGATAAGGTGGGTTTCGGAACGCCAAGCATAAAAGTGTTGATAACTTTGGAAAAACACTTCAGACAGTTTAGATTTGATGTGCAACTACTAGAAAGACCCTTTCTGCTATAGTGGGAGGTTAAAATTTCATGTTCTGAAGCTTCCCTGAAAAGTTATGGCACAATGCACAAAAACGCTTTTCAGCCTGAGATAAGGTGGGTTTCGGAACGCCAAACATAAAAGTGTTGATAACTTTGGAAAAACACTTCAGACAGTTTAGATTTGATGTGCAACTACTAGAAAGACCCTTTCTGCTATAGTGGGAGGTTAAAATTTCATGTTCTGAAGCTTTCCTGAAAAGTTATGGCACAATGCACAAAAACGCTTATCAGCCTGAGATAAGGTGGGTTTCGGAACGCCAAGCATAAAAGTGTTGATAACTTTGGAAAAACACTTCAGACAGTTTAGATTTGATGTGCAACTACTAGAAAGACCCTTTCTGCTATAGTGGGAGGTTAAAATTTCATGTTCTGAAGCTTCCCTGAAAAGTTATGGCACAATGCACAAAAACGCTTTTCAGCCTGAGATAAGGTGGGTTTCGGAACGCCAAACATAAAAGTGTTAATAACTTTGGAAAAACAATTCAGACAGTTTAGATTTGATGTGCAACTACTAGAAAGACCCTTTCTGCTATAGTGGGAGGTTAAAATTTCATGTTCTGAAGCTTCCCTGAAAAGTTATGGCACAATGCGTAAAAACGCTTTTCAGCCTGAGATAAGGTGGGTTTCGGAACGCCAAACATAAAAGTGTTGATAACTTTGGAAAAACACTTCAGACAGTTTAGATTTGATGTGCAACTACTAGAAAGACCCTTTCTGCTATAGTGGGAGGTTAAAATTTCATGTTCTGAAGCTTCCCTGAAAAGTTATGGCACAATGCACAAAAACGCTTTTCAGCCTGAGATAAGGTGGGTTTCGGAACGCCAAACATAAAAGTGTTAATAACTTTGGAAAAACACTTCAGACAGTTTAGATTTGATGTGCAACTACTAGAAAGACCCTTTCTGCTATAGTGGGAGGTTAAAATTTCATGTTCTGAAGCTTCCCTGAAAAGTTATGGCACAATGCACAAAAACGCTTTTCAGCCTGAGATAAGGTGGGTTTCGGAACGCCAAACATAAAAGTGTTGATAACTTTCGAAAAACACTTCAGAAAGCTTAGATTTGATGTGCACCTACTAGAAAGACCCTTTCTGCTATAGTGGGAGGTTAAAATTTCATGTTCTGAAGCTTTCCTGAAAAGTTATGGCACAATGCACAAAAACGCTTTTCAGCCTGAGATAAGGTGGGTTTCGGAACGCCAAACATAAAAGTGTTGATAACTTTTGAAAAACACTTCAGACAGCTTAGATTTGATGTGCAACTACTAGAAAGACCCTTTCTGCTATAGTGGGAGGTTAAAATTTCATGTTCTGAAGCTTCCCTGAAAAGTTATGGCACAATGCACAAAAACGCTTTTCAGCCTGAGATAAGGTGGGTTTCGGAACGCCAAACATAAAAGTGTTGATAACTTTCGAAAAACACTTCAGACAGCTTAGATTTGATGTGCACCTACGAGAAAGACCCTTTCTGCTATAGTGGGAGGTTAAAATTTCATGTTCTGAAGCTTCCCTGAAAAGTTATGGCACAAGGCGTAAAAACGCTTTTCAGCCTGAGATAAGGTGGGTTTCGGAACGCCAAACATAAAAGTGTTGATAACTTTGGAAAAACACTTCAGACAGTTTAGATTTGATGTGCAACTACTAGAAAGACCCTTTCTGCTATAGTGGGAGGTTAAAATTTCATGTTCTGAAGCTTCCCTGAAAAGTTATGGCACAATGCACAAAAACGCTTTTCAGCCTGAGATAAGGTGGGTTTCGGAACGCCAAACATAAAAGTGTTGATAACTTTGGAAAAACACTTCAGACAGTTTAGATTTGATGTGCAACTACTAGAAAGACCCTTTCTGCTATAGTGGGAGGTTAAAATTTCATGTTCTGAAGCTTCCCTGAAAAGTTATGGCACAATGCACAAAAACGCTTTTCAGCCTGAGATAAGGTGGGTTTCGGAACGCCAAACATAAAAGTGTTAATAACTTTGGAAAAACACTTCAGACAGTTTAGATTTGATGTGCAACTACTAGAAAGACCCTTTCTGCTATAGTGGGAGGTTAAAATTTCATGTTCTGAAGCTTCCCTGAAAAGTTATGGCACAATGCACAAAAACGCTTTTCAGCCTGAGATAAGGTGGGTTTCGGAACGCCAAACATAAAAGTGTTGATAACTTTCGAAAAACACTTCAGAGAGCTTAGATTTGATGTGCACCTACTAGAAAGACCCTTTCTGCTATAGTGGGAGGTTAAAATTTCATGTTCTGAAGCTTTCGTGAAAAGTTATGGCACAATGCACAAAAACGCTTTTCAGCCTGAGATAAGGTGGGTTTCGGAACGCCAAACATAAAAGTGTTGATAACTTTTGAAAAACACTTCAGACAGCTTAGATTTGATGTGCAACTACTAGAAAGACCCTTTCTGCTATAGTGGTAGGTTAAAATTTCATGTTCTGAAGCTTCCCTGAAAAGTTATGGCACAATGCACAAAAACGCTTTTCAGCCTGAGATAAGGTGGGTTTCGGAACGCCAAACATAAAAGTGTTGATAACTTTGGAAAAACACTTCAGACAGTTTAGATTTGATGTGCAACTACTAGAAAGACCCTTTCTGCTATAGTGGGAGGTTAAAATTTCATGTTCTGAAGCTTTCCTGAAAAGTTATGGCACAATGCACAAAAACGCTTTTCAGCCTGAGATAAGGTGGGTTTCGGAACGCCAAACATAAAAGTGTTGATAACTTTTGAAAAACACTTCAGACAGCTTAGATTTGATGTGCAACTACTAGAAAGACCCTTTCTGCTATAGTGGGAGGTTAAAATTTCATGTTCTGAAGCTTCCCTGAAAAGTTATGGCACAATGCACAAAAACGCTTTTCAGCCTGAGATAAGGTGGGTTTCGGAACGCCAAACATAAAAGTGTTGATAACTTTCGCAAACACTTCAGACAGCTTAGATTTGATGTGCACCTACTAGAAAGACCCTTTCTGCTATAGTGGGAGGTTAAAATTTCATGTTCTGAAGCTTCCCTGAAAAGTTATGGCACAATGCACAAAAACGCTTTTCAGCCTGAGATAAGGTGGGTTTCGGAACGCCAAACATAAAAGTGTTAATAACTTTGGAAAAACACTTCAGACAGTTTAGATTTGATGTGCAACTACTAGAAAGACCCTTTCTGCTATAGTGGGAGGTTAAAATTTCATGTTCTGAAGCTTTCCTGAAAAGTTATGGCACAATGCACAAAAACGCTTTTCAGCCTGAGATAAGGTGGGTTTCGGAACGCCAAACATAAAAGTGTTGATAACTTTCGAAAAACACTTCAGACAGCTTAGATTTGATGTGCACCTACTAGAAAGACCCTTTCTGCTATAGTGGGAGGTTAAAATTTAATGTTCTGAAGCTTCCCTGAAAAGTTATGGCACAATGCGTAAAAACGCTTTTCAGCCTGAGATAAGGTGGGTTTCGGAACGCCAAACATATAAGTGTTGATAACTTTGGAAAAACACTTCAGACAGTTTAGATTTGATGTGCAACTACTAGAAAGACCCTTTCTGCTATAGTGGGAGGTTAAAATTTCATGTTCTGAAGCTTCCCTGAAAAGTTATGGCACAATGCACAAAAACGCTTTTCAGCCTGAGATAAGGTGGGTTTCGGAAGGCCAAACATAAAAGTGTTAATAACTTTGGAAAAACACTTCAGACAGTTTAGATTTGATGTGCAACTACTAGAAAGACCCTTTCTGCTATAGTGGGAGGTTAAAATTTCATGTTCTGAAGCTTTCCTGAAAAGTTATGGCACAATGCACAAAAACGCTTTTCAGCCTGAGATAAGGTGGGTTTCGGAACGCCAAACATAAAAGTGTTGATAACTTTCGAAAAACACTTCAGACAGCTTAGATTTGATGTGCACCTACTAGAAAGACCCTTTCTGCTATAGTGGGAGGTTAAAATTTCATGTTCTGAAGCTTCCCTGAAAAGTTATGGCACAATGCGTAAAAACGCTTTTCAGCCTGAGATAAGGTGGGTTTCGGAACGCCAAACATAAAAGTGTTGATAACTTTGGAAAAACACTTCAGACAGTTTAGATTTGATGTGCAACTACTAGAAAGACCCTTTCTGCTATAGTGGGAGGTTAAAATTTCATGTTCTGAAGCTTCCCTGAAAAGTTATGGCACAATGCACAAAAACGCTTTTCAGCCTGACATAAGGTGGGTTTCGGAACGCCAAACATAAAAGTGTTAATAACTTTGGAAAAACACTTCAGACAGCTTAGATTTGATGTGCAACTACTAGAAAGACCCTTTCTGCTATAGTGGGAGGTTAAAATTTCATGTTCTGAAGCTTTCCTGAAAAGTTATGGCACAATGCGTAAAGACGCTTTTCAGCCTGAGATAAGGTGGGTTTCGGAACGCCAAACATAAAAGTGTTGATAACTTTGGAAAAACACTTCAGACAGCTTAGATTTGATGTGCAACTACTAGAAAGACCCTTTCTGCTATAGTGGGAGGTTAAAATTTCATGTTCTGAAGCTTCCCTGAAAAGTTATGGCACAATGCACAAAAACGCTTTTCAGCCTGAGATAAGGTGGGTTTCGGAACGCCAAACATAAAAGTGTTAATAACTTTGGAAAAACACTTCAGACAGTTTAGATTTGATGTGCAACTACTAGAAAGACCCTTTCTGCTATAGTGGGAGGTTAAAATTTCATGTTCTGAAGCTTCCCTGAAAAGTTATGGCACAATGCACAAAAACGCTTTTCAGCCTGAGATAAGGTGGGTTTCGGAACGCCAAACATAAAAGTGTTGATAACTTTCGAAAAACACTTCAGAAAGCTTAGATTTGATGTGCACCTACTAGAAAGACCCTTTCTGCTATAGTGGGAGGTTAAAATTTCATGTTCTGAAGCTTTCCTGAAAAGTTATGGCACAATGCACAAAAACGCTTTTCAGCCTGAGATAAGGTGGGTTTCGGAACGCCAAACATAAAAGAGTTGATAACTTTTGAAAAACACTTCAGACAGCTTAGATTTGATGTGCAACTACTAGAAAGACCCTTTCTGCTATAGTGGGAGGTTAGAATTTCATGTTCTGAAGCTTCCCTGAAAAGTTATGGCACAATGCACAAAAACGCTTTTCAGCCTGAGATAAGGTGGGTTTCGGAACGCCAAACATAAAAGTGTTGATAACTTTCGAAAAACACTTCAGACAGCTTAGATTTGATGTGCACCTACTAGAAAGACCCTTTCTGCTATAGTGGGAGGTTAAAATTTCATGTTCTGAAGCTTCCCTGAAAAGTTATGGCACAAGGCGTAAAAACGCTTTTCAGCCTGAGATAAGGTGGGTTTCGGAACGCCAAACATAAAAGTGTTGATAACTTTGGAAAAACACTTCAGACAGTTTAGATTTGATGTGCAACTACTAGAAAGACCCTTTCTGCTATAGTGGGAGGTTAAAATTTCATGTTCTGAAGCTTCCCTGAAAAGTTATGGCACAATGCACAAAAACGCTTTTCAGCCTGAGATAAGGTGGGTTTCGGAACGCCAAACATAAAAGTGTTGATAACTTTGGAAAAACACTTCAGACAGTTTAGATTTGATGTGCAACTACTAGAAAGACCCTTTCTGCTATAGTGGGAGGTTAAAATTTCATGTTCTGAAGCTTCCCTGAAAAGTTATGGCACAATGCACAAAAACGCTTTTCAGCCTGAGATAAGGTGGGTTTCGGAACGCCAAACATAAAAGTGTTAATAACTTTGGAAAAACACTTCAGACAGTTTAGATTTGATGTGCAACTACTAGAAAGACCCTTTCTGCTATAGTGGGAGGTTAAAATTTCATGTTCTGAAGCTTCCCTGAAAAGTTATGGCACAATGCACAAAAACGCTTTTCAGCCTGAGATAAGGTGGGTTTCGGAACGCCAAACATAAAAGTGTTGATAACTTTCGAAAAACACTTCAGAGAGCTTAGATTTGATGTGCACCTACTAGAAAGACCCTTTCTGCTATAGTGGGAGGTTAAAATTTCATGTTCTGAAGCTTTCCTGAAAAGTTATGGCACAATGCACAAAAACGCTTTTCAGCCTGAGATAAGGTGGGTTTCGGAACGCCAAACATAAAAGTGTTGATAACTTTTGAAAAACACTTCAGACAGCTTAGATTTGATGTGCAACTACTAGAAAGACCCTTTCTGCTATAGTGGGAGGTTAAAATTTCATGTTCTGAAGCTTCCCTGAAAAGTTATGGCACAATGCACAAAAACGCTTTTCAGCCTGAGATAAGGTGGGTTTCGGAACGCCAAACATAAAAGTGTTGATAACTTTGGAAAAACACTTCAGACAGTTTAGATTTGATGTGCAACTACTAGAAAGACCCTTTCTGCTATAGTGGGAGGTTAAAATTTCATGTTCTGAAGCTTTCCTGAAAAGTTATGGCACAATGCACAAAAACGCTTTTCAGCCTGAGATAAGGTGGGGTTTCGGAACGCCAAACATAAAAGTGTTGATAACTTTTGAAAAACACTTCAGACAGCTTAGATTTGATGTGCAACTACTAGAAAGACCCTTTCTGCTATAGTGGGAGGTTAAAATTTCATGTTCTGAAGCTTCCCTGAAAAGTTATGGCACAATGCACAAAAACGCTTTTCAGCCTGAGATAAGGTGGGTTTCGGAACGCCAAACATAAAAGTGTTGATAACTTTCGAAAAACACTTCAGACAGCTTAGATTTGATGTGCCCCTACTAGAAAGACCCTTTCTGCTATAGTGGGAGGTTAAAATTTCATGTTCTGAAGCTTCCCTGAAAAGTTATGGCACAATGCGTAAAAACGCTTATCAGCCTGAGATAAGGTGGGTTTCGGAACGCCAAGCATAAAAGTGTTGATAACTTTGGAAAAACACTTCAGACAGTTTAGATTTGATGTGCAACTACTAGAAAGACCCTTTCTGCTATAGTGGGAGGTTAAAATTTCATGTTCTGAAGCTTCCCTGAAAAGTTATGGCACAATGCACAAAAACGCTTTTCAGCCTGAGATAAGGTGGGTTTCGGAACGCCAAACATAAAAGTGTTAATAACTTTGGAAAAACAATTCAGACAGTTTAGATTTGATGTGCAACTACTAGAAAGACCCTTTCTGCTATAGTGGGAGGTTAAAATTTCATGTTCTGAAGCTTCCCTGAAAAGTTATGGCACAATGCACAAAAACGCTTTTCAGCCTGAGATAAGGTGGGTTTCGGAACGCCAAACATAAAAGTGTTGATAACTTTCGAAAAACACTTCAGACAGCTTAGATTTGATGTGCACCTACTAGAAAGACCCTTTCTGCTATAGTGGGAGGTTAAAATTTCATGTTCTGAAGCTTCCCTGAAAAGTTATGGCACAATGCGTAAAAACGCTTTTCAGCCTGAGATAAGGTGGGTTTCGGAACGCCAAACATAAAAGTGTTGATAACTTTGGAAAAACACTTCAGACAGTTTAGATTTGATGTGCAACTACTAGAAAGACCCTTTCTGCTATAGTGGGAGGTTAAAATTTCATGTTCTGAAGCTTCCCTGAAAAGTTATGGCACAATGCACAAAAACGCTTTTCAGCCTGAGATAAGGTGGGTTTCGGAACGCCAAACATAAAAGTGTTAATAACTTTGGAAAAACACTTCAGACAGTTTAGATTTGATGTGCAACTACTAGAAAGACCCTTTCTGCTATAGTGGGAGATTAAAATTTCATGTTCTGAAGCTTCCCTGAAAAGTTATGGCACAATGCACAAAAACGCTTTTCAGCCTGAGATAAGGTGGGTTTCGGAACGCCAAACATAAAAGTGTTGATAACTTTCGAAAAACACTTCAGAGAGCTTAGATTTGATGTGCACCTACTAGAAAGACCCTTTCTGCTGTAGTGGGAGCTTAAAATTTCATGTTCTGAAGCTTTCCTGAAAAGTTATGGCACAATGCACAAAAACGCTTTTCAGCCTGAGATAAGGTGGGTTTCGGAACGCCAAACATAAAAGTGTTGATAACTTTTGAAAAACACTTCAGACAGCTTAGATTTGATGTGCAACTACTAGAAAGACCCTTTCTGCTATAGTGGGAGGTTAAAATTTCATGTTCTGAAGCTTCCCTGAAAAGTTATGGCACAATGCACAAAAACGCTTTTCAGCCTGAGATAAGGTGGGTTTCGGAACGCCAAACATAAAAGTGTTGATAACTTTCGAAAAACACTTCAGACAGCTTAGATTTGATGTGCACCTACTAGAAAGACCCTTTCTGCTATAGTGGGAGGTTAAAATTTCATGTTCTGAAGCTTCCCTGAAAAGTTATGGCACAATGCGTAAAAACGCTTTTCAGCCTGAGATAAGGTGGGTTTCGGAACGCCAAACATAAAAGTGTTGATAACTTTGGAAAAACACTTCAGACAGTTTAGATTTGATGTGCAACTACTAGAAAGACCCTTTCTGCTATAGTGGGAGGTTAAAATTTCATGTTCTGAAGCTTCCCTGAAAAGTTATGGCACAATGCACAAAAACGCTTTTCAGCCTGAGATAAGGTGGGTTTCGGAACGCCAAACATAAAAGTGTTAATAACTTTGGAAAAACACTTCAGACAGTTTAGATTTGATGTGCAACTACTAGAAAGACCCTTTCTGCTATAGTGGGAGGTTAAAATTTCATGTTCTGAAGCTTCCCTGAAAAGTTATGGCACAATGCACAAAAACGCTTTTCAGCCTGAGATAAGGTGGGTTTCGGAACGCCAAACATAAAAGTGTTGATAACTTTGGAAAAACACTTCAGACAGTTTAGATTTGATGTGCAACTACTAGAAAGACCCTTTCTGCTATAGTGGGAGGTTAAAATTTCATGTTCTGAAGCTTCCCTGAAAAGTTATGGCACAATGCACAAAAACGCTTTTCAGCCTGAGATAAGGTGGGTTTCGGAACGCCAAACATAAAAGTGTTGATAACTTTCGAAAAACACTTCAGACAGCTTAGATTTGATGTGCACCTACTAGAAAGACCCTTTCTGCTATAGTGGGAGGTTAAAATTTCATGTTCTGAAGCTTCCCTGAAAAGTTATGGCACAATGCACAAAAACGCTTTTCAGCCTGAGATAAGGTGGGTTTCGGAACGCCAAACATAAAAGTGTTAATAACTTTGGAAAAACACTTCAGACAGTTTAGATTTGATGTGCAACTACTAGAAAGACCCTTTCTGCTATAGTGGGAGGTTAAAATTTCATGTTCTGAAGCTTTCCTGAAAAGTTATGGCACAATGCACAAAAACGCTTTTCAGCCTGAGATAAGGTGGGTTTCGGAACGCCAAACATAAAAGTGTTGATAACTTTTGAAAAACACTTCAGACAGCTTAGATTTGATGTGCAACTACTAGAAAGACCCTTTCTGCTATAGTGGGAGGTTAAAATTTCATGTTCTGAAGCTTCCCTGAAAAGTTATGGCACAATGCACAAAAACGCTTTTCAGCCTGAGATAAGGTGGGTTTCGGAACGCCAAACATAAAAGTGTTGATAACTTTCGAAAAACACTTCAGACAGCTTAGATTTGATGTGCACCTACTAGAAAGACCCTTTCTGCTATAGTGGGAGGTTAAAATTTTACGTTCTGAAGCTTCCCTGAAAAGTTATGGCACAATGCGTAAAAACGCTTTTCAGCCTGAGATAAGGTGGGTTTCGGAACGCCAAACATAAAAGTGTTGATAACTTTGGAAAAACACTTCAGACAGTTTAGATTTGATGTGCAACTACTAGAAAGACCCTTTCTGCTATAGTGGGAGGTTAAAATTTCATGTTCTGAAGCTTCCCTGAAAAGTTATGGCACAATGCACAAAAACGCTTTTCAGCCTGAGATAAGGTGGGTTTCGGAAGGCCAAACATAAAAGTGTTAATAACTTTGGAAAAACACTTCAGACAGTTTAGATTTGATGTGCAACTACTAGAAAGACCCTTTCTGCTATAGTGGGAGGTTAAAATTTCATGTTCTGAAGCTTTCCTGAAAAGTTATGGCACAATGCACAAAAACGCTTTTCAGCCTGAGATAAGGTGGGTTTCGGAACGCCAAACATAAAAGTGTTGATAACTTTCGAAAAACACTTCAGAGAGCTTAGATTTGATGTGCACCTACAAGAAAGACCCTTTCTGCTATAGTGGGAGGTTAAAATTTCATGTTCTGAAGCTTCCCTGAAAAGTTATGGCACAATGCGTAAAAACGCTTTTCAGCCTGAGATAAGGTGGGTTTCGGAACGCCAAACATAAAAGTGTTGATAACTTTGGAAAAACACTTCAGACAGTTTAGATTTGATGTGCAACTACTAGAAAGACCCGTTCTGCTATAGTGGGAGGTTAAAATTTCATGTTCTGAAGCTTCCCTGAAAAGTTATGGCACAATGCACAAAAACGCTTTTCAGCCTGACATAAGGTGGGTTTCGGAACGCCAAACATAAAAGTGTTAATAACTTTGGAAAAACACTTCAGACAGCTTAGATTTGATGTGCAACTACTAGAAAGACCCTTTCTGCTATAGTGGGAGGTTAAAATTTCATGTTCTGAAGCTTCCCTGAAAAGTTATGGCACAATGCACAAAAACGCTTTTCAGCCTGAGATAAGGTGGGTTTCGGAACGCCAAACATAAAAGTGTTGATAACTTTCGAAAAACACTTCAGACAGCTTAGATTTGATGTGCACCTACTAGAAAGACCCTTTCTGCTATAGTGGGAGGTTAAAATTTCATGTTCTGAAGCTTCCCTGAAAAGTTATGGCACAATGCGTAAAAACGCTTTTCAGCCTGAGATAAGGTGGGTTTCGGAACGCCAAACATAAAAGTGTTGATAACTTTGGAAAAACACTTCAGACAGTTTAGATTTGATGTGCAACTACTAGAAAGACCCTTTCTGCTATAGTGGGAGGTTAAAATTTCATGTTCTGAAGCTTCCCTGAAAAGTTATGGCACAATGCACAAAAACGCTTTTCAGCCTGAGATAAGGTGGGTTTCGGAACGCCAAACATAAAAGTGTTAATAACTTTGGAAAAACACTTCAGACAGTTTAGATTTGATGTGCAACTACTAGAAAGACCCTTTCTGCTATAGTGGGAGGTTAAAATTTCATGTTCTGAAGCTTCCCTGAAAAGTTATGGCACAATGCACAAAAACGCTTTTCAGCCTGAGATAAGGTGGGTTTCGGAACGCCAAACATAAAAGTGTTGATAACTTTCGAAAAACACTTCAGACAGCTTAGATTTGATGTGCACCTACTAGAAAGACCCTTTCTGCTATAGTGGGAGGTTAAAATTTAATGTTCTGAAGCTTCCCTGAAAAGTTATGGCACAATGCGTAAAAACGCTTTTCAGCCTGAGATAAGGTGGGTTTCGGAACGCCAAACATAAAAGTGTTGATAACTTTGGAAAAACACTTCAGACAGTTTAGATTTGATGTGCAACTACTAGAAAGACCCTTTCTGCTATAGTGGGAGGTTAAAATTTCATGTTCTGAAGCTTCCCTGAAAAGTTATGGCACAATGCACAAAAACGCTTTTCAGCCTGAGATAAGGTGGGTTTCGGAAGGCCAAACATAAAAGTGTTAATAACTTTGGAAAAACACTTCAGACAGTTTAGATTTGATGTGCAACTACTAGAAAGACCCTTTCTGCTATAGTGGGAGGTTAAAATTTCATGTTCTGAAGCTTTCCTGAAAAGTTATGGCACAATGCACAAAAACGCTTTTCAGCCTGAGATAAGGTGGGTTTCGGAACGCCAAACATAAAAGTGTTGATAACTTTCGAAAAACACTTCAGAGAGCTTAGATTTGATGTGCACCTACTAGAAAGACCCTTTCTGCTATAGTGGGAGGTTAAAATTTCATGTTCTGAAGCTTCCCTGAAAAGTAATGGCACAATGCGTAAAAACGCTTTTCAGCCTGAGATAAGGTGGGTTTCGGAACGCCAAACATAAAAGTGTTGATAACTTTGGAAAAACACTTCAGACAGTTTAGATTTGATGTGCAACTACTAGAAAGACCCTTTCTGCTATAGTGGGAGGTTAAAATTTCATGTTCTGAAGCTTCCCTGAAAAGTTATGGCACAATGCACAAAAACGCTTTTCAGCCTGACATAAGGTGGGTTTCGGAACGCCAAACATAAAAGTGTTAATAACTTTGGAAAAACACTTCAGACAGCTTAGATTTGATGTGCAACTACTAGAAAGACTCTTTCTGCTATAGTGGGAGGTTAAAATTTCATGTTCTGAACCTTTCCTGAAAAGTTATGGCACAATGCGTAAAAACGCTTTTCAGCCTGAGATAAGGTGGGTTTCGGAACGCCAAACATAAAAGTGTTGATAACTTTGGAAAAACACTTCAGACAGCTTAGATTTGATGTGCAACTACTAGAAAGACCCTTTCTGCTATAGTGGGAGGTTAAAATTTCATGTTCTGAAGCTTCCCTGAAAAGTTATGGCACAATGCACAAAAACGCTTTTCAGTCTGAGATAAGGTGGGTTTCGGAACGCCAAACATAAAAGTGTTGATAACTTTCGAAAAACACTTCAGACAGCTTAGATTTGATGTGCACCTACTAGAAAGACCCTTTCTGCTATAGTGGGAGGTTAAAATTTCATGTTCTGAAGCTTCCCTGAAAAGTTATGGGACAATGCGTAAAAACGCTTTTCAGCCTGAGATAAGGTGGGTTTCGGAACGCCAAACATAAAAGTGTTGATAACTTTGGAAAAACACTTCAGACAGTTTAGATTTGATGTGCAACTACTAGAAAGACCCTTTCTGCTATAGTGGGAGGTTAAAATTTCATGTTCTGAAGCTTCCCTGAAAAGTTATGGCACAATGCACAAAAACGCTTTTCAGCCTGAGATAAGGTGGGTTTCGGAACGCCAAACATAAAAGTGTTGATAACTTTGGAAAAACACTTCAGACAGTTTAGATTTGATGTGCAACTACTAGAAAGACCCTTTCTGCTATAGTGGGAGGTTAAAATTTCATGTTCTGAAGCTTTCCTGAAAAGTTATGGCACAATGCACAAAAACGCTTTTCAGCCTGAGATAAGGTGGGTTTCGGAACGCCAAACATAAAAGTGTTGATAACTTTTGAAAAACACTTCAGACAGCTTAGATTTGATGTGCAACTACTAGAAAGACCCTTTCTGCTATAGTGGGAGGTTAAAATTTCATGTTCTGAAGCTTCCCTGAAAAGTTATGGCACAATGCACAAAAACGCTTTTCAGCCTGAGATAAGGTGGGTTTGGGAACGCCAAACATAAAAGTGTTGATAACTTTGGAAAAACACTTCAGACAGTTTAGATTTGATGTGCAACTACTAGAAAGACCCTTTCTGCTATAGTGGGAGGTTAAAATTTCATGTTCTGAAGCTTCCCTGAAAAGTTATGGCACTATGCACAAAAACGCTTTTCAGCCTGAGATAAGGTGGGTTTCGGAACGCCAAACATAAAAGTGTTGATAACTTTCGAAAAACACTTCAGAGAGCTTAGATTTGATGTGCACCTACTAGAAAGACCCTTTCTGCTATAGTGGGAGGTTAAAATTTCATGTTCTGAAGCTTCCCTGAAAAGTTATGGCACAATGCGTAAAAACGCTTTTCAGCCTGAGATAAGGTGGGTTTCGGAACGCCAAACATAAAAGTGTTGATAACTTTGGAAAAACACTTCAGACAGTTTAGATTTGATGTGCAACTACTAGAAAGACCCTTTCTGCTATAGTGGGAGGTTAAAATTTCATGTTCTGAAGCTTCCCTGAAAAGTTATGGCACAATGCACAAAAACGCTTTTCAGCCTGAGATAAGGTGGGTTTCGGAACGCCAAACATAAAAGTGTTGATAACTTTGGAAAAACACTTCAGACAGTTTAGATTTGATGTGCAACTACTAGAAAGACCCTTTCTGCTATAGTGGGAGGTTAAAATTTCATGTTCTGAAGCTTTCCTGAAAAGTTATGGCACAATGCACAAAAACGCTTTTCAGCCTGAGATAAGGTGGGTTTCGGAACGCCAAACATAAAAGTGTTGATAACTTTTGAAAAACACTTCAGACAGCTTAGATTTGATGTGCAACTACTAGAAAGACCCTTTCTGCTATAGTGGGAGGTTAAAATTTCATGTTCTGAAGCTTCCCTGAAAAGTTATGGCACAATGCACAAAAACGCTTTTCAGCCTGAGATAAGGTGGGTTTGGGAACGCCAAACATAAAAGTGTTGATAACTTTGGAAAAACACTTCAGACAGTTTAGATTTGATGTGCAACTACTAGAAAGACCCTTTCTGCTATAGTGGGAGGTTAAAATTTCATGTTCTGAAGCTTCCCTGAAAAGTTATGGCACTATGCACAAAAACGCTTTTCAGCCTGAGATAAGGTGGGTTTCGGAACGCCAAACATAAAAGTGTTGATAACTTTCGAAAAACACTTCAGAGAGCTTAGATTTGATGTGCACCTACTAGAAAGACCCTTTCTGCTATAGTGGGAGGTTAAAATTTCATGTTCTGAAGCTTCCCTGAAAAGTTATGGCACAATGCGTAAAAACGCTTTTCAGCCTGAGATAAGGTGGGTTTCGGAACGCCAAACATAAAAGTGTTGATAACTTTGGAAAAACACTTCAGACAGTTTAGATTTGATGTGCAACTACTAGAAAGACCCTTTCTGCTATAGTGGGAGGTTAAAATTTCATGTTCTGAAGCTTTCCTGAAAAGTTATGGCACAATGCACAAAAACGCTTTTCAGCCTGAGATAAGGTGGGTTTCGGAACGCCAAACATAAAAGTGTTGATAACTTTTGAAAAACACTTCAGACAGCTTAGATTTGATGTGCAACTACTAGAAAGACCCTTTCTGCTATAGTGGGAGGTTAAAATTTCATGTTCTGAAGCTTCCCTGAAAAGTTATGGCACAATGCACAAAAACGCTTTTCAGCCTGAGATAAGGTGGGTTTCGGAACGCCAAACATAAAAGTGTTGATAACTTTCGAAAAACACTTCAGACAGCTTAGATTTGATGTGCAACTACTAGAAAGACCCTTTCTGCTATAGTGGGAGGTTAAAATTTCATGTTCTGAAGCTTCCCTGAAAAGTTATGGCACAATGCGTAAAAACGCTTTTCAGCCTGAGATAAGGTGGGTTTCGGAACGCCAAACATAAAAGTGTTGATAACTTTGGAAAAACACTTCAGACAGTTTAGATTTGATGTGCAACTACTAGAAAGACCCTTTCTGCTATAGTGGGAGGTTAAAATTTCATGTTCTGAAGCTTCCCTGAAAAGTTATGGCACAATGCACAAAAACGCTTTTCAGCCTGAGATAAGGTGGGTTTCGGAACGCCAAACATAAAAGTGTTAATAACTTTGGAAAAACACTTCAGACAGTTTAGATTTGATGTGCAACTACTAGAAAGACCCTTTCTGCTATAGTGGGAGGTTAAAATTTCATGTTCTGAAGCTTCCCTGAAAAGTTATGGCACAATGCACAAAAACGCTTTTCAGCCTGAGATAAGGTGGGTTTCGGAACGCCAAACATAAAAGTGTTGATAACTTTGGAAAAACACTTCAGACAGTTTAGATTTGATGTGCAACTACTAGAAAGACCCTTTCTGCTATAGTGGGAGGTTAAAATTTCATGTTCTGAAGCTTCCCTGAAAAGTTATGGCACAATGCACAAAAACGCTTTTCAGCCTGAGATAAGGTGGGTTTCGGAACGCCAAACATAAAAGTGTTGATAACTTTCGAAAAACACTTCAGACAGCTTAGATTTGATGTGCACCTACTAGAAAGACCCTTTCTGCTATAGTGGGAGGTTAAAATTTCATGTTCTGAAGCTTCCCTGAAAAGTTATGGCACAATGCACAAAAACGCTTTTCAGCCTGAGATAAGGTGGGTTTCGGAACGCCAAACATAAAAGTGTTAATAACTTTGGAAAAACACTTCAGACAGTTTAGATTTGATGTGCAACTACTAGAAAGACCCTTTCTGCTATAGTGGGAGGTTAAAATTTCATGTTCTGAAGCTTTCCTGAAAAGTTATGGCACAATGCACAAAAACGCTTTTCAGCCTGAGATAAGGTGGGTTTCGGAACGCCAAACATAAAAGTGTTGATAACTTTTGAAAAACACTTCAGACAGCTTAGATTTGATGTGCAACTACTAGAAAGACCCTTTCTGCTATAGTGGGAGGTTAAAATTTCATGTTCTGAAGCTTCCCTGAAAAGTTATGGCACAATGCACAAAAACGCTTTTCAGCCTGAGATAAGGTGGGTTTCGGAACGCCAAACATAAAAGTGTTGATAACTTTCGAAAAACACTTCAGACAGCTTAGATTTGATGTGCACCTACTAGAAAGACCCTTTCTGCTATAGTGGGAGGTTAAAATTTAACGTTCTGAAGCTTCCCTGAAAAGTTATGGCACAATGCGTAAAAACGCTTTTCAGCCTGAGATAAGGTGGGTTTCGGAACGCCAAACATAAAAGTGTTGATAACTTTGGAAAAACACTTCAGACAGTTTAGATTTGATGTGCAACTACTAGAAAGACCCTTTCTGCTATAGTGGGAGGTTAAAATTTCATGTTCTGAAGCTTCCCTGAAAAGTTATGGCACAATGCACAAAAACGCTTTTCAGCCTGAGATAAGGTGGGTTTCGGAAGGCCAAACATAAAAGTGTTAATAACTTTGGAAAAACACTTCAGACAGTTTAGATTTGATGTGCAACTACTAGAAAGACCCTTTCTGCTATAGTGGGAGGTTAAAATTTCATGTTCTGAAGCTTTCCTGAAAAGTTATGGCACAATGCACAAAAACGCTTTTCAGCCTGAGATAAGGTGGGTTTCGGAACGCCAAACATAAAAGTGTTGATAACTTTCGAAAAACACTTCAGAGAGCTTAGATTTGATGTGCACCTACAAGAAAGACCCTTTCTGCTATAGTGGGAGGTTAAAATTTCATGTTCTGAAGCTTCCCTGAAAAGTTATGGCACAATGCGTAAAAACGCTTTTCAGCCTGAGATAAGGTGGGTTTCGGAACGCCAAACATAAAAGTGTTGATAACTTTGGAAAAACACTTCAGACAGTTTAGATTTGATGTGCAACTACTAGAAAGACCCTTTCTGCTATAGTGGGAGGTTAAAATTTCATGTTCTGAAGCTTCCCTGAAAAGTTATGGCACAATGCACAAAAACGCTTTTCAGCCTGACATAAGGTGGGTTTCGGAACGCCAAACATAAAAGTGTTAATAACTTTGGAAAAACACTTCAGACAGCTTAGATTTGATGTGCAACTACTAGAAAGACCCTTTCTGCTATAGTGGGAGGTTAAAATTTCATGTTCTGAAGCTTCCCTGAAAAGTTATGGCACAATGCACAAAAACGCTTTTCAGCCTGAGATAAGGTGGGTTTCGGAACGCCAAACATAAAAGTGTTGATAACTTTCGAAAAACACTTCAGACAGCTTAGATTTGATGTGCACCTACTAGAAAGACCCTTTCTGCTATAGTGGGAGGTTAAAATTTCATGTTCTGAAGCTTCCCTGAAAAGTTATGGCACAATGCGTGAAAACGCTTTTCAGCCTGAGATAAGGTGGGTTTCGGAACGCCAAACATAAAAGTGTTGATAACTTTGGAAAAACACTTCAGACAGTTTAGATTTGATGTGCAACTACTAGAAAGACCCTTTCTGCTATAGTGGGAGGTTAAAATTTCATGTTCTGAAGCTTCCCTGAAAAGTTATGGCACAATGCACAAAAACGCTTTTCAGCCTGAGATAAGGTGGGTTTCGGAACGCCAAACATAAAAGTGTTAATAACTTTGGAAAAACACTTCAGACAGTTTAGATTTGATGTGCAACTACTAGAAAGACCCTTTCTGCTATAGTGGGAGGTTAAAATTTCATGTTCTGAAGCTTCCCTGAAAAGTTATGGCACAATGCACAAAAACGCTTTTCAGCCTGAGATAAGGTGGGTTTCGGAACGCCAAACATAAAAGTGTTGATAACTTTCGAAAAACACTTCAGACAGCTTAGATTTGATGTGCACCTACTAGAAAGACCCTTTCTGCTATAGTGGGAGGTTAAAATTTAATGTTCTGAAGCTTCCCTGAAAAGTTATGGCACAATGCGTAAAAACGCTTTTCAGCCTGAGATAAGGTGGGTTTCGGAACGCCAAACATAAAAGTGTTGATAACTTTGGAAAAACACTTCAGACAGTTTAGATTTGATGTGCAACTACTAGAAAGACCCTTTCTGCTATAGTGGGAGGTTAAAATTTCATGTTCTGAAGCTTCCCTGAAAAGTTATGGCACAATGCACAAAAACGCTTTTCAGCCTGAGATAAGGTGGGTTTCGGAAGGCCAAACATAAAAGTGTTAATAACTTTGGAAAAACACTTCAGACAGTTTAGATTTGATGTGCAACTACTAGAAAGACCCTTTCTGCTATAGTGGGAGGTTAAAATTTCATGTTCTGAAGCTTTCCTGAAAAGTTATGGCACAATGCACAAAAACGCTTTTCAGCCTGAGATAAGGTGGGTTTCGGAACGCCAAACATAAAAGTGTTGATAACTTTCGAAAAACACTTCAGAGAGCTTAGATTTGATGTGCACCTACTAGAAAGACCCTTTCTGCTATAGTGGGAGGTTAAAATTTCATGTTCTGAAGCTTCCCTGAAAAGTAATGGCACAATGCGTAAAAACGCTTTTCAGCCTGAGATAAGGTGGGTTTCGGAACGCCAAACATAAAAGTGTTGATAACTTTGGAAAAACACTTCAGACAGTTTAGATTTGATGTGCAACTACTAGAAAGACCCTTTCTGCTATAGTGGGAGGTTAAAATTTCATGTTCTGAAGCTTCCCTGAAAAGTTATGGCACAATGCACAAAAACGCTTTTCAGCCTGACATAAGGTGGGTTTCGGAACGCCAAACATAAAAGTGTTAATAACTTTGGAAAAACACTTCAGACAGCTTAGATTTGATGTGCAACTACTAGAAAGACCCTTTCTGCTATAGTGGGAGGTTAAAATTTCATGTTCTGAACCTTTCCTGAAAAGTTATGGCACAATGCGTAAAAACGCTTTTCAGCCTGAGATAAGGTGGGTTTCGGAACGCCAAACATAAAAGTGTTGATAACTTTGGAAAAACACTTCAGACAGCTTAGATTTGATGTGCAACTACTAGAAAGACCCTTTCTGCTATAGTGGGAGGTTAAAATTTCATGTTCTGAAGCTTCCCTGAAAAGTTATGGCACAATGCACAAAAACGCTTTTCAGTCTGAGATAAGGTGGGTTTCGGAACGCCAAACATAAAAGTGTTGATAACTTTCGAAAAACACTTCAGACAGCTTAGATTTGATGTGCACCTACTAGAAAGACCCTTTCTGCTATAGTGGGAGGTTAAAATTTCATGTTCTGAAGCTTCCCTGAAAAGTTATGGCACAATGCGTAAAAACGCTTTTCAGCCTGAGATAAGGTGGGTTTCGGAACGCCAAACATAAAAGTGTTGATAACTTTGGAAAAACACTTCAGACAGTTTAGATTTGATGTGCAACTACTAGAAAGACCCTTTCTGCTATAGTGGGAGGTTAAAATTTCATGTTCTGAAGCTTCCCTGAAAAGTTATGGCACAATGCACAAAAACGCTTTTCAGCCTGAGATAAGGTGGGTTTCGGAACGCCAAACATAAAAGTGTTGATAACTTTGGAAAAACACTTCAGACAGTTTAGATTTGATGTGCAACTACTAGAAAGACCCTTTCTGCTATAGTGGGAGGTTAAAATTTCATGTTCTGAAGCTTTCCTGAAAAGTTATGGCACAATGCACAAAAACGCTTTTCAGCCTGAGATAAGGTGGGTTTCGGAACGCCAAACATAAAAGTGTTGATAACTTTTGAAAAACACTTCAGACAGCTTAGATTTGATGTGCAACTACTAGAAAGACCCTTTCTGCTATAGTGGGAGGTTAAAATTTCATGTTCTGAAGCTTCCCTGAAAAGTTATGGCACAATGCACAAAAACGCTTTTCAGCCTGAGATAAGGTGGGTTTGGGAACGCCAAACATAAAAGTGTTGATAACTTTGGAAAAACACTTCAGACAGTTTAGATTTGATGTGCAACTACTAGAAAGACCCTTTCTGCTATAGTGGGAGGTTAAAATTTCATGTTCTGAAGCTTCCCTGAAAAGTTATGGCACTATGCACAAAAACGCTTTTCAGCCTGAGATAAGGTGGGTTTCGGAACGCCAAACATAAAAGTGTTGATAACTTTCGAAAAACACTTCAGAGAGCTTAGATTTGATGTGCACCTACTAGAAAGACCCTTTCTGCTATAGTGGGAGGTTAAAATTTCATGTTCTGAAGCTTCCCTGAAAAGTTATGGCACAATGCGTAAAAACGCTTTTCAGCCTGAGATAAGGTGGGTTTCGGAACGCCAAACATAAAAGTGTTGATAACTTTGGAAAAACACTTCAGACAGTTTAGATTTGATGTGCAACTACTAGAAAGACCCTTTCTGCTATAGTGGGAGGTTAAAATTTCATGTTCTGAAGCTTCCCTGAAAAGTTATGGCACAATGCACAAAAACGCTTTTCAGCCTGAGATAAGGTGGGTTTCGGAACGCCAAACATAAAAGTGTTGATAACTTTGGAAAAACACTTCAGACAGTTTAGATTTGATGTGCAACTACTAGAAAGACCCTTTCTGCTATAGTGGGAGGTTAAAATTTCATGTTCTGAAGCTTTCCTGAAAAGTTATGGCACAATGCACAAAAACGCTTTTCAGCCTGAGATAAGGTGGGTTTCGGAACGCCAAACATAAAAGTGTTGATAACTTTTGAAAAACACTTCAGACAGCTTAGATTTGATGTGCAACTACTAGAAAGACCCTTTCTGCTATAGTGGGAGGTTAAAATTTCATGTTCTGAAGCTTCCCTGAAAAGTTATGGCACAATGCACAAAAACGCTTTTCAGCCTGAGATAAGGTGGGTTTCGGAACGCCAAACATAAAAGTGTTGATAACTTTGGAAAAACACTTCAGACAGTTTAGATTTGATGTGCAACTACTAGAAAGACCCTTTCTGCTATAGTGGGAGGTTAAAATTTCATGTTCTGAAGCTTCCCTGAAAAGTTATGGCACTATGCACAAAAACGCTTTTCAGCCTGAGATAAGGTGGGTTTCGGAACGCCAAACATAAAAGTGTTGATAACTTTCGAAAAACACTTCAGAGAGCTTAGATTTGATGTGCACCTACTAGAAAGACCCTTTCTGCTATAGTGGGAGGTTAAAATTTCATGTTCTGAAGCTTTCCTGAAAAGTTATGGCACAATGCACAAAAACGCTTTTCAGCCTGAGATAAGGTGGGTTTCGGAACGCCAAACATAAAAGTGTTGATAACTTTTGAAAAACACTTCACACAGTTTAGATTTGATGTGCAACTACTAGAAATACCCTTTCTGCTATAGTGGGAGGTTAAAATTTCATGTTCTGAAGCTTCCCTGAAAAGTTATGGCACAATGCACAAAAACGCTTTTCAGCCTGAGATAAGGTGGGTTTCGGAACGCCAAACATAAAAGTGTTGATAACTTTGGAAAAACACTTCAGACAGTTTAGATTTGATGTGCAACTACTAGAAAGACCCTTTCTGCTATAGTGGGAGGTTAAAATTTCATGTTCTGAAGCTTCCCTGAAAAGTTATGGCACAATGCACAAAAACGCTTTTCAGCCTGAGATAAGGTGGGTTTCGGAACGCCAAACATAAAAGTGTTGATAACTTTGGAAAAACACTTCAGACAGTTTAGATTTGATGTGCAACTACTAGAAAGACCCTTTCTGCTATAGTGGGAGGTTAAAATTTCATGTTCTGAACCTTCCCTGAAAAGTTATGGCACAATGCACAAAAACGCTTTTCAGCCTGAGATAAGGTGGGTTTCGGAACGCCAAACATAAAAGTGTTGATAACTTTCGAAAAACACTTCAGAGAGCTTAGATTTGATGTGCACCTACTAGAAAGACCCTTTCTGCTATAGTGGGAGGTTAAAATTTCATGTTCTGAAGCTTCCCTGAAAAGTTATGGCACAATGCGTAAAAACGCTTTTCAGCCTGAGATAAGGTGGGTTTCGGAACGCCAAACATAAAAGTGTTGATAACTTTTGAAAAACACTTCAGACAGCTTAGATTTGATGTGCAACTACTAGAAAGACCCTTTCTGCTATAGTGGGAGGTTAAAATTTCATGTTCTGAAGCTTCCCTGAAAAGTTATGGCACAATGCACAAAAACGCTTTTCAGCCTGAGATAAGGTGGGTTTCGGAACGCCAAACATAAAAGTGTTGATAACTTTGGAAAAACACTTCAGACAGTTTAGATTTGATGTGCAACTACTAGAAAGACCCTTTCTGCTATAGTGGGAGGTTAAAATTTCATGTTCTGAAGCTTCCCTGAAAAGTTATGGCACAATGCACAAAAACGCTTTTCAGCCTGAGATAAGGTGGGTTTCGGAACGCCAAACATAAAAGTGTTGATAACTTTCGAAAAACACTTCAGACAGCTTAGATTTGATGTGCACCTTCTAGAAAGACCCTTTCTGCTTTAGTGGGAGGTTAAAATTTCATGTTCTGAAGCTTCCCTGAAAAGTTATGGCACAATGCGTAAAAACGCTTTTCAGCCTGAGATAAGGTGGGTTTCGGAACGCCAAACATAAAAGTGTTGATAACTTTGGAAAAACACTTCAGACAGTTTAGATTTGATGTGCAACTACTAGAAAGACCCTTTCTGCTATAGTGGGAGGTTAAAATTTCATGTTCTGAAGCTTCCCTGAAAAGTTATGGCACAATGCACAAAAACGCTTTTCAGCCTGAGATAAGGTGGGTTTCGGAACGCCAAACATAAAAGTGTTAATAACTTTGGAAAAACACTTCAGACAGTTTAGATTTGATGTGCAACTACTAGAAAGACCCTTTCTGCTATAGTGGGAGGTTAAAATTTCATGTTCTGAAGCTTTCCTGAAAAGTTATGGCACAATGCACAAAAACGCTTTTCAGCCTGAGATAAGGTGGGTTTCGGAACGCCAAACATAAAAGTGTTGATAACTTTTGAAAAACACTTCAGACAGCTTAGATTTGATGTGCAACTACTAGAAAGACCCTTTCTGCTATAGTGGGAGGTTAAAATTTCATGTTCTGAAGCTTCCCTGAAAAGTTATGGCACAATGCACAAAAACGCTTTTCAGCCTGAGATAAGGTGGGTTTCGGAACGCCAAACATAAAAGTGTTGATAACTTTGGAAAAACACTTCAGACAGTTTAGATTTGATGTGCAACTACTAGAAAGACCCTTTCTGCTATAGTGGGAGGTTAAAATTTCATGTTCTGAAGCTTCCCTGAAAAGTTATGGCACTATGCACAAAAACGCTTTTCAGCCTGAGATAAGGTGGGTTTCGGAACGCCAAACATAAAAGTGTTGATAACTTTCGAAAAACACTTCAGAGAGCTTAGATTTGATGTGCACCTACTAGAAAGACCCTTTCTGCTATAGTGGGAGGTTAAAATTTCATGTTCTGAAGCTTCCCTGAAAAGTTATGGCACAATGCGTAAAAACGCTTTTCAGCCTGAGATAAGGTGGGTTTCGGAACGCCAAACATAAAAGTGTTGATAACTTTGGAAAAACACTTCAGACAGTTTAGATTTGATGTGCAACTACTAGAAAGACCCTTTCTGCTATAGTGGGAGGTTAAAATTTCATGTTCTGAAGCTTTCCTGAAAAGTTATGGCACAATGCACAAAAACGCTTTTCAGCCTGAGATAAGGTGGGTTTCGGAACGCCAAACATAAAAGTGTTGATAACTTTTGAAAAACACTTCAGACAGCTTAGATTTGATGTGCAACTACTAGAAAGACCCTTTCTGCTATAGTGGGAGGTAAAAATTTCATGTTCTGAAGCTTCCCTGAAAAGTTATGGCACAATGCACAAAAACGCTTTTCAGCCTGAGATAAGGTGGGTTTCGGAACGCCAAACATAAAAGTGTTGATAACTTTGGAAAAACACTTCAGACAGTTTAGATTTGATGTGCAACTACTAGAAAGACCCTTTCTGCTATAGTGGGAGGTTAAAATTTCATGTTCTGAAGCTTCCCTGAAAAGTTATGGCACAATGCACAAAAACGCTTTTCAGCCTGAGATAAGGTGGGTTTCGGAACGCCAAACATAAAAGTGTTGATAACTTTGGAAAAACACTTCAGACAGTTTAGATTTGATGTGCAACTACTAGAAAGACCCTTTCTGCTATAGTGGGAGGTTAAAATTTCATGTTCTGAAGCTTCCCTGAAAAGTTATGGCACAATGCACAAAAACGCTTTTCAGCCTGAGATAAGGTGGGTTTCGGAACGCCAAACATAAAAGTGTTGATAACTTTCGAAAAACACTTCAGAGAGCTTAGATTTGATGTGCACCTACTAGAAAGACCCTTTCTGCTATAGTGGGAGGTTAAAATTTCATGTTCTGAAGCTTCCCTGAAAAGTTATGGCACAATGCGTAAAAACGCTTTTCAGCCTGAGATAAGGTGGGTTTCGGAACGCCAAACATAAAAGTGTTGATAACTTTGGAAAAACACTTCAGACAGTTTAGATTTGATGTGCAACTACTAGAAAGACCCTTTCTGCTATAGTGGGAGGTTAAAATTTCATGTTCTGAAGCTTTCCTGAAAAGTTATGGCACAATGCACAAAAACGCTTTTCAGCCTGAGATAAGGTGGGTTTCGGAACGCCAAACATAAAAGTGTTGATAACTTTGGAAAAACACTTCAGACAGTTTAGATTTGATGTGCAACTACTAGAAAGACCCTTTCTGCTATAGTGGGAGGTTAAAATTTCATGTTCTGAAGCTTTCCTGAAAAGTTATGGCACAATGCACAAAAACGCTTTTCAGCCTGAGATAAGGTGGGTTTCGGAACGCCAAACATAAAAGTGTTGATAACTTTCGAAAAACACTTCAGAGAGCTTAGATTTGATGTGCACCTACTAGAAAGACCCTTTCTGCTATAGTGGGAGGTTAAAATTTCATGTTCTGAAGCTTCCCTGAAAAGTTATGGCACAATGCGTAAAAACGCTTTTCAGCCTGAGATAAGGTGGGTTTCGGAACGCCAAACATAAAAGCGTTGATAACTTTGGAAAAACACTTCAGACAGTTTAGATTTGATGTGCAACTACTAGAAAGACCCTTTCTGCTATAGTGGGAGGTTAAAATTTCATGTTCTGAAGCTTTCCTGAAAAGTTATGGCACAATGCACAAAAACGCTTTTCAGCCTGAGATGAGGTGGGTTTCGGAACGCCAAACATAAAAGTGTTGATAACTTTTGAAAAACACTTCAGACAGCTTAGATTTGATGTGCAACTACTAGAAAGACCCTTTCTGCTATAGTGGGAGGTTAAAATGTCATGTTCTGAAGCTTCCCTGAAAAGTTATGGCACAATGCACAAAAACGCTTTTCAGCCTGAGATAAGGTGGGTTTCGGAACGCCAAACATAAAAGTGTTGATAACTTTGGAAAAACACTTCAGACAGTTTAGATTTGATGTGCAACTACTAGAAAGACCCTTTCTGCTATAGTGGGAGGTTAAAATTTCATGTTCTGAAGCTTCCCTGAAAAGTTATGGCACTATGCACAAAAACGCTTTTCAGCCTGAGATAAGGTGGGTTTCGGAACGCCAAACATAAAAGTGTTGATAACTTTCGAAAAACACTTCAGAGAGCTTAGATTTGATGTGCACCTACTAGAAAGACCCTTTCTGCTATAGTGGGAGGTTAAAATTTCATGTTCTGAAGCTTTCCTGAAAAGTTATGGCACAATGCACAAAAACGCTTTTCAGCCTGAGATAAGGTGGGTTTCGGAACGCCAAACATAAAAGTGTTGATAACTTTTGAAAAACACTTCAGACAGTTTAGATTTGATGTGCAACTACTAGAAATACCCTTTCTGCTATAGTGGGAGGTTAAAATTTCATGTTCTGAAGCTTCCCTGAAAAGTTATGGCACAATGCACAAAAACGCTTTTCAGCCTGAGATAAGGTGGGTTTCGGAACGCCAAACATAAAAGTGTTGATAACTTTGGAAAAACACTTCAGACAGTTTAGATTTGATGTGCAACTACTAGAAAGACCCTTTCTGCTATAGTGGGAGGTTAAAATTTCATGTTCTGAAGCTTCCCTGAAAAGTTATGGCACAATGCACAAAAACGCTTTTCAGCCTGAGATAAGGTGGGTTTCGGAACGCCAAACATAAAAGTGTTGATAACTTTGGAAAAACACTTCAGACAGTTTAGATTTGATGTGCAACTACTAGAAAGACCCTTTCTGCTATAGTGGGAGGTTAAAATTTCATGTTCTGAAGCTTCCCTGAAAAGTTATGGCACAATGCACAAAAACGCTTTTCAGCCTGAGATAAGGTGGGTTTCGGAACGCCAAACATAAAAGTGTTGATAACTTTCGAAAAACACTTCAGAGAGCTTAGATTTGATGTGCACCTACTAGAAAGACCCTTTCTGCTATAGTGGGAGGTTAAAATTTCATGTTCTGAAGCTTCCCTGAAAAGTTATGGCACAATGCGTAAAAACGCTTTTCAGCCTGAGATAAGGTGGGTTTCGGAACGCCAAACATAAAAGTGTTGATAACTTTTGAAAAACACTTCAGACAGCTTAGATTTGATGTGCACCTTCTAGAAAGACCCTTTCTGCTTTAGTGGGAGGTTAAAATTTCATGTTCTGAAGCTTCCCTGAAAAGTTATGGCACAATGCGTAAAAACGCTTTTCAGCCTGAGATAAGGTGGGTTTCGGAACGCCAAACATAAAAGTGTTGATAACTTTGGAAAAACACTTCAGACAGTTTAGATTTGATGTGCAACTACTAGAAAGACCCTTTCTGCTATAGTGGGAGGTTAAAATTTCATGTTCTGAAGCTTCCCTGAAAAGTTATGGCACAATGCACAAAAACGCTTTTCAGCCTGAGATAAGGTGGGTTTCGGAACGCCAAACATAAAAGTGTTAATAACTTTGGAAAAACACTTCAGACAGTTTAGATTTGATGTGCAACTACTAGAAAGACCCTTTCTGCTATAGTGGGAGGTTAAAATTTCATGTTCTGAAGCTTTCCTGAAAAGTTATGGCACAATGCACAAAAACGCTTTTCAGCCTGAGATAAGGTGGGTTTCGGAACGCCAAACATAAAAGTGTTGATAACTTTTGAAAAACACTTCAGACAGCTTAGATTTGATGTGCAACTACTAGAAAGACCCTTTCTGCTATAGTGGGAGGTTAAAATTTCATGTTCTGAAGCTTCCCTGAAAAGTTATGGCACAATGCACAAAAACGCTTTTCAGCCTGAGATAAGGTGGGTTTCGGAACGCCAAACATAAAAGTGTTGATAACTTTCGAAAAACACTTCAGACAGCTTAGATTTGATGTGCACCTACTAGAAAGACCCTTTCTGCTATAGTGGGAGGTTAAAATTTCATGTTCTGAAGCTTCCCTGAAAAGTTATGGCACAATGCGTAAAAACGCTTTTCAGCCTGAGATAAGGTGGGTTTCGGAACGCCAAACATAAAAGTGTTGATAACTTTGGAAAAACACTTCAGACAGTTTAGATTTGATGTGCAACTACTAGAAAGACCCTTTCTGCTATAGTGGGAGGTTAAAATTTCATGTTCTGAAGCTTCCCTGAAAAGTTATGGCACAATGCACAAAAACGCTTTTCAGCCTGAGATAAGGTGGGTTTCGGAACGCCAAACATAAAAGTGTTAATAACTTTGGAAAAACACTTCAGACAGTTTAGATTTGATGTGCAACTACTAGAAAGACCCTTTCTGCTATAGTGGGAGGTTAAAATTTCATGTTCTGAAGCTTTCCTGAAAAGTTATGGCACAATGCACAAAAACGCTTTTCAGCCTGAGATAAGGTGGGTTTCGGAACGCCAAACATAAAAGTGTTGATAACTTTCGAAAAACACTTCAGAGAGCTTAGATTTGATGTGCACCTACTAGAAAGACCCTTTCTGCTATAGTGGGAGGTTAAAATTTCATGTTCTGAAGCTTCCCTGAAAAGTTATGGCACAATGCGTAAAAACGCTTTTCAGCCTGAGATAAGGTGGGTTTCGGAACGCCAAACATAAAAGTGTTGATAACTTTGGAAAAACACTTCAGACAGTTTAGATTTGATGTGCAACTACTAGAAAGACCCTTTCTGCTATAGTGGGAGGTTAAAATTTCATGTTCTGAAGCTTTCCTGAAAAGTTATGGCACAATGCACAAAAACGCTTTTCAGCCTGAGATAAGGTGGGTTTCGGAACGCCAAACATAAAAGTGTTGATAACTTTTGAAAAACACTTCAGACAGCTTAGATTTGATGTGCAACTACTAGAAAGACCCTTTCTGCTATAGTGGGAGGTTAAAATTTCATGTTCTGAAGCTTCCCTGAAAAGTTATGGCACAATGCACAAAAACGCTTTTCAGCCTGAGATAAGGTGGGTTTCGGAACGCCAAACATAAAAGTGTTGATAACTTTCGAAAAACACTTCAGACAGCTTAGATTTGATGTGCACCTACTAGAAAGACCCTTTCTGCTATAGTGGGAGGTTAAAATTTCATGTTCTGAAGCTTCCCTGAAAAGTTATGGCACAATGCGTAAAAACGCTTTTCAGCCTGAGATAAGGTGGGTTTCGGAACGCCAAACATAAAAGTGTTGATAACTTTGGAAAAACACTTCAGACAGTTTAGATTTGATGTGCAACTACTAGAAAGACCCTTTCTGCTATAGTGGGAGGTTAAAATTTCATGTTCTGAAGCTTCCCTGAAAAGTTATGGCACAATGCACAAAAACGCTTTTCAGCCTGAGATAAGGTGGGTTTCGGAACGCCAAACATAAAAGTGTTAATAACTTTGGAAAAACACTTCAGACAGTTTAGATTTGATGTGCAACTACTAGAAAGACCCTTTCTGCTATAGTGGGAGGTTAAAATTTCATGTTCTGAAGCTTTCCTGAAAAGTTATGGCACAATGCACAAAAACGCTTTTCAGCCTGAGATAAGGTGGGTTTCGGAACGCCAAACATAAAAGTGTTGATAACTTTCGAAAAACACTTCAGAGAGCTTAGATTTGATGTGCACCTACTAGAAAGACCCTTTCTGCTATAGTGGGAGGTTAAAATTTCATGTTCTGAAGCTTCCCTGAAAAGTTATGGCACAATGCGTAAAAACGCTTTTCAGCCTGAGATAAGGTGGGTTTCGGAACGCCAAACATAAAAGTGTTGATAACTTTGGAAAAACACTTCAGACAGTTTAGATTTGATGTGCAACTACTAGAAAGACCCTTTCTGCTATAGTGGGAGGTTAAAATTTCATGTTCTGAAGCTTCCCTGAAAAGTTATGGCACAATGCACAAAAACGCTTTTCAGCCTGAGATAAGGTGGGTTTCGGAACGCCAAACATAAAAGTGTTAATAACTTTGGAAAAACACTTCAGACAGCTTAGATTTGATGTGCAACTACTAGAAAGACCCTTTCTGCTATAGTGGGAGGTTAAAATTTCATGTTCTGAAGCTTTCCTGAAAAGTTATGGCACAATGCACAAAAACGCTTTTCAGCCTGAGATAAGGTGGGTTTCGGAACGCCAAACATAAAAGTGTTGATAACTTTCGAAAAACACTTCAGAGAGCTTAGATTTGATGTGCACCTACTAGAAAGACCCTTTCTGCTATAGTGGGAGGTTAAAATTTCATGTTCTGAAGCTTCCCTGAAAAGTTATGGCACAATGCGTAAAAACGCTTTTCAGCCTGAGATAAGGTGGGTTTCGGAACGCCAAACATAAAAGTGTTGATAACTTTGGAAAAACACTTCAGACAGCTTAGATTTGATGTGCAACTACTAGAAAGACCCTTTCTGCTATAGTGGGAGGTTAAAATTTCATGTTCTGAAGCTTCCCTGAAAAGTTATGGCACAATGCACAAAAACGCTTTTCAGCCTGAGATAAGGTGGGTTTCGGAACGCCAAACATAAAAGTGTTGATAACTTTCGAAAAACACTTCAGACAGCTTAGATTTGATGTGCACCTACTAGAAAGACCCTTTCTGCTATAGTGGGAGGTTAAAATTTCATGTTCTGAAGCTTCCCTGAAAAGTTATGGCACAATGCGTAAAAACGCTTTTCAGCCTGAGATAAGGTGGGTTTCGGAACGCCAAACATAAAAGTGTTGATAACTTTGGAAAAACACTTCAGACAGTTTAGATTTGATGTGCAACTACTAGAAAGACCCTTTCTGCTATAGTGGGAGGTTAAAATTTCATGTTCTGAAGCTTCCCTGAAAAGTTATGGCACAATGCACAAAAACGCTTTTCAGCCTGAGATAAGGTAGGTTTCGGAACGCCAAACATAAAAGTGTTGATAACTTTTGAAAAACACTTCAGACAGCTTAGATTTGATGTGCAACTACTAGAAAGACCCTTTCTGCTATAGTGGGAGGTTAAAATTTCATGTTCTGAAGCTTCCCTGAAAAGTTATGGCACAATGCACAAAAACGCTTTTCAGCCTGAGATAAGGTGGGTTTCGGAACGCCAAACATAAAAGTGTTGATAACTTTGGAAAAACACTTCAGACAGTTTAGATTTGATGTGCAACTACTAGAAAGGCCCTTTCTGCTATAGTGGGAGGTTAAAATTTCATGTTCTGAAGCTTCCCTGAAAAGTTATGGCACAATGCACAAAAACGCTTTTCAGCCTGAGATAAGGTGGGTTTCGGAACGCCAAACATGAAAGTGTTGATAACTTTCGAAAAACACTTCAGAGAGCTTAGATTTGATGTGCACCTACTAGAAAGACCCTTTCTGCTATAGTGGGAGGTTAAAATTTCATGTTCTGAAGCTTCCCTGAAAAGTTATGGCACAATGCGTAAAAACGCTTTTCAGCCTGAGATAAGGTGGGTTTCGGAACGCCAAACATAAAAGTGTTGATAACTTTGGAAAAACACTTCAGACAGTTTAGATTTGATGTGCAACTACTAGAAAGACCCTTTCTGCTATAGTGGGAGGTTAAAATTTCATGTTCTGAAGCTTTCCTGAAAAGTTATGGCACAATGCACAAAAACGCTTTTCAGCCTGAGATAAGGTGGGTTTCGGAACGCCAAACATAAAAGTGTTGATAACTTTTGAAAAACACTTCAGACAGCTTAGATTTGATGTGCAACTACTAGAAAGACCCTTTCTGCTATAGTGGGAGGTTAAAATTTCATGTTCTGAAGCTTCCCTGAAAAGTTATGGCACAATGCACAAAAACGCTTTTCAGCCTGAGATAAGGTGGGTTTCGGAACGCCAAACATAAAAGTGTTGATAACTTTGGAAAAACACTTCAGACAGTTTAGATTTGATGTGCAACTACTAGAAAGACCCTTTCTGCTATAGTGGGAGGTTAAAATTTCATGTTCTGAAGCTTCCCTGAAAAGTTATGGCACAATGCACAAAAACGCTTTTCAGCCTGAGATAAGGTGGGTTTCGGAACGCCAAACATAAAAGTGTTGATAACTTTGGAAAAACACTTCAGACAGTTTAGATTTGATGTGCAACTACTAGAAAGACCCTTTCTGCTATAGTGGGAGGTTAAAATTTCATGTTCTGAAGCTTCCCTGAAAAGTTATGGCACAATGCACAAAAACGCTTTTCAGCCTGAGATAAGGTGGGTTTCGGAACGCCAAACATAAAAGTGTTGATAACTTTCGAAAAACACTTCAGAGAGCTTAGATTTGATGTGCACCTACTAGAAAGACCCTTTCTGCTATAGTGGGAGGTTAAAATTTCATGTTCTGAAGCTTCCCTGAAAAGTTATGGCACAATGCGTAAAAACGCTTTTCAGCCAGAGATAAGGTGGGTTTCGGAACGCCAAACATAAAAGTGTTGATAACTTTGGAAAAACACTTCAGACAGTTTAGATTTGATGTGCAACTACTAGAAAGACCCTTTCTGCTATAGTGGGAGGTTAAAATTTCATGTTCTGAAGCTTTCCTGAAAAGTTATGGCACAATGCACAAAAACGCTTTTCAGCCTGAGATAAGGTGGGTTTCGGAACGCCAAACATAAAAGTGTTGATAACTTTGGAAAAACACTTCAGACAGTTTAGATTTGATGTGCAACTACTAGAAAGACCCTTTCTGCTATAGTGGGAGGTTAAAATTTCATGTTCTGAAGCTTTCCTGAAAAGTTATGGCACAATGCACAAAAACGCTTTTCAGCCTGAGATAAGGTGGGTTTCGGAACGCCAAACATAAAAGTGTTGATAACTTTTGAAAAACACTTCAGACAGCTTAGATTTGATGTGCAACTACTAGAAAGACCCTTTCTGCTATAGTGGGAGGTTAAAATTTCATGTTCTGAAGCTTCCCTGAAAAGTTATGGCACAATGCACAAAAACGCTTTTCAGCCTGAGATAAGGTGGGTTTCGGAACGCCAAACATAAAAGTGTTGATAACTTTGGAAAAACACTTCAGACAGTTTAGATTTGATGTGCAACTACTAGAAAGACCCTTTCTGCTATAGTGGGAGGTTAAAATTTCATGTTCTGAAGCTTCCCTGAAAAGTTATGGCACAATGCGTAAAAACGCTTTTCAGCCTGAGATAAGGTGGGTTTCGGAACGCCAAACATAAAAGTGTTGATAACTTTGGAAAAACACTTCAGACAGTTTAGATTTGATGTGCAATTACTAGAAAGACCCTTTCTGCTATAGTGGGAGGTTAAAATTTCATGTTCTGAAGCTTCCCTGAAAAGTTATGGCACAATGCACAAAAACCCTTTTCAGCCTGAGATAAGGTGGGTTTCGGAACGCCAAACATAAAAGTGTTAATAACTTTGGAAAAACACTTCAGACAGTTTAGATTTGATGTGCAACTACTAGAAAGACCCTTTCTGCAATAGTGGGAGGTTAAAATTTCATGTTCTGAAGCTTTCCTGAAAAGTTATGGCACAATGCACAAAAACGCTTTTCAGCCTGAGATAAGGTGGGTTTCGGAACGCCAAACATAAAAGTGTTGATAACTTTCGAAAAACACTTCAGAGAGCTTAGATTTGATGTGCACCTACTAGAAAGACCCTTTCTGCTATAGTGGGAGGTTAAAATTTCATGTTCTGAAGCTTCCCTGAAAAGTTATGGCACAATGCGTAAAAACGCTTTTCAGCCTGAGATAAGGTGGGTTTCGGAACGCCAAACATAAAAGCGTTGATAACTTTGGAAAAACACTTCAGACAGTTTAGATTTGAAGTGCAACTACTAGAAAGACCCTTTCTGCTATAGTGGGAGGTTAAAATTTCATGTTCTGAAGCTTTCCTGAAAAGTTATGGCACAATGCACAAAAACGCTTTTCAGCCTGAGATAAGGTGGGTTTCGGAACGCCAAACATAAAAGTGTTGATAACTTTTGAAAAACACTTCAGACAGCTTAGATTTGATGTGCAACTACTAGAAAGACCCTTTCTGCTATAGTGGGAGGTTAAAATTTCATGTTCTGAAGCTTCCCTGAAAAGTTATGGCACAATGCACAAAAACGCTTTTCAGCCTGAGATAAGGTGGGTTTCGGAACGCCAAACATAAAAGTGTTAATAACTTTGGAAAAACACTTCAGACAGTTTAGATTTGATGTGCAACTACTAGAAAGACCCTTTCTGCTATAGTGGGAGGTTAAAATTTCATGTTCTGAAGCTTCCCTGAAAAGTTATGGCACAATGCACAAAAACGCTTTTCAGCCTGAGATAAGGTGGGTTTCGGAACGCCAAACATAAAAGTGTTGATAACTTTCGAAAAACACTTCAGAGAGCTTAGATTTGATGTGCACCTACTAGAAAGACCCTTTCTGCTATTGTGGGAGGTTAAAATTTCATGTTCTGAAGCTTCCCTGAAAAGTTATGGCACAATGCGTAAAAACGCTTTTCAGCCTGAGATAAGGTGGGTTTCGGAACGCCAAACATAAAAGTGTTGATAACTTTGGAAAAACACTTCAGACAGTTTAGATTTGATGTGCAACTACTAGAAAGACCCTTTCTGCTATAGTGGGAGGTTAAAATTTCATGTTCTGAAGCTTTCCTGAAAAGTTATGGCACAATGCACAAAAACGCTATTCAGCCTGAGATAAGGTGGGTTTCGGAACGCCAAACATAAAAGTGTTGATAACTTTTGAAAAACACTTCAGACAGCTTAGATTTGATGTGCAACTACTAGAAAGACCCTTTCTGCTATAGTGGGAGGTTAAAATTTCATGTTCTGAAGCTTCCCTGAAAAGTTATGGCACAATGCACAAAAACGCTTTTCAGCCTGAGATAAGGTGGGTTTCGTAACGCCAAACATAAAAGTGTTGATAACTTTGGAAAAACACTTCAGACAGTTTAGATTTGATGTGCAACTACTAGAACGACCCTTTCTGCTATAGTGGGAGGTTAAAATTTCATGTTCTGAAGCTTTCCTGAAAAGTTATGGCACAATGCACAAAAACGCTTTTCAGCCTGAGATAAGGTGGGTTTCGGAACGCCAAACATAAAAGTGTTGATAACTTTTGAAAAACACTTCAGACAGCTTAGATTTGATGTGCAACTACTAGAAAGACCATTTCTGCTATAGTGGGAGGTTAAAATTTCATGTTCTGAAGCTTCCCTGAAAAGTTATGGCACAATGCACAAAAACGCTTTTCAGCCTGAGATAAGGTGGGTTTCGGAACGCCAAACATAAAAGTGTTGATAACTTTGGAAAAACACTTCAGACAGTTTAGATTTGATGTGCAACTACTAGAAAGACCCTTTCTGCTATAGTGGGAGGTTAAAATTTCATGTTCTGAAGCTTCCCTGAAAAGTTATGGCACAATGCACAAAAACGCTTTTCAGCCTGAGATAAGGTGGGTTTCGGAACGCCAAACATAAAAGTGTTAATAACTTTGGAAAAACACTTCAGACAGTTTAGATTTGATGTGCAACTACTAGAAAGACCCTTTCTGCTATAGTGGGAGGTTAAAATTTCATGTTCTGAAGCTTCCCTGAAAAGTTATGGCACAATGCACAAAAACGCTTTTCAGCCTGAGATAAGGTGGGTTTCGGAAGGCCAAACATAAAAGTGTTGATAACTTTGGAAAAACACTTCAGACAGTTTAGATTTGATGTGCAACTACTAGAAAGACCCTTTCTGCTATAGTGGGAGGTTAAAATTTCATGTTCTGAAGCTTCCCTGAAAAGTTATGGCACAATGCACAAAAACGCTTTTCAGCCTGAGATAAGGTGGGTTTCGGAACGCCAAACATAAAAGTGTTGATAACTTTCGAAAAACACTTCAGAGAGCTTAGATTTGATGTGCACCTACTAGAAAGACCCTTTCTGCTATAGTGGGAGGTTAAAATTTCATGTTCTGAAGCTTCCCTGAAAAGTTATGGCACAATGCGTAAAAACGCTTTTCAGCCTGAGATAAGGTGGGTTTCGGAACGCCAAACATAAAAGTGTTGATAACTTTGGAAAAACACTTCAGACAGTTTAGATTTGATGTGCAACTACTAGAAAGACCCTTTCTGCTATAGTGGGAGGTTAAAATTTCATGTTCTGAAGCTTTCCTGAAAAGTTATGGCACAATGCACAAAAACGCTTTTCAGCCTGAGATAAGGTGGGTTTCGGAACGCCAAACATAAAAGTGTTGATAACTTTTGAAAAACACTTCAGACAGCTTAGATTTGATGTGCAACTACTAGAAAGACCCTTTCTGCTATAGTGGGAGGTTAAAATTTCATGTTCTGAAGCTTCCCTGAAAAGTTATGGCACAATGCACAAAAACGCTTTTCAGCCTGAGATAAGGTGGGTTTCGGAACGCCAAACATAAAAGTGTTGATAACTTTGGAAAAACACTTCAGACAGTTTAGATTTGATGTGCAACTACTAGAAAGACCCTTTCTGCTATAGTGGGAGGTTAAAATTTCATGTTCTGAAGCTTCCCTGAAAAGTTATGGCACAATGCACAAAAACGCTTTTCAGCCTGAGATAAGGTGGGTTTCGGAACGCCAAACATAAAAGTGTTGATAACTTTGGAAAAACACTTCAGACAGTTTAGATTTGATGTGCAACTACTAGAAAGACCCTTTCTGCTATAGTGGGAGGTTAAAATTTCATGTTCTGAAGCTTCCCTGAAAAGTTATGGCACAATGCACAAAAACGCTTTTCAGCCTGAGATAAGGTGGGTTTCGGAACGCCAAACATAAAAGTGTTAATAACTTTGGAAAAACACTTCAGACAGTTTAGATTTGATGTGCAACTACTAGAAAGACCCTTTCTGCTATAGTGGGAGGTTAAAATTTCATGTTCTGAAGCTTCCCTGAAAAGTTATGGCACAATGCACAAAAACTCTTTTCAGCCTGAGATAAGGTGGGTTTCGGAACGCCAAACATAAAAGTGTTGATAACTTTCGAAAAACACTTCAGAGAGCTTAGATTTGATGTGCACCTACTAGAAAGACCCTTTCTGCTATAGTGGGAGGTTAAAATTTCATGTTCTGAAGCTTTCCTGAAAAGTTATGGCACAATGCACAAAAACGCTTTTCAGCCTGAGATAAGGTGGGTTTCGGAACGCCAAACATAAAAGTGTTGATAACTTTCGAAAAACACTTCAGAGAGCTTAGATTTGATGTGCACCTGCTAGAAAGACCCTTTCTGCTATAGTGGGAGGTTAAAATTTCATGTTCTGAAGCTTCCCTGAAAAGTTATGGCACAATGCGTAAAAACGCTTTTCAGCCTGAGATAAGGTGGGTTTCGGAACGCCAAACATAAAAGTGTTGATAACTTTGGAAAAACACTTCAGACAGTTTAGATTTGATGTGCACCTACTAGAAAGACCCTTTCTGCTATAGTGGGAGGTTAAAATTTCATGTTCTGAAGCTTCCCTGAAAAGTTATGGCACAATGCGTAAAAACGCTTTTCAGCCTGAGATAAGGTGGGTTTCGGAACGCCAAACATAAAAGTGTTGATAACTTTGGAAAAACACTTCAGACAGTTTAGATTTGATGTGCAACTACTAGAAAGACCCTTTCTGCTATAGTGGGAGGTTAAAATTTCATGTTCTGAAGCTTTCCTGAAAAGTTATGGCACAATGCACAAAAACGCTTTTCAGCCTGAGATAAGGTGGGTTTCGGAACGCCAAACATAAAAGTGTTGATAACTTTTGAAAAACACTTCAGACAGCTTAGATTTGATGTGCAACTACTAGAAAGACCCTTTCTGCTATAGTGGGAGGTTAAAATTTCATGTTCTGAAGCTTCCCTGAAAAGTTATGGCACAATGCACAAAAACGCTTTTCAGCCTGAGATAAGGTGGGTTTCGGAACGCCAAACATAAAAGTGTTGATAACTTTCGAAAAACACTTCAGACAGCTTAGATTTGATGTGCACCTACTAGAAAGACCCTTTCTGCTATAGTGGGAGGTTAAAATTTCATGTTCTGAAGCTTCCCTGAAAAGTTATGGCACAATGCGTAAAAACGCTTTTCAGCCTGAGATAAGGTGGATTTCGGAACGCCAAACATAAAAGTGTTGATAACTTTGGAAAAACACTTCAGACAGTTTAGATTTGATGTGCAACTACTAGAAAGACCCTTTCTGCTATAGTGGGAGGTTAAAATTTCATGTTCTGAAGCTTCCCTGAAAAGTTATGGCACAATGCACAAAAACGCTTTTCAGCCTGAGATAAGGTGGGTTTCGGAACGCCAAACATAAAAGTGTTGATAACTTTGGAAAAACACTTCAGACAGTTTAGATTTGATGTGCAACTACTAGAAAGACCCTTTCTGCTATAGTGGGAGGTTAAAATTTCATGTTCTGAAGCTTCCCTGAAAAGTTATGGCACAATGCACAAAAACGCTTTTCAGCCTGAGATAAGGTGGGTTTCGGAACGCCAAACATAAAAGTGTTGATAACTTTCGAAAAACACTTCAGAGAGCTTAGATTTGATGTGCACCTACTAGAAAGACCCTTTCTGCTATAGTGGGAGGTTAAAATTTCATGTTCTGAAGCTTCCCTGAAAAGTTATGGCACAATGCGTAAAAACGCTTTTCAGCCAGAGATAAGGTGGGTTTCGGAACGCCAAACATAAAAGTGTTGATAACTTTGGAAAAACACTTCAGACAGTTTAGATTTGATGTGCAACTACTAGAAAGACCCTTTCTGCTATAGTGGGAGGTTAAAATTTCATGTTCTGAAGCTTTCCTGAAAAGTTATGGCACAATGCACAAAAACGCTTTTCAGCCTGAGATAAGGTGGGTTTCGGAACGCCAAACATAAAAGTGTTGATAACTTTGGAAAAACACTTCAGACAGTTTAGATTTGATGTGCAACTACTAGAAAGACCCTTTCTGCTATAGTGGGAGGTTAAAATTTCATGTTCTGAAGCTTTCCTGAAAAGTTATGGCACAATGCACAAAAACGCTTTTCAGCCTGAGATAAGGTGGGTTTCGGAACGCCAAACATAAAAGTGTTGATAACTTTTGAAAAACACTTCAGACAGCTTAGATTTGATGTGCAACTACTAGAAAGACCCTTTCTGCTATAGTGGGAGGTTAAAATTTCATGTTCTGAAGCTTCCCTGAAAAGTTATGGCACAATGCACAAAAACGCTTTTCAGCCTGAGATAAGGTGGGTTTCGGAACGCCAAACATAAAAGTGTTGATAACTTTGGAAAAACACTTCAGACAGTTTAGATTTGATGTGCAACTACTAGAAAGACCCTTTCTGCTATAGTGGGAGGTTAAAATTTCATGTTCTGAAGCTTCCCTGAAAAGTTATGGCACAATGCGTAAAAACGCTTTTCAGCCTGAGATAAGGTGGGTTTCGGAACGCCAAACATAAAAGTGTTGATAACTTTGGAAAAACACTTCAGACAGTTTAGATTTGATGTGCAATTACTAGAAAGACCCTTTCTGCTATAGTGGGAGGTTAAAATTTCATGTTCTGAAGCTTCCCTGAAAAGTTATGGCACAATGCACAAAAACCCTTTTCAGCCTGAGATAAGGTGGGTTTCGGAACGCCAAACATAAAAGTGTTAATAACTTTGGAAAAACACTTCAGACAGTTTAGATTTGATGTGCAACTACTAGAAAGACCCTTTCTGCAATAGTGGGAGGTTAAAATTTCATGTTCTGAAGCTTTCCTGAAAAGTTATGGCACAATGCACAAAAACGCTTTTCAGCCTGAGATAAGGTGGGTTTCGGAACGCCAAACATAAAAGTGTTGATAACTTTCGAAAAACACTTCAGAGAGCTTAGATTTGATGTGCACCTACTAGAAAGACCCTTTCTGCTATAGTGGGAGGTTAAAATTTCATGTTCTGAAGCTTCCCTGAAAAGTTATGGCACAATGCGTAAAAACGCTTTTCAGCCTGAGATAAGGTGGGTTTCGGAACGCCAAACATAAAAGCGTTGATAACTTTGGAAAAACACTTCAGACAGTTTAGATTTGAAGTGCAACTACTAGAAAGACCCTTTCTGCTATAGTGGGAGGTTAAAATTTCATGTTCTGAAGCTTTCCTGAAAAGTTATGGCACAATGCACAAAAACGCTTTTCAGCCTGAGATAAGGTGGGTTTCGGAACGCCAAACATAAAAGTGTTGATAACTTTTGAAAAACACTTCAGACAGCTTAGATTTGATGTGCAACTACTAGAAAGACCCTTTCTGCTATAGTGGGAGGTTAAAATTTCATGTTCTGAAGCTTCCCTGAAAAGTTATGGCACAATGCACAAAAACGCTTTTCAGCCTGAGATAAGGTGGGTTTCGGAACGCCAAACATAAAAGTGTTAATAACTTTGGAAAAACACTTCAGACAGTTTAGATTTGATGTGCAACTACTAGAAAGACCCTTTCTGCTATAGTGGGAGGTTAAAATTTCATGTTCTGAAGCTTCCCTGAAAAGTTATGGCACAATGCACAAAAACGCTTTTCAGCCTGAGATAAGGTGGGTTTCGGAACGCCAAACATAAAAGTGTTGATAACTTTCGAAAAACACTTCAGAGAGCTTAGATTTGATGTGCACCTACTAGAAAGACCCTTTCTGCTATTGTGGGAGGTTAAAATTTCATGTTCTGAAGCTTCCCTGAAAAGTTATGGCACAATGCGTAAAAACGCTTTTCAGCCTGAGATAAGGTGGGTTTCGGAACGCCAAACATAAAAGTGTTGATAACTTTGGAAAAACACTTCAGACAGTTTAGATTTGATGTGCAACTACTAGAAAGACCCTTTCTGCTATAGTGGGAGGTTAAAATTTCATGTTCTGAAGCTTTCCTGAAAAGTTATGGCACAATGCACAAAAACGCTATTCAGCCTGAGATAAGGTGGGTTTCGGAACGCCAAACATAAAAGTGTTGATAACTTTTGAAAAACACTTCAGACAGCTTAGATTTGATGTGCAACTACTAGAAAGACCCTTTCTGCTATAGTGGGAGGTTAAAATTTCATGTTCTGAAGCTTCCCTGAAAAGTTATGGCACAATGCACAAAAACGCTTTTCAGCCTGAGATAAGGTGGGTTTCGTAACGCCAAACATAAAAGTGTTGATAACTTTGGAAAAACACTTCAGACAGTTTAGATTTGATGTGCAACTACTAGAACGACCCTTTCTGCTATAGTGGGAGGTTAAAATTTCATGTTCTGAAGCTTTCCTGAAAAGTTATGGCACAATGCACAAAAACGCTTTTCAGCCTGAGATAAGGTGGGTTTCGGAACGCCAAACATAAAAGTGTTGATAACTTTTGAAAAACACTTCAGACAGCTTAGATTTGATGTGCAACTACTAGAAAGACCATTTCTGCTATAGTGGGAGGTTAAAATTTCATGTTCTGAAGCTTCCCTGAAAAGTTATGGCACAATGCACAAAAACGCTTTTCAGCCTGAGATAAGGTGGGTTTCGGAACGCCAAACATAAAAGTGTTGATAACTTTGGAAAAACACTTCAGACAGTTTAGATTTGATGTGCAACTACTAGAAAGACCCTTTCTGCTATAGTGGGAGGTTAAAATTTCATGTTCTGAAGCTTCCCTGAAAAGTTATGGCACAATGCACAAAAACGCTTTTCAGCCTGAGATAAGGTGGGTTTCGGAACGCCAAACATAAAAGTGTTAATAACTTTGGAAAAACACTTCAGACAGTTTAGATTTGATGTGCAACTACTAGAAAGACCCTTTCTGCTATAGTGGGAGGTTAAAATTTCATGTTCTGAAGCTTCCCTGAAAAGTTATGGCACAATGCACAAAAACGCTTTTCAGCCTGAGATAAGGTGGGTTTCGGAAGGCCAAACATAAAAGTGTTGATAACTTTGGAAAAACACTTCAGACAGTTTAGATTTGATGTGCAACTACTAGAAAGACCCTTTCTGCTATAGTGGGAGGTTAAAATTTCATGTTCTGAAGCTTCCCTGAAAAGTTATGGCACAATGCACAAAAACGCTTTTCAGCCTGAGATAAGGTGGGTTTCGGAACGCCAAACATAAAAGTGTTGATAACTTTCGAAAAACACTTCAGAGAGCTTAGATTTGATGTGCACCTACTAGAAAGACCCTTTCTGCTATAGTGGGAGGTTAAAATTTCATGTTCTGAAGCTTCCCTGAAAAGTTATGGCACAATGCGTAAAAACGCTTTTCAGCCTGAGATAAGGTGGGTTTCGGAACGCCAAACATAAAAGTGTTGATAACTTTGGAAAAACACTTCAGACAGTTTAGATTTGATGTGCAACTACTAGAAAGACCCTTTCTGCTATAGTGGGAGGTTAAAATTTCATGTTCTGAAGCTTTCCTGAAAAGTTATGGCACAATGCACAAAAACGCTTTTCAGCCTGAGATAAGGTGGGTTTCGGAACGCCAAACATAAAAGTGTTGATAACTTTTGAAAAACACTTCAGACAGCTTAGATTTGATGTGCAACTACTAGAAAGACCCTTTCTGCTATAGTGGGAGGTTAAAATTTCATGTTCTGAAGCTTCCCTGAAAAGTTATGGCACAATGCACAAAAACGCTTTTCAGCCTGAGATAAGGTGGGTTTCGGAACGCCAAACATAAAAGTGTTGATAACTTTGGAAAAACACTTCAGACAGTTTAGATTTGATGTGCAACTACTAGAAAGACCCTTTCTGCTATAGTGGGAGGTTAAAATTTCATGTTCTGAAGCTTCCCTGAAAAGTTATGGCACAATGCACAAAAACGCTTTTCAGCCTGAGATAAGGTGGGTTTCGGAACGCCAAACATAAAAGTGTTGATAACTTTGGAAAAACACTTCAGACAGTTTAGATTTGATGTGCAACTACTAGAAAGACCCTTTCTGCTATAGTGGGAGGTTAAAATTTCATGTTCTGAAGCTTCCCTGAAAAGTTATGGCACAATGCACAAAAACGCTTTTCAGCCTGAGATAAGGTGGGTTTCGGAACGCCAAACATAAAAGTGTTAATAACTTTGGAAAAACACTTCAGACAGTTTAGATTTGATGTGCAACTACTAGAAAGACCCTTTCTGCTATAGTGGGAGGTTAAAATTTCATGTTCTGAAGCTTCCCTGAAAAGTTATGGCACAATGCACAAAAACTCTTTTCAGCCTGAGATAAGGTGGGTTTCGGAACGCCAAACATAAAAGTGTTGATAACTTTCGAAAAACACTTCAGAGAGCTTAGATTTGATGTGCACCTACTAGAAAGACCCTTTCTGCTATAGTGGGAGGTTAAAATTTCATGTTCTGAAGCTTTCCTGAAAAGTTATGGCACAATGCACAAAAACGCTTTTCAGCCTGAGATAAGGTGGGTTTCGGAACGCCAAACATAAAAGTGTTGATAACTTTCGAAAAACACTTCAGAGAGCTTAGATTTGATGTGCACCTGCTAGAAAGACCCTTTCTGCTATAGTGGGAGGTTAAAATTTCATGTTCTGAAGCTTCCCTGAAAAGTTATGGCACAATGCGTAAAAACGCTTTTCAGCCTGAGATAAGGTGGGTTTCGGAACGCCAAACATAAAAGTGTTGATAACTTTGGAAAAACACTTCAGACAGTTTAGATTTGATGTGCACCTACTAGAAAGACCCTTTCTGCTATAGTGGGAGGTTAAAATTTCATGTTCTGAAGCTTCCCTGAAAAGTTATGGCACAATGCGTAAAAACGCTTTTCAGCCTGAGATAAGGTGGGTTTCGGAACGCCAAACATAAAAGTGTTGATAACTTTGGAAAAACACTTCAGACAGTTTAGATTTGATGTGCAACTACTAGAAAGACCCTTTCTGCTATAGTGGGAGGTTAAAATTTCATGTTCTGAAGCTTTCCTGAAAAGTTATGGCACAATGCACAAAAACGCTTTTCAGCCTGAGATAAGGTGGGTTTCGGAACGCCAAACATAAAAGTGTTGATAACTTTTGAAAAACACTTCAGACAGCTTAGATTTGATGTGCAACTACTAGAAAGACCCTTTCTGCTATAGTGGGAGGTTAAAATTTCATGTTCTGAAGCTTCCCTGAAAAGTTATGGCACAATGCACAAAAACGCTTTTCAGCCTGAGATAAGGTGGGTTTCGGAACGCCAAACATAAAAGTGTTGATAACTTTCGAAAAACACTTCAGACAGCTTAGATTTGATGTGCACCTACTAGAAAGACCCTTTCTGCTATAGTGGGAGGTTAAAATTTCATGTTCTGAAGCTTCCCTGAAAAGTTATGGCACAATGCGTAAAAACGCTTTTCAGCCTGAGATAAGGTGGATTTCGGAACGCCAAACATAAAAGTGTTGATAACTTTGGAAAAACACTTCAGACAGTTTAGATTTGATGTGCAACTACTAGAAAGACCCTTTCTGCTATAGTGGGAGGTTAAAATTTCATGTTCTGAAGCTTCCCTGAAAAGTTATGGCACAATGCACAAAAACGCTTTTCAGCCTGAGATAAGGTGGGTTTCGGAACGCCAAACATAAAAGTGTTGATAACTTTGGAAAAACACTTCAGACAGTTTAGATTTGATGTGCAACTACTAGAAAGACCCTTTCTGCTATAGTGGGAGGTTAAAATTTCATGTTCTGAAGCTTCCCTGAAAAGTTATGGCACAATGCACAAAAACGCTTTTCAGCCTGAGATAAGGTGGGTTTCGGAACGCCAAACATAAAAGTGTTAATAACTTTGGAAAAACACTTCAGACAGTTTAGATTTGATGTGCACCTACTAGAAAGACCCTTTCTGCTATAGTGGGAGGTTAAAATTTCATGTTCTGAAGCTTCCCTGAAAAGTTATGGCACAATGCACAAAAACGCTTTTCAGCCTGAGATAAGGTGGGTTTCGGAACGCCAAACATAAAAGTGTTGATAACTTTCGAAAAACACTTCAGACAGCTTAGATTTGATGTGCACCTACTAGAAAGACCCTTTCTGCTATAGTGGGAGGTTAAAATTTCATGTTCTGAAGCTTCCCTGAAAAGTTATGGCACAATGCGTAAAAACGCCTTTCAGCCTGAGATAAGGTGGGTTTCGGAACGCCAAACATAAAAGTGTTGATAACTTTGGAAAAACACTTCAGACAGTTTAGATTTGATGTGCAACTACTAGAAAGACCCTTTCTGCTATAGTGGGAGGTTAAAATTTCATGTTCTGAAGCTTCCCTGAAAAGTTATGGCACAATGCACAAAAACGCTTTTCAGCCTGAGATAAGGTGGGTTTCGGAACGCCAAACATAAAAGTGTTAATAACTTTGGAAAAACACTTCAGACAGTTTAGATTTGATGTGCAACTACTAGAAAGACCCTTTCTGCTATAGTGGGAGGTTAAAATTTCATGTTCTGAAGCTTCCCTGAAAAGTTATGGCACAATGCACAAAAACGCTTTTCAGCCTGAGATAAGGTGGGTTTCGGAACGCCAAACATAAAAGTGTTGATAACTTTCGAAAAACACTTCAGAGAGCTTAGATTTGATGTGCACCTACTAGAAAGACCCTTTCTGCTATAGTGGGAGGTTAAAATTTCATGTTCTGAAGCTTCCCTGAAAAGTTATGGCACAATGCGTAAAAACGCTTTTCAGCCTGAGATAAGGTGGGTTTCGGAACGCCAAACATAAAAGTGTTGATAACTTTGGAAAAACACTTCAGACAGTTTAGATTTGATGTGCAACTACTAGAAAGACCCTTTCTGCTATAGTGGGAGGTTAAAATTTCATGTTCTGAAGCTTCCCTGAAAGGTTATGGCACAATGCGTAAAAACGCTTTTCAGCCTGAGATAAGGTGGGTTTCGGAACGCCAAACATGAAAGTGTTGATAACTTTGGAAAAACACTTCAGACAGTTTAGATTTGATGTGCAACTACTAGAAAGACCCTTTCTGCTATAGTGGGAGGTTAAAATTTCATGTTCTGAAGCTTCCCTGAAAAGTTATGGCACAATGCACAAAAACGCTTTTCAGCCTGAGATAAGGTGGGTTTCTGAACGCCAAACATAAAAGTGTTGATAACTTTGGAAAAACACTTCAGACAGTTTAGATTTGATGGTCAACTACTAGAAAGACCCTTTCTGCTATAGTGGGAGGTTAAAATTTCATGTTCTGAAGCTTCCCTGAAAAGTTATGGCACAATGCACAAAAACGCTTTTCAGCCTGAGATAAGGTGGGTTTCGGAACGCCAAACATAAAAGTGTTAATAACTTTGGAAAAACACTTCAGACAGTTTAGATTTGATGTGCAACTACTAGAAAGACCCTTTCTGCTATGGTGGGAGGTTAAAATTTCATGTTCTGAAGCTTCCCTGAAAAGTTATGGCACAATGCACAAAAACGCTTTTCAGCCTGAGATAAGGTGGGTTTCGGAACGCCAAACATAAAAGTGTTAATAACTTTGGAAAAACACTTCAGACAGTTTAGATTTGATGTGCAACTACTAGAAATACCCTTTCTGCTATAGTGGGAGGTTAAAATTTCATGTTCTGAAGCTTTCCTGAAAAGTTATGGCACAATGCACAAAAACGCTTTTCAGCCTGAGATAAGGTGGGTTTCGGAACGCCAAACATAAAAGTGTTGATAACTTTTGAAAAACACTTCAGACAGCTTAGATTTGATGTGCAACTACTAGAAAGACCCTTTCTGCTATAGTGGGAGGTTAAAATTTCATGTTCTGAAGCTTCCCTGAAAAGTTATGGCACAATGCACAAAAACGCTTTTCAGCCTGAGATAAGGTGGGTTTCGGAACGCCAAACATAAAAGTGTTGATAACTTTGGAAAAACACTTCAGACAGTTTAGATTTGATGTGCAACTACTAGAAAGACCCTTTCTGCTATAGTGGGAGGTTAAAATTTCATGTTCTGAAGCTTCCCTGAAAAGTTATGGCACAATGCACAAAAACGCTTTTCAGCCTGAGATAAGGTGGGTTACGGAACGCCAAACATAAAAGTGTTAATAACTTTGGAAAAACACTTCAGAGAGCTTAGATTTGATGTGCACCTACTAGAAAGACCCTTTCTGCTATAGTGGGAGGTTAAAATTTCATGTTCTGAAGCTTCCCTGAAAAGTTATGGCACAATGCGTAAAAACGCTTTTCAGCCTGAGATAAGGTGGGTTTCGGAACGCCAAACATAAAAGTGTTGATAACTTTGGAAAAACACTTCAGACAGTTTAGATTTGATGTGCAACTACTAGAAAGACCCTTTCTGCTATAGTGGGAGGTTAAAATTTCATGTTCTGAAGCTTTCCTGAAAAGTTATGGCACAATGCACAAAAACGCTATTCAGCCTGAGATAAGGTGGGTTTCGGAACGCCAAACATAAAAGTGTTGATAACTTTTGAAAAACACTTCAGACAGCTTAGATTTGATGTGCAACTACTAGAAAGACCCTTTCTGCTATAGTGGGAGGTTAAAATTTCATGTTCTGAAGCTTCCCTGAAAAGTTATGGCACAATGCACAAAAACGCTTTTCAGCCTGAGATAAGGTGGGTTTCGTAACGCCAAACATAAAAGTGTTGATAACTTTGGAAAAACACTTCAGACAGTTTAGATTTGATGTGCAACTACTAGAACGACCCTTTCTGCTATAGTGGGAGGTTAAAATTTCATGTTCTGAAGCTTTCCTGAAAAGTTATGGCACAATGCACAAAAACGCTTTTCAGCCTGAGATAAGGTGGGTTTCGGAACGCCAAACATAAAAGTGTTGATAACTTTTGAAAAACACTTCAGACAGCTTAGATTTGATGTGCAACTACTAGAAAGACCATTTCTGCTATAGTGGGAGGTTAAAATTTCATGTTCTGAAGCTTCCCTGAAAAGTTATGGCACAATGCACAAAAACGCTTTTCAGCCTGAGATAAGGTGGGTTTCGGAACGCCAAACATAAAAGTGTTGATAACTTTGGAAAAACACTTCAGACAGTTTAGATTTGATGTGCAACTACTAGAAAGACCCTTTCTGCTATAGTGGGAGGTTAAAATTTCATGTTCTGAAGCTTCCCTGAAAAGTTATGGCACAATGCACAAAAACGCTTTTCAGCCTGAGATAAGGTGGGTTTCGGAACGCCAAACATAAAAGTGTTAATAACTTTGGAAAAACACTTCAGACAGTTTAGATTTGATGTGCAACTACTAGAAAGACCCTTTCTGCTATAGTGGGAGGTTAAAATTTCATGTTCTGAAGCTTCCCTGAAAAGTTATGGCACAATGCACAAAAACGCTTTTCAGCCTGAGATAAGGTGGGTTTCGGAAGGCCAAACATAAAAGTGTTGATAACTTTGGAAAAACACTTCAGACAGTTTAGATTTGATGTGCAACTACTAGAAAGACCCTTTCTGCTATAGTGGGAGGTTAAAATTTCATGTTCTGAAGCTTCCCTGAAAAGTTATGGCACAATGCACAAAAACGCTTTTCAGCCTGAGATAAGGTGGGTTTCGGAACGCCAAACATAAAAGTGTTGATAACTTTCGAAAAACACTTCAGAGAGCTTAGATTTGATGTGCACCTACTAGAAAGACCCTTTCTGCTATAGTGGGAGGTTAAAATTTCATGTTCTGAAGCTTCCCTGAAAAGTTATGGCACAATGCGTAAAAACGCTTTTCAGCCTGAGATAAGGTGGGTTTCGGAACGCCAAACATAAAAGTGTTGATAACTTTGGAAAAACACTTCAGACAGTTTAGATTTGATGTGCAACTACTAGAAAGACCCTTTCTGCTATAGTGGGAGGTTAAAATTTCATGTTCTGAAGCTTTCCTGAAAAGTTATGGCACAATGCACAAAAACGCTTTTCAGCCTGAGATAAGGTGGGTTTCGGAACGCCAAACATAAAAGTGTTGATAACTTTTGAAAAACACTTCAGACAGCTTAGATTTGATGTGCAACTACTAGAAAGACCCTTTCTGCTATAGTGGGAGGTTAAAATTTCATGTTCTGAAGCTTCCCTGAAAAGTTATGGCACAATGCACAAAAACGCTTTTCAGCCTGAGATAAGGTGGGTTTCGGAACGCCAAACATAAAAGTGTTGATAACTTTGGAAAAACACTTCAGACAGTTTAGATTTGATGTGCAACTACTAGAAAGACCCTTTCTGCTATAGTGGGAGGTTAAAATTTCATGTTCTGAAGCTTCCCTGAAAAGTTATGGCACAATGCACAAAAACGCTTTTCAGCCTGAGATAAGGTGGGTTTCGGAACGCCAAACATAAAAGTGTTGATAACTTTGGAAAAACACTTCAGACAGTTTAGATTTGATGTGCAACTACTAGAAAGACCCTTTCTGCTATAGTGGGAGGTTAAAATTTCATGTTCTGAAGCTTCCCTGAAAAGTTATGGCACAATGCACAAAAACGCTTTTCAGCCTGAGATAAGGTGGGTTTCGGAACGCCAAACATAAAAGTGTTAATAACTTTGGAAAAACACTTCAGACAGTTTAGATTTGATGTGCAACTACTAGAAAGACCCTTTCTGCTATAGTGGGAGGTTAAAATTTCATGTTCTGAAGCTTCCCTGAAAAGTTATGGCACAATGCACAAAAACTCTTTTCAGCCTGAGATAAGGTGGGTTTCGGAACGCCAAACATAAAAGTGTTGATAACTTTCGAAAAACACTTCAGAGAGCTTAGATTTGATGTGCACCTACTAGAAAGACCCTTTCTGCTATAGTGGGAGGTTAAAATTTCATGTTCTGAAGCTTTCCTGAAAAGTTATGGCACAATGCACAAAAACGCTTTTCAGCCTGAGATAAGGTGGGTTTCGGAACGCCAAACATAAAAGTGTTGATAACTTTCGAAAAACACTTCAGAGAGCTTAGATTTGATGTGCACCTACTAGAAAGACCCTTTCTGCTATAGTGGGAGGTTAAAATTTCATGTTCTGAAGCTTCCCTGAAAAGTTATGGCACAATGCGTAAAAACGCTTTTCAGCCTGAGATAAGGTGGGTTTCGGAACGCCAAACATAAAAGTGTTGATAACTTTGGAAAAACACTTCAGACAGTTTAGATTTGATGTGCACCTACTAGAAAGACCCTTTCTGCTATAGTGGGAGGTTAAAATTTCATGTTCTGAAGCTTCCCTGAAAAGTTATGGCACAATGCGTAAAAACGCTTTTCAGCCTGAGATAAGGTGGGTTTCGGAACGCCAAACATAAAAGTGTTGATAACTTTGGAAAAACACTTCAGACAGTTTAGATTTGATGTGCAACTACTAGAAAGACCCTTTCTGCTATAGTGGGAGGTTAAAATTTCATGTTCTGAAGCTTTCCTGAAAAGTTATGGCACAATGCACAAAAACGCTTTTCAGCCTGAGATAAGGTGGGTTTCGGAACGCCAAACATAAAAGTGTTGATAACTTTTGAAAAACACTTCAGACAGCTTAGATTTGATGTGCAACTACTAGAAAGACCCTTTCTGCTATAGTGGGAGGTTAAAATTTCATGTTCTGAAGCTTCCCTGAAAAGTTATGGCACAATGCACAAAAACGCTTTTCAGCCTGAGATAAGGTGGGTTTCGGAACGCCAAACATAAAAGTGTTGATAACTTTTGAAAAACACTTCAGACAGCTTAGATTTGATGTGCAACTACTAGAAAGACCCTTTCTGCTATAGTGGGAGGTTAAAATTTCATGTTCTGAAGCTTCCCTGAAAAGTTATGGCACAATGCACAAAAACGCTTTTCAGCCTGAGATAAGGTGGGTTTCGGAACGCCAAACATAAAAGTGTTGATAACTTTGGAAAAACACTTCAGACAGTTTAGATTTGATGTGCAACTACTAGAAAGACCCTTTCTGCTATAGTGGGAGGTTAAAATTTCATGTTCTGAAGCTTCCCTGAAAAGTTATGGCACAATGCACAAAAACGCTTTTCAGCCTGAGATAAGGTGGGTTTCGGAACGCCAAACATAAAAGTGTTGATAACTTTCGAAAAACACTTCAGAGAGCTTAGATTTGATGTGCACCTACTAGAAAGACCCTTTCTGCTATAGTGGGAGGTTAAAATTTCATGTTCTGAAGCTTCCCTGAAAAGTTATGGCACAATGCGTAAAAACGCTTTTCAGCCTGAGATAAGGTGGGTTTCGGAACGCCAAACATAAAAGTGTTGATAACTTTGGAAAAACACTTCAGACAGTTTAGATTTGATGTGCAACTACTAGAAAGACCCTTTCTGCTATAGTGGGAGGTTAAAATTTCATGTTCTGAAGCTTTCCTGAAAAGTTATGGCACAATGCACAAAAACGCTTTTCAGCCTGAGATAAGGTGGGTTTCGGAACGCCAAACATAAAAGTGTTGATAACTTTTGAAAAACACTTCAGACAGCTTAGATTTGATGTGCAACTACTAGAAAGACCCTTTCTGCTATAGTGGGAGGTTAAAATTTCATGTTCTGAAGCTTCCCTGAAAAGTTATGGCACAATGCACAAAAACGCTTTTCAGCCTGAGATAAGGTGGGTTTCGGAACGCCAAACATAAAAGTGTTAATAACTTTGGAAAAACACTTCAGACAGTTTAGATTTGATGTGCAACTACTAGAAAGACCCTTTCTGCTATAGTGGGAGGTTAGAATTTCATGTTCTGAAGCTTCCCTGAAAAGTTATGGCACAATGCACAAAAACGCTTTTCAGCCTGAGATAAGGTGGGTTTCGGAACGCCAAACATAAAAGTGTTGATAACTTTCGAAAAACACTTCAGAGAGCTTAGATTTGATGTGCACCTACTAGAAAGACCCTTTCTGCTATAGTGGGAGGTTAAAATTTCATGTTCTGAAGCTTCCCTGAAAAGTTATGGCACAATGCGTAAAAACGCTTTTCAGCCTGAGATAAGGTGGGTTTCCGAACGCCAAACATAAAAGTGTTGATAACTTTGGAAAAACACTTCAGACAGTTTAGATTTGATGTGCAACTACTAGAAAGACCCTTTCTGCTATAGTGGGAGGTTAAAATTTCATGTTCTGAAGCTTTCCTGAAAAGTTATGGCACAATGCACAAAAACGCTTTTCAGCCTGAGATAAGGTGGGTTTCGGAACGCCAAACATAAAAGTGTGGTTACTTTTGAAAAACACTTCAGACAGCTTAGATTTGATGTGCAACTACTAGAAAGACCCTTTCTGCTATAGTGGGAGGTTAAAATTTCATGTTCTGAAGCTTCCCTGAAAAGTTATGGCACAATGCACAAAAACGCTTTTCAGCCTGAGATAAGGTGGGTTTCGGAACGCCAAACATAAAAGTGTTGATAACTTTGGAAAAACACTTCAGACAGTTTAGATTTGATGTGCAACTACTAGAAAGACCCTTTCTGCTATAGTGGGAGGTTAAAATTTCATGTTCTGAAGCTTCCCTGAAAAGTTATGGCACAATGCACAAAAACGCTTTTCAGCCTGAGATAAGGTGGGTTTCGGAACGCCAAACATAAAAGTGTTGATAACTTTGGAAAAACACTTCAGACAGTTTAGATTTGATGTGCAACTACTAGAAAGACCCTTTCTGCTATAGTGGGAGGTTAAAATTTCATGTTCTGAAGCTTTCCTGAAAAGTTATGGCACAATGCACAAAAACGCTTTTCAGCCTGAGATAAGGTGGGTTTCGGAACGCCAAACATAAAAGTGTTGATAACTTTTGAAAAACACTTCAGACAGCTTAGATTTGATGTGCAACTACTAGAAAGACCCTTTCTGCTATAGTGGGAGGTTAAAATTTCATGTTCTGAAGCTTCCCTGAAAAGTTATGGCACAATGCACAAAAACGCTTTTCAGCCTGAGATAAGGTGGGTTTCGGAACGCCAAACATAAAAGTGTTGATAACTTTGGAAAAACACTTCAGACAGTTTAGATTTGATGTGCAACTACTAGAAAGACCCTTTCTGCTATAATGGGAGGTTAAAATTTCATGTTCTGAAGCTTCCCTGAAAAGTTATGGCACAATGCACAAAAACGCTTTTCAGCCTGAGATAAGGTGGGTTTCGGAACGCCAAACATAAAAGTGTTGATAACTTTGGAAAAACACTTCAGACAGTTTAGATTTGATGTGCAACTACTAGAAAGACCCTTTCTGCTATAGTGGGAGGTTAAAATTTCATGTTCTGAAGCTTCCCTGAAAAGTTATGGCACAATGCACAAAAACGCTTTTCAGCCTGAGATAAGGTGGGTTTCGGAACGCCAAACATAAAAGTGTTGATAACTTTGGAAAAACACTTCAGACAGTTTAGATTTGATGTGCAACTACTAGAAAGACCCTTTCTGCTATAGTGGGAGGTTAAAATTTCATGTTCTGAAGCTTCCCTGAAAAGTTATGGCACAATGCACAAAAACGCTTTTCAGCCTGAGATAAGGTGGGTTTCGGAACGCCAAACATAAAAGTGTTGATAACTTTGGAAAAACACTTCAGACAGTTTAGATTTGATGTGCAACTACTAGAAAGACCCTTTCTGCTATAGTGGGAGGTTAAAATTTCATGTTCTGAAGCTTTCCTGAAAAGTTATGGCACAATGCACAAAAACGCTTTTCAGCCTGAGATAAGGTGGGTTTCGGAACGCCAAACATAAAAGTGTTGATAACTTTTGAAAAACACTTCAGACAGCTTAGATTTGATGTGCAACTACTAGAAAGACCCTTTCTGCTATAGTGGGAGGTTAAAATTTCATGTTCTGAAGCTTCCCTGAAAAGTTATGGCACAATGCACAAAAACGCTTTTCAGCCTGAGATAAGGTGGGTTTCGGAACGCCAAACATAAAAGTGTTGATAACTTTGGAAAAACACTTCAGACAGTTTAGATTTGATGTGCAACTACTAGAAAGACCCTTTCTGCTATAATGGGAGGTTAAAATTTCATGTTCTGAAGCTTCCCTGAAAAGTTATGGCACAATGCACAAAAACGCTTTTCAGCCTGAGATAAGGTGGGTTTCGGAACGCCAAACATAAAAGTGTTGATAACTTTGGAAAAACACTTCAGACAGTTTAGATTTGATGTGCAACTACTAGAAAGACCCTTTCTGCTATAGTGGGAGGTTAAAATTTCATGTTCTGAAGCTTCCCTGAAAAGTTATGGCACAATGCACAAAAACGCTTTTCAGCCTGAGATAAGGTGGGTTTCGGAACGCCAAACATAAAAGTGTTAATAACTTTGGAAAAACACTTCAGACAGTTTAGATTTGATGTGCAACTACTAGAAAGACCCTTTCTGCTATAGTGGGAGGTTAAAATTTCATGTTCTGAAGCTTCCCTGAAAAGTTATGGCACAATGCACAAAAACGCTTTTCAGCCTGAGATAAGGTGGGTTTCGGAACGCCAAACATAAAAGTGTTGATAACTTTCGAAAAACACTTCAGAGAGCTTAGATTTGATGTGCACCTACTAGAAAGACCCTTTCTGCTATAGTGGGAGGTTAAAATTTCATGTTCTGAAGCTTTCCTGAAAAGTTATGGCACAATGCACAAAAACGCTTTTCAGCCTGAGATAAGGTGGGTTTCGGAACGCCAAACATAAAAGTGTTGATAACTTTCGAAAAACACTTCAGAGAGCTTAGATTTGATGTGCACCTACTAGAAAGACCCTTTCTGCTATAGTGGGAGGTTAAGATTTCATGTTCTGGAGCTTCCCTGAAAAGTTATGGCACAATGCGTAAAAACGCTTTTCAGCCTGAGATAAGGTGGGTTTCGGAACGCCAAACATAAAAGTGTTGATAACTTTGGAAAAACACTTCAGACAGTTTAGATTTGATGTGCAACTACTAGAAAGACCCTTTCTGCTATAGTGGGAGGTTAAAATTTCATGTTCTGAAGCTTCCCTGAAAAGTTATGGCACAATGCACAAAAACGCTTTTCAGCCTGAGATAAGGTGGGTTTCGGAACGCCAAACATAAAAGTGTTGATAACTTTCGAAAAACACTTCAGAGAGCTTAGATTTGATGTGCACCTACTAGAAAGACCCTTTCTGCTATAGTGGGAGGTTAAAATTTCATGTTCTGAAGCTTCCCTGAAAAGTTATGGCACAATGCGTAAAAACGCTTTTCAGCCTGAGATAAGGTGGGTTTCGGAACGCCAAACATAAAAGTGTTGATAACTTTGGAAAAACACTTCAGACAGTTTAGATTTGATGTGCAACTACTAGAAAGACCCTTTCTGCTATAGTGGGAGGTTAAAATTTCATGTTCTGAAGCTTTCCTGAAAAGTTATGGCACAATGCACAAAAACGCTTTTCAGCCTGAGATAAGGTGGGTTTCGGAACGCCAAACATAAAAGTGTTGATAACTTTTGAAAAACACTTCAGACAGCTTAGATTTGATGTGCAACTACTAGAAAGACCCTTTCTGCTATAGTGGGAGGTTAAAATTTCATGTTCTGAAGCTTCCCTGAAAAGTTATGGCACAATGCACAAAAACGCTTTTCAGCCTGAGATAAGGTGGGTTTCGGAACGCCAAACATAAAAGTGTTGATAACTTTGGAAAAACACTTCAGACAGTTTAGATTTGATGTGCAACTACTAGAAAGACCCTTTCTGCTATAGTGGGAGGTTAAAATTTCATGTTCTGAAGCTTCCCTGAAAAGTTATGGCACAATGCACAAAAACGCTTTTCAGCCTGAGATAAGGTGGGTTTCGGAACGCCAAACATAAAAGTGTTGATAACTTTGGAAAAACACTTCAGACAGTTTAGATTTGATGTGCAACTACTAGAAAGACCCTTTCTGCTATAGTGGGAGGTTAAAATTTCATGTTCTGAAGCTTCCCTGAAAAGTTATGGCACAATGCACAAAAACGCTTTTCAGCCTGAGATAAGGTGGGTTTCGGAACGCCAAACATAAAAGTGTTAATAACTTTGGAAAAACACTTCAGACAGTTTAGATTTGATGTGCAACTACTAGAAAGACCCTTTCTGCTATAGTGGGAGGTTAAAATTTCATGTTCTGAAGCTTCCCTGAAAAGTTATGGCACAATGCACAAAAACGCTTTTCAGCCTGAGATAAGGTGGGTTTCGGAACGCCAAACATAAAAGTGTTGATAACTTTCGAAAAACACTTCAGAGAGCTTAGATTTGATGTGCAACTACTAGAAAGACCCTTTCTGCTATAGTGGGAGGTTAAAATTTCATGTTCTGAAGCTTTCCTGAAAAGTTATGGCACAATGCACAAAAACGCTTTTCAGCCTGAGATAAGGTGGGTTTCGGAACGCCAAACATAAAAGTGTTGATAACTTTTGAAAAACACTTCAGACAGCTTAGATTTGATGTGCAACTACTAGAAAGACCCTTTCTGCTATAGTGGGAGGTTAAAATTTCATGTTCTGAAGCTTCCCTGAAAAGTTATGGCACAATGCACAAAAACGCTTTTCAGCCTGAGATAAGGTGGGTTTCGGAACGCCAAACATAAAAGTGTTGATAACTTTGGAAAAACACTTCAGACAGTTTAGATTTGATGTGCAACTACTAGAAAGACCCTTTCTGCTATAGTGGGAGGTTAAAATTTCATGTTCTGAAGCTTCCCTGAAAAGTTATGGCACAATGCACAAAAACGCTTTTCAGCCTGAGATAAGGTGGGTTTCGGAACGCCAAACATAAAAGTGTTGATAACTTTCGAAAAACACTTCAGAGAGCTTAGATTTGATGTGCACCTACTAGAAAGACCCTTTCTGCTATAGTGGGAGGTTAAAATTTCATGTTCTGAAGCTTCCCTGAAAAGTTATGGCACAATGCGTAAAAACGCTTTTCAGCCTGAGATAAGGTGGGTTTCGGAACGCCAAACATAAAAGTGTTGATAACTTTGGAAAAACACTTCAGACAGTTTAGATTTGATGTGCAACTACTAGAAAGACCCTTTCTGCTATAGTGGGAGGTTAAAATTTCATGTTCTGAAGCTTTCCTGAAAAGTTATGGCACAAAGCACAAAAACGCTTTTCAGCCTGAGATAAGGTGGGTTTCGGAACGCCAAACATAAAAGTGTTGATAACTTTTGAAAAACACTTCAGACAGCTTAGATTTGATGTGCAACTACTAGAAAGACCCTTTCTGCTATAGTGGGAGGTTAAAATTTCATGTTCTGAAGCTTCCCTGAAAAGTTATGGCACAATGCACAAAAACGCTTTTCAGCCTGAGATAAGGTGGGTTTCGGAACGCCAAACATAAAAGTGTTGATAACTTTGGAAAAACACTTCAGACAGTTTAGATTTGATGTGCAACTACTAGAAAGACCCTTTCTGCTATAGTGGGAGGTTAAAATTTCATGTTCTGAAGCTTCCCTGAAAAGTTATGGCACAATGCACAAAAACGCTTTTCAGCCTGAGATAAGGTGGGTTTCGGAACGCCAAACATAAAAGTGTTAATAACTTTGGAAAAACACTTCAGACAGTTTAGATTTGATGTGCAACTACTAGAAAGACCCTTTCTGCTATAGTGGGAGGTTAAAATTTCATGTTCTGAAGCTTCCCTGAAAAGTTATGGCACAATGCACAAAAACGCTTTTCAGCCTGAGATAAGGTGGGTTTCGGAACGCCAAACATAAAAGTGTTGATAACTTTCGAAAAACACTTCAGAGAGCTTAGATTTGATGTGCACCTACTAGAAAGACCCTTTCTGCTATAGTGGGAGGTTAAAATTTCATGTTCTGAAGCTTTCCTGAAAAGTTATGGCACAATGCACAAAAACGCTTTTCAGCCTGAGATAAGGTGGGTTTCGGAACGCCAAACATAAAAGGGTTGATAACTTTCGAAAAACACTTCAGAGAGCTTAGATTTGATGTGCACCTACTAGAAAGACCCTTTCTGCTATAGTGGGAGGTTAAAATTTCATGTTCTGAAGCTTCCCTGAAAAGTTATGGCACAATGCGTAAAAACGCTTTTCAGCCTGAGATAAGGTGGGTTTCGGAACGCCAAACATAAAAGTGTTGATAACTTTGGAAAAACACTTCAGACAGTTTAGATTTGATGTGCAACTACTAGAAAGACCCTTTCTGCTATAGTGGGAGGTTAAAATTTCATGTTCTGAAGCTTTCCTGAAAAGTTATGGCACAATGCACAAAAACGCTTTTCAGCATGAGATAAGGTGGGTTTCGGAACGCCAAACATAAAAGTGTTGATAACTTTTGAAAAACACTTCAGACAGCTTAGATTTGATGTGCAACTACTAGAAAGACCCTTTCTGCTATAGTGGGAGGTTAAAATTTCATGTTCTGAAGCTTCCCTGAAAAGTTATGGCACAATGCACAAAAACGCTTTTCAGCCTGAGATAAGGTGGGTTTCGGAACGCCAAACATAAAAGTGTTGATAACTTTCGAAAAACACTTCAGAGAGCCTAGATTTGATGTGCACCTACTAGAAAGACCCTTTCTGCTATAGTGGGAGGTTAAAATTTCATGTTCTGAAGCTTCCCTGAAAAGTTATGGCACAATGCGTAAAAACGCTTTTCAGCCTGAGATAAGGTGGGTTTCGGAACGCCAAACATAAAAGTGTTGATAACTTTGGAAAAACACTTCAGACAGTTTAGATTTGATGTGCAACTACTAGAAAGACCCTTTCTGCTACAGTGGGAGGTTAAAATTTCATGTTCTGAAGCTTTCCTGAAAAGTTATGGCACAATGCACAAAAACGCTTTTCAGCCTGAGATAAGGTGGGTTTCGGAACGCCAAACATAAAAGTGTTGATAACTTTTGAAAAACACTTCAGACAGGTTAGATTTGATGTGCAACTACTAGAAAGACCCTTTCTGCTATAGTGGGAGGTTAAAATTTCATGTTCTGAAGCTTCCCTGAAAAGTTATGGCACAATGCACAAAAACGCTTTTCAGCCTGAGATAAGGTGGGTTTCGGAACGCCAAACATAAAAGTGTTGATAACTTTGGAAAAACACTTCAGACAGTTTAGATTTGATGTGCAACTACTAGAAAGACCCTTTCTGCTATAGTGGGAGGTTAAAATTTCATGTTCTGAAGCTTCCCTGAAAAGTTATGGCACAATGCACAAAAACGCTTTTCAGCCTGAGATAAGGTGGGTTTCGGAACGCCAAACATAAAAGTGTTAATAACTTTGGAAAAACACTTCAGACAGTTTAGATTTGATGTGCAACTACTAGAAAGACCCTTTCTGCTATAGTGGGAGGTTAAAATTTCATGTTCTGAAGCTTCCCTGAAAAGTTATGGCACAATGCACAAAAACGCTTTTCAGCCTGAGATAAGGTGGGTTTCGGAACGCCAAACATAAAAGTGTTGATAACTTTCGAAAAACACTTCAGAGAGCTTAGATTTGATGTGCACCTACTAGAAAGACCCTTTCTGCTATAGTGGGAGGTTAAAATTTCATGTTCTGAAGCTTCCCTGAAAAGTTATGGCACAATGCGTAAAAACGCTTTTCAGCCTGAGATAAGGTGGGTTTCGGAACGCCAAACATAAAAGTGTTGATAACTTTGGAAAAACACTTCAGACAGTTTAGATTTGATGTGCAACTACTAGAAAGACCCTTTCTGCTATAGTGGGAGGTTAAAATTTCATGTTATGAAGCTTCCCTGAAAAGTTATGGCACAATGCACAAAAACGCTTTTCAGCCTGAGATAAGGTGGGTTTCGGAACGCCAAACATAAAAGTGTTGATAACTTTGGAAAAACACTTCAGACAGTTTAGATTTGATGTGCAACTACTAGAAAGACCCTTTCTGCTATAGTGGGAGGTTAAAATTTAATGTTCTGAAGCTTCCCTGAAAAGTTATGGCACAATGCACAAAAACGCTTTTCAGCCTGAGATAAGGTGGGTTTCGGAACGCCAAACATAAAAGTGTTGATAACTTTCGAAAAACACTTCAGAGAGCTTAGATTTGATGTGCACCTACTAGAAAGACCCTTTCTGCTAGAGTGGGAGGTTAAAATTTCATGTTCTGAAGCTTCCCTGAAAAGTTATGGCACAATGCGTAAAAACGCTTTTCAGCCTGAGATAAGGTGGGTTTCGGAACGCCAAACATAAAAGTGTTGATAACTTTGGAAAAACACTTCAGACAGTTTAGATTTGATGTGCAACTACTAGAAAGACCCTTTCTGCTATAGTGGGAGGTTAAAATTTCATGTTATGAAGCTTCCCTGAAAAGTTATGGCACAATGCACAAAAACGCTTTTCAGCCTGAGATAAGGTGGGTTTCGGAACGCCAAACATAAAAGTGTTGATAACTTTGGAAAAACACTTCAGACAGTTTAGATTTGATGTGCAACTACTAGAAAGACCCTTTCTGCTATAGTGGGAGGTTAAAATTTAATGTTCTGAAGCTTCCCTGAAAAGTTATGGCACAATGCACAAAAACGCTTTTCAGCCTGAGATAAGGTGGGTTTCGGAACGCCAAACATAAAAGTGTTGATAACTTTCGAAAAACACTTCAGAGAGCTTAGATTTGATGTGCACCTACTAGAAAGACCCTTTCTGCTATAGTGGGAGGTTAAAATTTCATGTTCTGAAGCTTCCCTGAAAAGTTATGGCACAATGCGTAAAAACGCTTTTCAGCCTGAGATAAGGTGGGTTTCGGAACGCCAAACATAAAAGTGTTGATAACTTTGGAAAAACACTTCAGACAGTTTAGATTTGATGTGCAACTACTAGAAAGACCCTTTCTGCTATAGTGGGAGGTTAAAATTTCATGTTCTGAAGCTTTCCTGAAAAGTTATGGCACAATGCACAAAAACGCTTTTCAGCCTGAGATAAGGTGGGTTTCGGAACGCCAAACATAAAAGTGTTGATAACTTTTGAAAAACACTTCAGACAGCTTAGATTTGATGTGCAACTACTAGAAAGACCCTTTCTGCTATAGTGGGAGGTTAAAATTTCATGTTCTGAAGCTTCCCTGAAAAGTTATGGCACAATGCACAAAAACGCTTTTCAGCCTGAGATAAGGTGGGTTTCGGAACGCCAAACATAAAAGTGTTGATAACTTTGGAAAAACACTTCAGACAGTTTAGATTTGATGTGCAACTACTAGAAAGACCCTTTCTGCTATAGTGGGAGGTTAAAATTTCATGTTCTGAAGCTTCCCTGAAAAGTTATGGCACAATGCACAAAAACGCTTTTCAGCCTGAGATAAGGTGGGTTTCGGAACGCCAAACATAAAAGTGTTGATAACTTTCGAAAAACACTTCAGAGAGCTTAGATTTGATGTGCACCTACTAGAAAGACCCTTTCTGCTATAGTGGGAGGTTAAAATTTCATGTTCTGAAGCTTCCCTGAAAAGTTATGGCACAATGCGTAAAAACGCTTTTCAGCCTGAGATAAGGTGGGTTTCGGAACGCCAAACATAAAAGTGTTGATAACTTTGGAAAAACACTTCAGACAGTTTAGATTTGATGTGCAACTACTAGAAAGACCCTTTCTGCTATAGTGGGAGGTTAAAATTTCATGTTCTGAAGCTTTCCTGAAAAGTTATGGCACAATGCACAAAAACGCTTTTCAGCCAGAGATAAGGTGGGTTTCGGAACGCCAAACATAAAAGTGTTGATAACTTTTGAAAAACACTTCAGACAGCTTAGATTTGATGTGCAACTACTAGAAAGACCCTTTCTGCTATAGTGGGAGGTTAAAATTTAATGTTCTGAAGCTTCCCTGAAAAGTTATGGCACAATGCACAAAAACGCTTTTCAGCCTGAGATAAGGTGGGTTTCGGAACGCCAAACATAAAAGTGTTGATAACTTTCGAAAAACACTTCAGAGAGCTTAGATTTGATGTGCACCTACTAGAAAGACCCTTTCTGCTATAGTGGGAGGTTAAAATTTCATGTTCTGAAGCTTCCCTGAAAAGTTATGGCACAATGCACAAAAACGCTTTTCAGCCTGAGATAAGGTGGGTTTCGGAACGCCAAACATAAAAGTGTTGATAACTTTGGAAAAACACTTCAGAGAGCTTAGATTTGATGTGCAACTACTAGAAAGACCCTTTCTGCTATAGTGGGAGGTTAAAATTTCATGTTCTGAAGCTTCCCTGAAAAGTTATGGCACAATGCACAAAAACGCTTTTCAGCCTGAGATAAGGTGGGTTTCGGAACGCCAAACATAAAAGTGTTGATAACTTTGGAAAAACACTTCAGACAGTTTAGATTTGATGTGCAACTACTAGAAAGACCCTTTCTGCTATAGTGGGAGGTTAAAATTTCATGTTCTGAAGCTTTCCTGAAAAGTTATGGCACAATGCACAAAAACGCTTTTCAGCCTGAGATAAGGTGGGTTTCTGAACGCCAAACATAAAAGTGTTGATAACTTTTGAAAAACACATCAGACAGCTTAGATTTGATGTGCAACTACTAGAAAGACCCTTTCTGCTATAGTGGGAGGTTAAAATTTCATGTTCTGAAGCTTCCCTGAAAAGTTATGGCACAATGCACAAAAACGCTTTTCAGCCTGAGATAAGGTGGGTTTCGGAACGCCAAACATAAAAGTGTTGATAACTTTCGAAAAACACTTCAGAGAGCCTAGATTTGATGTGCACCTACTAGAAAGACCCTTTCTGCTATAGTGGGAGGTTAAAATTTCATGTTCTGAAGCTTCCCTGAAAAGTTATGGCACAATGCGTAAAAACGCTTTTCAGCCTGAGATAAGGTGGGTTTCGGAACGCCAAACATAAAAGTGTTGATAACTTTGGAAAAACACTTCAGACAGTTTAGATTTGATGTGCAACTACTAGAAAGACCCTTTCTGCTATAGTGGGAGGTTAAAATTTCATGTTCTGAAGCTTTCCTGAAAAGTTATGGCACAATGCACAAAAACGCTTTTCAGCCTGAGATAAGGTGGGTTTCGGAACGCCAAACATAAAAGGGTTGATAACTTTCGAAAAACACTTCAGAGAGCTTAGATTTGATGTGCACCTACTAGAAAGACCCTTTCTGCTATAGTGGGAGGTTAAAATTTCATGTTCTGAAGCTTCCCTGAAAAGTTATGGCACAATGCGTAAAAACGCTTTTCAGCCTGAGATAAGGTGGGTTTCGGAACGCCAAACATAAAAGTGTTGATAACTTTGGAAAAACACTTCAGACAGTTTAGATTTGATGTGCAACTACTAGAAAGACCCTTTCTGCTATAGTGGGAGGTTAAAATTTCATGTTCTGAAGCTTTCCTGAAAAGTTATGGCACAATGCACAAAAACGCTTTTCAGCCTGAGATAAGGTGGGTTTCGGAACGCCAAACATAAAAGTGTTGATAACTTTCGAAAAACACTTCAGAGAGCCTAGATTTGATGTGCACCTACTAGAAAGACCCTTTCTGCTATAGTGGGAGGTTAAAATTTCATGTTCTGAAGCTTCCCTGAAAAGTTATGGCACAATGCGTAAAAACGCTTTTCAGCCTGAGATAAGGTGGGTTTCGGAACGCCAAACATAAAAGTGTTGATAACTTTGGAAAAACACTTCAGACAGTTTAGATTTGATGTGCAACTACTAGAAAGACCCTTTCTGCAATAGTGGGAGGTTAAAATTTCATGTTCTGAAGCTTTCCTGAAAAGTTATGGCACAATGCACAAAAACGCTTTTCAGCCTGAGATAAGGTGGGTTTCGGAACGCCAAACATAAAAGTGTTGATAACTTTTGAAAAACACTTCAGACAGGTTAGATTTGATGTGCAACTACTAGAAAGACCCTTTCTGCTATAGTGGGAGGTTAAAATTTCATGTTCTGAAGCTTCCCTGAAAAGTTATGGCACAATGCACAAAAACGCTTTTCAGCCTGAGATAAGGTGGGTTTCGGAACGCCAAACATAAAAGTGTTGATAACTTTGGAAAAACACTTCAGACAGTTTAGATTTGATGTGCAACTACTAGAAAGACCCTTTCTGCTATAGTGGGAGGTTAAAATTTCATGTTCTGAAGCTTTCCTGAAAAGTTATGGCACAATGCACAAAAACGCTTTTCAGCCTGAGATAAGGTGGGTTTCGGAACGCCAAACATAAAAGGGTTGATAACTTTCGAAAAACACTTCAGAGAGCTTAGATTTGATGTGCACCTACTAGAAAGACCCTTTCTGCTATAGTGGGAGGTTAAAATTTCATGTTCTGAAGCTTCCCTGAAAAGTTATGGCACAATGCGTAAAAACGCTTTTCAGCCTGAGATAAGGTGGGTTTCGGAACGCCAAACATAAAAGTGTTGATAACTTTGGAAAAACACTTCAGACAGTTTAGATTTGATGTGCAACTACTAGAAAGACCCTTTCTGCTATAGTGGGAGGTTAAAATTTCATGTTCTGAAGCTTTCCTGAAAAGTTATGGCACAATGCACAAAAACGCTTTTCAGCCTGAGATAAGGTGGGTTTCGGAACGCCAAACATAAAAGTGTTGATAACTTTCGAAAAACACTTCAGAGAGCCTAGATTTGATGTGCACCTACTAGAAAGACCCTTTCTGCTATAGTGGGAGGTTAAAATTTCATGTTCTGAAGCTTCCCTGAAAAGTTATGGCACAATGCGTAAAAACGCTTTTCAGCCTGAGATAAGGTGGGTTTCGGAACGCCAAACATAAAAGTGTTGATAACTTTGGAAAAACACTTCAGACAGTTTAGATTTGATGTGCAACTACTAGAAAGACCCTTTCTGCAATAGTGGGAGGTTAAAATTTCATGTTCTGAAGCTTTCCTGAAAAGTTATGGCACAATGCACAAAAACGCTTTTCAGCCTGAGATAAGGTGGGTTTCGGAACGCCAAACATAAAAGTGTTGATAACTTTTGAAAAACACTTCAGACAGGTTAGATTTGATGTGCAACTACTAGAAAGACCCTTTCTGCTATAGTGGGAGGTTAAAATTTCATGTTCTGAAGCTTCCCTGAAAAGTTATGGCACAATGCACAAAAACGCTTTTCAGCCTGAGATAAGGTGGGTTTCGGAACGCCAAACATAAAAGTGTTGATAACTTTGGAAAAACACTTCAGACAGTTTAGATTTGATGTGCAACTACTAGAAAGACCCTTTCTGCTATAGTGGGAGATTAAAATTTCATGTTCTGAAGCTTCCCTGAAAAGTTATGGCACAATGCACAAAAACGCTTTTCAGCCTGAGATAAGGTGGGTTTCGGAACGCCAAACATAAAAGTGTTAATAACTTTGGAAAAACACTTCAGACAGTTTAGATTTGATGTGCAACTACTAGAAAGACCCTTTCTGCTATAGTGGGAGGTTAAAATTTCATGTTCTGAAGCTTCCCTGAAAAGTTATGGCACAATGCACAAAAACACTTTTCAGCCTGAGATAAGGTGGGTTTCGGAACGCCAAACATAAAAGTGTTGATAACTTTCGAAAAACACTTCAGAGAGCTTAGATTTGATGTGCACCTACTAGAAAGACCCTTTCTGCTATAGTGGGAGGTTAAAATTTCATGTTCTGAAGCTTCCCTGAAAAGTTATGGCACAATGCGTAAAAACGCTTTTCAGCCTGAGATAAGGTGGGTTTCGGAACGCCAAACATAAAAGTGTTGATAACTTTGGAAAAACACTTCAGACAGTTTAGATTTGATGTGCAACTACTAGAAAGACCCTTTCTGCTATAGTGGGAGGTTAAAATTTCATGTTCTGAAGCTTCCCTGAAAAGTTATGGCACAATGCACAAAAACGCGTTTCAGCCTGAGATAAGGTGGGTTTCGGAACGCCAAACATAAAAGTGTTGATAACTTTGGAAAAACACTTCAGACAGTTTAGATTTGATGTGCAACTACTAGAAAGACCCTTTCTGCTATAGTGGGAGGTTAAAATTTCATGTTCTGAAGCTTTCCTGAAAAGTTATGGCACAATGCACAAAAACGCTTTTCAGCCTGAGATAAGGTGGGTTTCGGAACGCCAAACATAAAAGTGTTGATAACTTTTGAAAAACACTTCAGACAGCTTAGATTTGATGTGCAACTACTAGAAAGACCCTTTCTGCTATAGTGGGAGGTTAAAATTTCATGTTCTGAAGCTTCCCTGAAAAGTTATGGCACAATGCACAAAAACGCTTTTCAGCCTGAGATAAGGTGGGTTTCGGAACGCCAAACATAAAAGTGTTGATAACTTTGGAAAAACACTTCAGACAGTTTAGATTTGATGTGCAACTACTAGAAAGACCCTTTCTGCTATAGTGGGAGGTTAAAATTTCATGTTCTGAAGCTTCCCTGAAAAGTTATGGCACAATGCACAAAAACGCTTTTCAGCCTGAGATAAGGTGGGTTTCGGAACGCCAAACATAAAAGTGTTGATAACTTTCGAAAAACACTTCAGAGAGCTTAGATTTGATGTGCACCTACTAGAAAGACCCTTTCTGCTATAGTGGGAGGTTAAAATTTCATGTTCTGAAGCTTCCCTGAAAAGTTATGGCACAATGCGTAAAAACGCTTTTCAGCCTGAGATAAGGTGGGTTTCGGAACGCCAAACATAAAAGTGTTGATAACTTTGGAAAAACACTTCAGACAGTTTAGATTTGATGTGCAACTACTAGAAAGACCCTTTCTGCTATAGTGGGAGGTTAAAATTTCATGTTCTGAAGCTTTCCTGAAAAGTTATGGCACAATCCACAAAAACGCTTTTCAGCCTGAGATAAGGTGGGTTTCGGAACGCCAAACATAAAAGTGTTGATCACTTTTGAAAAACACTTCAGACAGCTTAGATTTGATGTGCAACTACTAGAAAGACCCTTTCTGCTATAGTGGGAGGTTAAAATTTCATGTTCTGAAGCTTCCCTGAAAAGTTATGGCACAATGCACAAAAACGCTTTTCAGCCTGAGATAAGGTGGGTTTCGGAACGCCAAACATAAAAGTGTTGATAACTTTGGAAAAACACTTCAGACAGTTTAGATTTGATGTGCAACTACTAGAAAGACCCTTTCTGCTATAGTGGGAGGTTAAAATTTCATGTTCTGAAGCTTCCCTGAAAAGTTATGGCACAATGCACAAAAACGCTTTTCAGCCTGAGATAAGGTGGGTTTCGGAACGCCAAACATAAAAGTGTTGATAACTTTCGAAAAACACTTCAGAGAGCTTAGATTTGATGTGCACCTACTAGAAAGACCCTTTCTGCTATAGTGGGAGGTTAAAATTTCATGTTCTGAAGCTTCCCTGAAAAGTTATGGCACAATGCGTAAAAACGCTTTTCAGCCTGAGATAAGGTGGGTTTCGGAACGCCAAACATAAAAGTGTTGATAACTTTGGAAAAACACTTCAGACAGTTTAGATTTGATGTGCAACTACTAGAAAGACCCTTTCTGCTATAGTGGGAGGTTAAAATTTCATGTTCTGAAGCTTTCCTGAAAAGTTATGGCACAATGCACAAAAACGCTTTTCAGCCTGAGATAAGGTGGGTTTCGGAACGCCAAACATAAAAGTGTTGATAACTTTTGAAAAACACTTCAGACAGCTTAGATTTGATGTGCAATTACTAGAAAGACCCTTTCTGCTATAGTGGGAGGTTAAAATTTCATGTTCTGAAGCTTCCCTGAAAAGTTATGGCACAATGCACAAAAACGCTTTTCAGCCTGAGATAAGGTGGGTTTCGGAACGCCAAACATAAAAGTGTTGATAACTTTGGAAAAACACTTCAGACAGTTTAGATTTGATGTGCAACTACTAGAAAGACCCTTTCTGCTATAGTGGGAGGTTAAAATTTCATGTTCTGAAGCTTCCCTGAAAAGTTATGGCACAATGCACAAAAACGCTTTTCAGCCTGAGATAAGGTGGGTTTCGGAACGCCAAACATAAAAGTGTTGATAACTTTGGAAAAACACTTCAGACAGTTTAGATTTGATGTGCAACTACTAGAAAGACCCTTTCTGCTATAGTGGGAGGTTAAAATTTCATGTTCTAAAGCTTCCCTGAAAAGTTATGGCACAATGCACAAAAACGCTTTTCAGCCTGAGATAAGGTGGGTTTCGGAACGCCAAACATAAAAGTGTTAATAACTTTGGAAAAACACTTCAGACAGTTTAGATTTGATGTGCAACTACTAGAAAGACCCTTTCTGCTATAGTGGGAGGTTAAAATTTCATGTTCTGAAGCTTCCCTGAAAAGTTATGGCACAATGCACAAAAACGCTTTTCAGCCTGAGATAAGGTGGGTTTCGGAACGCCAAACATAAAAGTGTTGATAACTTTCGAAAAACACTTCAGAGAGCTTAGATTTGATGTGCACCTACTAGAAAGACCCTTTCTGCTATAGTGGGAGGTTAAAATTTCATGTTCTGAAGCTTTCCTGAAAAGTTATGGCACAATGCACAAAAACGCTTTTCAGCCTGAGATAAGGTGGGTTTCGGAACGCCAAACATAAAAGTGTTGATAACTTTCGAAAAACACTTCAGAGAGCTTAGATTTGATGTGCACCTACTAGAAAGACCCTTTCTGCTATAGTGGGAGGTTAAAATTTCATGTTCTGAAGCTTCCCTGAAAAGTTATGGCACAATGCGTAAAAACGCTTTTCAGCCTGAGATAAGGTGGGTTTCGGAACGCCAAACATAAAAGTGTTAATAACTTTGGAAAAACACTTCAGACAGTTTAGATTTGATGTGCAACTACTAGAAAGACCCTTTCTGCTATAGTGGGAGGTTAAAATTTCATGTTCTGAAGCTTCCCTGAAAAGTTATGGCACAATGCACAAAAACGCTTTTCAGCCTGAGATAAGGTGGGTTTCGGAACGCCAAACATAAAAGTGTTAATAACTTTGGAAAAACACTTCAGACAGTTTAGATTTGATGTGCAACTACTAGAAAGACCCTTTCTGCTATAGTGGGAGGTTAAAATTTCATGTTCTGAAGCTTCCCTGAAAAGTTATGGCACAATGCACAAAAACGCTTTTCAGCCTGAGATAAGGTGGGTTTCGGAACGCCAAACATAAAAGTGTTGATAACTTTCGAAAAACACTTCAGAGAGCTTAGATTTGATGTGCACCTACTAGAAAGACCCTTTCTGCTATAGTGGGATGTTAAAATTTCATGTTCTGAAGCTTCCCTGAAAAGTTATGGCACAATGCGTAAAAACGCTTTTCAGCCTGAGATAAGGTGGGTTTCGGAACGCCAAACATAAAAGTGTTGATAACTTTGGAAAAACACTTCAGACAGTTTAGATTTGATGTGCAACTACTAGAAAGACCCTTTCTGCTATAGTGGGAGGTTAAAATTTCATGTTCTGAAGCTTTCCTGAAAAGTTATGGCACAATGCACAAAAACGCTTTTCAGCCTGAGATAAGGTGGGTTTCGGAACGCCAAACATAAAAGTGTTGATAACTTTGGAAAAACACTTCAGACAGCTTAGATTTGATGTGCAACTACTAGAAAGACCCTTTCTGCTATAGTGGGAGGTTAAAATTTCATGTTCTGAAGCTTCCCTGAAAAGTTATGGCACAATGCACAAAAACGCTTTTCAGCCTGAGATAAGGTGGGTTTCGGAACGCCAAACATAAAAGTGTTGATAACTTTCGAAAAACACTTCAGACAGCTTAGATTTGATGTGCACCTACTAGAAAGACCCTTTCTGCTATAGTGGGAGGTTAAAATTTCATGTTCTGAAGCTTCCCTGAAAAGTTATGGCACAATGCACAAAAACGCTTTTCAGCCTGAGATAAGGTGGGTTTCGGAACGCCAAACATAAAAGTGTTAATAACTTTGGAAAAACACTTCAGACAGTTTAGATTTGATGTGCAACTACTAGAAAGACCCTTTCTGCTATAGTGGGAGGTTAAAATTTCATGTTCTGAAGCTTCCCTGAAAAGTTATGGCACAATGCACAAAAACGCTTTTCAGCCTGAGATAAGGTGGGTTTCGGAACGCCAAACATAAAAGTGTTAATAACTTTGGAAAAACACTTCAGACAGTTTAGATTTGATGTGCAACTACTAGAAAGACCCTTTCTGCTATAGTGGGAGGTTAAAATTTCATGTTCTGAAGCTTCCCTGAAAAGTTATGGCACAATGCACAAAAACGCTTTTCAGCCTGAGATATGGTGGGTTTCGGAACGCCAAACATAAAAGTGTTGATAACTTTCGAAAAACACTTCAGACAGCTTAGATTTGATGTGCACCTACTAGAAAGACCCTTTCTGCTATAGTGGGAGGTTAAAATTTCATGTTCTGAAGCTTCCCTGAAAAGTTATGGCACAATGCGTAAAAACGCTTTTCAGCCTGAGATAAGGTGGGTTTCGGAACGCCAAACATAAAAGTGTTGATAACTTTGGAAAAACACTTCAGACAGTTTAGATTTGATGTGCAACTACTAGAAAGACCCTTTCTGCTATAGTGGGAGGTTAAAATTTCATGTTCTGAAGCTTTCCTGAAAAGTTATGGCACAATGCACAAAAACGCTTTTCAGCCTGAGATAAGGTGGGTTTCGGAACGCCAAACATAAAAGTGTTGATAACTTTGGAAAAACACTTCAGACAGCTTAGATTTGATGTGCAACTACTAGAAAGACCCTTTCTGCTATAGTGGGAGGTTAAAATTTCATGTTCTGAAGCTTCCCTGAAAAGTTATGGCACAATGCACAAAAACGCTTTTCAGCCTGAGATAAGGTGGGTTTCGGAACGCCAAACATAAAAGTGTTGATAACTTTCGAAAAACACTTCAGACAGCTTAGATTTGATGTGCACCTACTAGAAAGACCCTTTCTGCTATAGTGGGAGGTTAAAATTTCATGTTCTGAAGCTTCCCTGAAAAGTTATGGCACAATGCACAAAAACGCTTTTCAGCCTGAGATAAGGTGGGTTTCGGAACGCCAAACATAAAAGTGTTAATAACTTTGGAAAAACACTTCAGACAGTTTAGATTTGATGTGCAACTACTAGAAAGACCCTTTCTGCTATAGTGGGAGGTTAAAATTTCATGTTCTGAAGCTTCCCTGAAAAGTTATGGCACAATGCACAAAAACGCTTTTCAGCCTGAGATAAGGTGGGTTTCGGAACGCCAAACATAAAAGTGTTAATAACTTTGGAAAAACACTTCAGACAGTTTAGATTTGATGTGCAACTACTAGAAAGACCCTTTCTGCTATAGTGGGAGGTTAAAATTTCATGTTCTGAAGCTTCCCTGAAAAGTTATGGCACAATGCACAAAAACGCTTTTCAGCCTGAGATAAGGTGGGTTTCGGAACGCCAAACATAAAAGTGTTAATAACTTTGGAAAAACACTTCAGACAGTTTAGATTTGATGTGCAACTACTAGAAAGACGCTTTCTGCTATAGTGGGAGGTTAAAATTTCATGTTCTGAAGCTTCCCTGAAAAGTTATGGCACAATGCACAAAAACGCTTTTCAGCCTGAGATAAGGTGGGTTTCGGAACGCCAAACATAAAAGTGTTGATAACTTTCGAAAAACACTTCAGAGAGCTTAGATTTGATGTGCACCTACTAGAAAGACCCTTTCTGCTATAGTGGGATGTTAAAATTTCATGTTCTGAAGCTTTCCTGAAAAGTTATGGCACAATGCACAAAAACGCTTTTCAGCCTGAGATAAGGTGGGTTTCGGAACGCCAAACATAAAAGTGTTGATAACTTTGGAAAAACACTTCAGACAGCTTAGATTTGATGTGCAACTACTAGAAAGACCCTTTCTGCTATAGTGGGAGGTTAAAATTTCATGTTCTGAAGCTTCCCTGAAAAGTTATGGCACAATGCACAAAAACGCTTTTCAGCCTGAGATAAGGTGGGTTTCGGAACGCCAAACATAAAAGTGTTGATAACTTTCGAAAAACACTTCAGACAGCTTAGATTTGATGTGCACCTACTAGAAAGACCCTTTCTGCTATAGTGGGAGGTTAAAATTTCATGTTCTGAAGCTTCCCTGAAAAGTTATGGCACAATGCGTAAAAACGCTTTTCAGCCTGAGATAAGGTGGGTTTCGGAACGCCAAACATAAAAGTGTTGATAACTTTGGAAAAACACTTCAGACAGTTTAGATTTGACGTGCAACTACTAGAAAGACCCTTTCTGCTATAGTGGGAGGTTAAAATTTCATGTTCTGAAGCTTCCCTGAAAAGTTATGGCACAATGCACAAAAACGCTTTTCAGCCTGAGATAAGGTGGGTTTCGGAACGCCAAACATAAAAGTGTTGATAACTTTCGAAAAACACTTCAGACAGCTTAGATTTGATGTGCACCTACTAGAAAGACCCTTTCTGCTATAGTGGGAGGTTAAAATTTCATGTTCTGAAGCTTCCCTGAAAAGTTATGGCACAATGCGTAAAAACGCTTTTCAGCCTGAGATAAGGTGGGTTTCGGAACGCCAAACATAAAAGTGTTGATAACTTTGGAAAAACACTTCAGACAGTTTAGATTTGATGTGCAACTACTCTAAAGACCCTTTCTGCTATAGTGGGAGGTTAAAATTTCATGTTCTGAAGCTTCCCTGAAAAGTTATGGCACAATGCACAAAAACGCTTTTCAGCCTGAGATAAGGTGGGTTTCGGAACGCCAAACATAAAAGTGTTAATAACTTTGGAAAAACACTTCAGACAGTTTAGATTTGATGTGCAACTACTAGAAAGACCCTTTCTGCTATAGTGGGAGGTTAAAATTTCATGTTCTGAAGCTTCCCTGAAAAGTTATGGCACAATGCACAAAAACGCTTTTCAGCCTGAGATAAGGTGGGTTTCGGAACGCCAAACATAAAAGTGTTAATAACTTTGGAAAAACACTTCAGACAGTTTAGATTTGATGTGCAACTACTAGAAAGACCCTTTCTGCTATAGTGGGAGGTTAAAATTTCATGTTCTGAAGCTTCCCTGAAAAGTTATGGCACAATGCACAAAAACGCTTTTCAGCCTGAGATAAGGTGGGTTTCGGAACGCCAAACATAAAAGTGTTAATAACTTTGGAAAAACACTTCAGACAGTTTAGATTTGATGTGCAACTACTAGAAAGACCCTTTCTGCTATAGTGGGAGGTTAAAATTTCATGTTCTGAAGCTTCCCTGAAAAGTTATGGCACAATGCACAAAAACGCTTTTCAGCCTGAGATAAGGTGGGTTTCGGAACGCCAAACATAAAAGTGTTGATAACTTTCGAAAAACACTTCAGAGAGCTTAGATTTGATGTGCACCTACTAGAAAGACCCTTTCTGCTATAGTGGGATGTTAAAATTTCATGTTCTGAAGCTTCCCTGAAAAGTTATGGCACAATGCGTAAAAACGCTTTTCAGCCTGAGATAAGGTGGGTTTCGGAACGCCAAACATAAAAGTGTTGATAACTTTGGAAAAACACTTCAGACAGTTTAGATTTGATGTGCAACTACTAGAAAGACCCTTTCTGCTATAGTGGGAGGTTAAAATTTCATGTTCTGAAGCTTTCCTGAAAAGTTATGGCACAATGCACAAAAACGCTTTTCAGCCTGAGATAAGGTGGGTTTCGGAACGCCAAACATAAAAGTGTTGATAACTTTGGAAAAACACTTCAGACAGCTTAGATTTGATGTGCAACTACTAGAAAGACCCTTTCTGCTATAGTGGGAGGTTAAAATTTCATGTTCTGAAGCTTCCCTGAAAAGTTATGGCACAATGCACAAAAACGCTTTTCAGCCTGAGATAAGGTGGGTTTCGGAACGCCAAACATAAAAGTGTTGATAACTTTCGAAAAACACTTCAGACAGCTTAGATTTGATGTGCACCTACTAGAAAGACCCTTTCTGCTATAGTGGGAGGTTAAAATTTCATGTTCTGAAGCTTCCCTGAAAAGTTATGGCACAATGCGTAAAAACGCTTTTCAGCCTGAGATAAGGTGGGTTTCGGAACGCCAAACATAAAAGTGTTGATAACTTTGGAAAAACACATCAGACAGTTTAGATTTGACGTGCAACTACTAGAAAGACCCTTTCTGCTATAGTGGGAGGTTAAAATTTCATGTTCTGAAGCTTCCCTGAAAAGTTATGGCACAATGCACAAAAACGCTTTTCAGCCTGAGATAAGGTGGGTTTCGGAACGCCAAACATAAAAGTGTTGATAACTTTCGAAAAACACTTCAGACAGCTTAGATTTGATGTGCACCTACTAGAAAGACCCTTTCTGCTATAGTGGGAGGTTAAAATTTCATGTTCTGAAGCTTCCCTGAAAAGTTATGGCACAATGCGTAAAAACGCTTTTCAGCCTGAGATAAGGTGGGTTTCGGAACGCCAAACATAAAAGTGTTGATAACTTTGGAAAAACACTTCAGACAGTTTAGATTTGATGTGCAACTACTAGAAAGACCCTTTCTGCTATAGTGGGAGGTTAAAATTTCATGTTCTGAAGCTTCCCTGAAAAGTTATGGCACAATGCACAAAAACGCTTTTCAGCCTGAGATAAGGTGGGTTTCGGAACGCCAAACATAAAAGTGTTAATAACTTTGGAAAAACACTTCAGACAGTTTAGATTTGATGTGCAACTACTAGAAAGACCCTTTCTGCTATAGTGGGAGGTTAAAATTTCATGTTCTGAAGCTTTCCTGAAAAGTTATGGCACAATGCACAAAAACGCTTTTCAGCCTGAGATAAGGTGGGTTTCGGAACGCCAAACATAAAAGTGTTGATAACTTTCGAAAAACACTTCAGAGAGCTTAGATTTGATGTGCACCTACTAGAAAGACCCTTTCTGCTATAGTGGGAGGTTAAAATTTCATGTTCTGAAGCTTCCCTGAAAAGTTATGGCACAATGCACAAAAACGCTTTTCAGCCTGAGATAAGGTGGGTTTCGGAAAGCCAAACATAAAAGTGTTGATAACTTTGGAAAAACACTTCAGACAGTTTAGATTTGATGTGCAACTACTAGAAAGACCCTTTCTGCTATAGTGGGAGGTTAAAATTTCATGTTCTGAAGCTTCCCTGAAAAGTTATGGCACAATGCACAAAAACGCTTTTCAGCCTGAGATAAGGTGGGTTTCGGAACGCCAAACATAAAAGTGTTAATAACTTTGGAAAAACACTTCAGACAGTTTAGATTTGATGTGCAACTACTAGAAAGACCCTTTCTGCTATAGTGGGAGGTTAAAATTTCATGTTCTGAAGCTTCCCTGAAAAGTTATGGCACAATGCACAAAAACGCTTTTCAGCCTGAGATAAGGTGGGTTTCGGAACGCCAAACATAAAAGTGTTGATAACTTTCGAAAAACACTTCAGAGAGCTTAGATTTGATGTGCACCTACTAGAAAGACCCTTTCTGCTATAGTGGGAGGTTAAAATTTCATGTTCTGAAGCTTCCCTGAAAAGTTATGGCACAATGCGTAAAAACGCTTTTCAGCCTGAGATAAGGTGGGTTTCGGAACGCCAAACATAAAAGTGTTGATAACTTTGGAAAAACACTTCAGACAGTTTAGATTTGATGTGCAACTACTAGAAAGACCCTTTCTGCTATAGTGGGAGGTTAAAATTTCATGTTCTGAAGCTTTCCTGAAAAGTTATGGCACAATGCACAAAAACGCTTTTCAGCCTGAGATAAGGTGGGTTTCGGAACGCCAAACATAAAAGTGTTGATAACTTTTGAAAAACACTTCAGACAGCTTAGATTTGATGTGCAACTACTAGAAAGACCCTTTCTGCTATAGTGGGAGGTTAAAATTTCATGTTCTGAAGCTTCCCTGAAAAGTTATGGCACAATGCGTAAAAACGCTTTTCAGCCTGAGATAAGGTGGGTTTCGGAACGCCAAACATAAAAGTGTTGATAACTTTGGAAAAACACTTCAGACAGTTTAGATTTGATGTGCAACTACTAGAAAGACCCTTTCTGCTATAGTGGGAGGTTAAAATTTCATGTTCTGAAGCTTCCCTGAAAAGTTATGGCACAATGCACAAAAACGCTTTTCAGCCTGAGATAAGGTGGGTTTCGGAACGCCAAACATAAAAGTGTTAATAACTTTGGAAAAACACTTCAGACAGTTTAGATTTGATGTGCAACTACTAGAAAGACCCTTTCTGCTATAGTGGGAGGTTAAAATTTCATGTTCTGAAGCTTCCCTGAAAAGTTATGGCACAATGCACAAAAACGCTTTTCAGCCTGAGATAAGGTGGGTTTCGGAACGCCAAACATAAAAGTGTTAATAACTTTGGAAAAACACTTCAGACAGTTTAGATTTGATGTGCAACTACTAGAAAGACCCTTTCTGCTATAGTGGGAGGTTAAAATTTCATGTTCTGAAGCTTCCCTGAAAGGTTATGGCACAATGCACAAAAACGCTTTTCAGCCTGAGATAAGGTGGGTTTCGGAACGCCAAACATAAAAGTGTTGATAACTTTCGAAAAACACTTCAGAGAGCTTAGATTTGATGTGCACCTACGAGAAAGACCCTTTCTGCTATAGTGGGAGGTTAAAATTTCATGTTCTGAAGCTTCCCTGAAAAGTTATGGCACAATGCGTAAAAACGCTTTTCAGCCTGAGATAAGGTGGGTTTCGGAACGCCAAACATAAAAGTGTTGATAACTTTGGAAAAACACTTCAGACAGTTTAGATTTGATGTGCAACTACTAGAAAGACCCTTTCTGCTATAGTGGGAGGTTAAAATTTCATGTTCTGAAGCTTTCCTGAAAAGTTATGGCACAATGCACAAAAACGCTTTTCAGCCTGAGATAAGGTGGGTTTCGGAACGCCAAACATAAAAGTGTTGATAACTTTTGAAAAACACTTCAGACAGCTTAGATTTGATGTGCAACTACTAGAAAGACCCTTTCTGCTATAGTGGGAGGTTAAAATTTCATGTTCTGAAGCTTCCCTGAAAAGTTATGGCACAATGCACAAAAACGCTTTTCAGCCTGAGATAAGGTGGGTTTCGGAACGCCAAACATAAAAGTGTTGATAACTTTCGAAAAACACTTCAGACAGCTTAGATTTGATGTGCACCTACTAGAAAGACCCTTTCTGCTATAGTGGGAGGTTAAAATTTCATGTTCTGAAGCTTCCCTGAAAAGTTATGGCACAATGCGTAAAAACGCTTTTCAGCCTGAGATAAGGTGGGTTTCGGAACGCCAAACATAAAAGTGTTGATAACTTTGGAAAAACACTTCAGACAGTTTAGATTTGATGTGCAACTACTAGAAAGACCCTTTCTGCTATTGTGGGAGGTTAAAATTTCATGTTCTGAAGCTTCCCTGAAAAGTTATGGCACAATGCACAAAAACGCTTTTCAGCCTGAGATAAGGTGGGTTTCGGAACGCCAAACATAAAAGTGTTAATAACTTTGGAAAAACACTTCAGACAGTTTAGATTTGATGTGCAACTACTAGAAAGACCCTTTCTGCTATAGTGGGAGGTTAAAATTTCATGTTCTGAAGCTTCCCTGAAAAGTTATGGCACAATGCACAAAAACGCTTTTCAGCCTGAGATAAGGTGGGTTTCGGAACGCCAAACATAAAAGTGTTAATAACTTTGGAAAAACACTTCAGACAGTTTAGATTTGATGTGCAACTACTAGAAAGACCCTTTCTGCTGTAGTGGGAGGTTAAAATTTCAGGTTCTGAAGCTTTCCTGAAAAGTTATGGCACAATGCACAAAAACGCTTTTCAGCCTGAGATAAGGTGGGTTTCGGAACGCCAAACATAAAAGTGTTAATAACTTTGGAAAAACACTTCAGACAGTTTAGATTTGATGTGCAACTACTAGAAAGACCCTTTCTGCTATAGTGGGAGGTTAAAATTTCATGTTCTGAAGCTTCCCTGAAAAGTTATGGCACAATGCGTAAAAACGCTTTTCAGCCTGAGATAAGGTGGGTTTCGGAACGCCAAACATAAAAGTGTTGATAACTTTGGAAAAACACTTCAGACAGTTTAGATTTGATGTGCAACTACTAGAAAGACCCTTTCTGCTATAGTGGGAGGTTAAAATTTCATGTTCTGAAGCTTCCCTGAAAAGTTATGGCACAATGCACAAAAACGCTTTTCAGCCTGAGATAAGGTGGGTTTCGGAACGCCAGACATAAAAGTGTTAATAACTTTGGAAAAACACTTCAGACAGTTTAGATTTGATGTGCAACTACTAGAAAGACCCTTTCTGCTATAGTGGGAGGTTAAAATTTCATGTTCTGAAGCTTCCCTGAAAAGTTATGGCACAATGCACAAAAACGCTTTTCAGCCTGAGATAAGGTGGGTTTCGGAACGCCAAACATAAAAGTGTTAATAACTTTGGAAAAACACTTCAGACAGTTTAGATTTGACGTGCAACTTCTAGAAAGACCCTTTCTGCTATAGTGGGAGGTTAAAATTTCATGTTCTGAAGCTTCCCTGAAAAGTTATGGCACAATGCACAAAAACGCTTTTCAGCCTGAGATAAGGTGGGTTTCGGAACGCCAAACATAAAAGTGTTAATAACTTTGGAAAAACACTTCAGACAGTTTAGATTTGATGTGCAACTACTAGAAAGACCCTTTCTGCTATAGTGGGAGGTTAAAATTTCATGTTCTGAAGCTTCCCTGAAAAGTTATGGCACAATGCACAAAAACGCTTTTCAGCCTGAGATAAGGTGGGTTTCGGAACGCCAAACATAAAAGTGTTAATAATTTTGGAAAAACACTTCAGACAGTTTAGATTTGATGTGCAACTACTAGAAAGACCCTTTCTGCTATAGTGGGAGGTTAAAATTTCATCTTCTGAAGCTTCCCTGAAAAGTTATGGCACAATGCACAAAAACGCTTTTCAGCCTGAGATAAGGTGGGTTTCGGAACGCCAAACATAAAAGTGTTGATGACTTTCGAAAAACACTTCAGAGAGCTTAGATTTGATGTGCACCTACTAGAAAGACCCTTTCTGCTATAGTGGGAGGTTAAAATTTCATGTTCTGAAGCTTCCCTGAAAAGTTATGGCACAATGCGTAAAAACGCTTTTCAGCCTGAGATAAGGTGGGTTTCGGAACGCCAAACATAAAAGTGTTGATAACTTTCGAAAAACACTTCAGAGAGCTTAGATTTGATGTGCACCTACTAGAAAGACCCTTTCTGCTATAGTGGGAGGTTAAAATTTCATGTTCTGAAGCTTCCCTGGAAAGTTATGGCACAATGCACAAAAACGCTTTTCAGCCTGAGATAAGGTGGGTTTCGGAACGCCAAACATAAAAGTGTTGATAACTTTGGAAATACACTTCAGACAGTTTAGATTTGATGTGCAACTACTAGAAAGACCCTTTCTGCTATAGTGGGAGGTTAAAATTTCATGTTCTGAAGCTTTCCTGAAAAGTTATGGCACAATGCACAAAAACGCTTTTCAGCCTGAGATAAGGTGGGTTTCGGAACGGCAAACATAAAAGTGTTGATAACTTTTGAAAAACACTTCAGACAGCTTAGATTTGATGTGCAACTACTAGAAAGACCCTTTCTGCTATAGTGGGAGGTTAAAATTTCATGTTCTGAAGCTTCCCTGAAAAGTTATGGCACAATGCACAAAAACGCTTTTCAGCCTGAGATAAGGTGGGTTTCGGAAAGCCAAACATAAAAGTGTTGATAACTTTGGAAAAACACTTCAGACAGTTTAGATTTGATGTGCAACTACTAGAAAGACCCTTTCTGCTATAGTGGGAGGTTAAAATTTCATGTTCTGAAGCTTCCCTGAAAAGTTATGGCACAATGCACAAAAACGCTTTTCAGCCTGAGATAAGGTGGGTTTCGGAACGCCAAACATAAAAGTGTTAATAACTTTGGAAAAACACTTCAGACAGTTTAGATTTGATGTGCAACTACTAGAAAGACCCTTTCTGCTATAGTGGGAGGTTAAAATTTCATGTTCTGAAGCTTCCCTGAAAAGTTATGGCACAATGCACAAAAACGCTTTTCAGCCTGAGATAAGGTGGGTTTCGGAACGCCAAACATAAAAGTGTTGATAACTTTCGAAAAACACTTCAGAGAGCTTAGATTTGATGTGCACCTACTAGAAAGACCCTTTCTGCTATAGTGGGAGGTTAAAATTTCATGTTCTGAAGCTTCCCTGAAAAGTTACGGCACAATGCGTAAAAACGCTTTTCAGCCTGAGATAAGGTGGGTTTCGGAACGCCAAACATAAAAGTGTTGATAACTTTGGAAAAACACTTCAGACAGCTTAGATTTGATGTGCAACTACTAGAAAGACCCTTTCTGCTATAGTGGGAGGTTAAAATTTCATGTTCTGAAGCTTTCCTGAAAAGTTATGGCACAATGCACAAAAACGCTTTTCAGCCTGAGATAAGGTGGGTTTCGGAACGCCAAACATAAAAGTGTTGATAACTTTTGAAAAACACTTCAGACTGCTTAGATTTGATGTGCAACTACTAGAAAGACCCTTTCTGCTATAGTGGGAGGTTAAAATTTCATGTTCTGAAGCTTCCCTGAAAAGTTATGGCACAATGCACAAAAACGCTTTTCAGCCTGAGATAAGGTGGGTTTCGGAACGCCAAACATAAAAGTGTTAATAACTTTCGAAAAACACTTCAGACAGCTTAGATTTGATGTGCACCTACTAGAAAGACCCTTTCTGCTATAGTGGGAGGTTAAAATTTCATGTTCTGAAGCTTCCCTGAAAAGTTATGGCACAATGCGTAAAAACGCTTTTCAGCCTGAGATAAGGTGGGTTTCGGAACGCCAAACATAAAAGTGTTGATAACTTTGGAAAAACACTTCAGACAGTTTAGATTTGATGTGCAACTACTAGAAAAACCCTTTCTGCTATAGTGGGAGGTTAAAATTTCATGTTCTGAAGCTTCCCTGAAAAGTTATGGCACAATGCACAAAAACGCTTTTCAGCCTGAGATAAGGTGGGTTTCGGAACGCCAAACATAAAAGTGTTAATAACTTTGGAAAAACACTTCAGACAGTTTAGATTTGATGTGCAACTACTAGAAAGACCCTTTCTGCTATAGTGGGAGGTTAAAATTTCATGTTCTGAAGCTTTCCTGAAAAGTTATGGCACAATGCACAAAAACGCTTTTCAGCCTGAGATAAGGTGGGTTTCGGAACGCCAAACATAAAAGTGTTGATAACTTTTGAAAAACACTTCAGACAGCTTAGATTTGATGTGCAACTACTAGAAAGACCCTTTCTGCTATAGTGGGAGGTTAAAATTTCATGTTCTGAAGCTTCCCTGAAAAGTTATGGCACAATGCACAAAAACGCTTTTCAGCCTGAGATAAGGTGGGTTTCGGAACGCCAAACATAAAAGTGTTGATAACTTTCGAAAAACACTTCAGACAGCTTAGATTTGATGTGCACCTACTAGAAAGACCCTTTCTGCTATAGTGGGAGGTTAAAATTTCATGTTCTGAAGCTTCCCTGAAAAGTTATGGCACAATGCGTAAAAACGCTTTTCAGCCTGAGATAAGGTGGGTTTCGGAACGCCAAACATAAAAGTGTTGATAACTTTGGAAAAACACTTCAGACAGTTTAGATTTGATGTGCAACTGCTAGAAAGACCCTTTCTGCTATAGTGGGAGGTTAAAATTTCATGTTCTGAAGCTTTCCTGAAAAGTTATGGCACAATGCACAAAAACGCTTTTCAGCCTGAGATAAGGTGGGTTTCGGAACGCCAAACATAAAAGTGTTGATAACTTTGGAAAAACACTTCAGACAGCTTAGATTTGATGTGCAACTACTAGAAAGACCCTTTCTGCTATAGTGGGAGGTTAAAATTTCATGTTCTGAAGCTTCCCTGAAAAGTTATGGCACAATGCACAAAAACGCTTTTCAGCCTGAGATAAGGTGGGTTTCGGAACGCCAAACATAAAAGTGTTAATAACTTTGGAAAAACACTTCAGACAGTTTAGATTTGATGTGCAACTACTAGAAAGACACTTTCTGCTATAGTGGGAGGTTAAAATTTCATGTTCTGAAGCTTCCCTGAAAAGTTATGGCACAATGCACAAAAACGCTTTTCAGCCTGAGATAAGGTGGGTTTCGGAACGCCAAACATAAAAGTGTTAATAACTTTGGAAAAACACTTCAGACAGTTTAGATTTGATGTGCAACTACTAGAAAGACCCTTTCTGCTATAGTGGGAGGTTAAAATTTCATGTTCTGAAGCTTCCCTGAAAAGTTATTGCACAATGCACAAAAACGCTTTTCAGCCTGAGATAAGGTGGGTTTCGGAACGCCAAACATAAAAGTGTTAATAACTTTGGAAAAACACTTCAGACAGTTTAGATTTGATGTGCAACTACTAGAAAGACCCTTTCTGCTATAGTGGGAGGTTAAAATTTCATGTTCTGAAGCTTTCCTGAAAAGTTATGGCACAATGCACAAAAACGCTTTTCAGCCTGAGATAAGGTGGGTTTCGGAACGCCAAACATAAAAGTGTTGATAACTTTCGAAAAACACTTCAGAGAGCTTAGATTTGATGTGCACCTACTAGAAAGACCCTTTCTGCTATAGTGGGAGGTTAAAATTTCATGTTCTGAAGCTTCCCTGAAAAGTTATGGCACAATGCACAAAAACGCTTTTCAGCCTGAGATAAGGTGGGTTTCGGAACGCCAAACATAAAAGTGTTGATAACTTTGGAAATACACTTCAGACAGTTTAGATTTGATGTGCAACTACTAGAAAGACCCTTTCTGCTATAGTGGGAGGTTAAAATTTCATGTTCTGAAGCTTTCCTGAAAAGTTATGGCACAATGCACAAAAACGCTTTTCAGCCTGAGATAAGGTGGGTTTCGGAACGCCAAACATAAAAGTGTTGATAACTTTTGAAAAACACTTCAGACAGCTTAGATTTGATGTGCAACTACTAGAAAGACCCTTTCTGCTATAGTGGGAGGTTAAAATTTCATGTTCTGAAGCTTCCCTGAAAAGTTATGGCACAATGCACAAAAACGCTTTTCAGCCTGAGATAAGGTGGGTTTCGGAAAGCCAAACATAAAAGTGTTGATAACTTTGGAAAAACACTTCAGACAGTTTAGATTTGATGTGCAACTACTAGAAAGACCCTTTCTGCTATAGTGGGAGGTTAAAATTTCATGTTCTGAAGCTTCCCTGAAAAGTTATGGCACAATGCACAAAAACGCTTTTCAGCCTGAGATAAGGTGGGTTTCGGAACGCCAAACATAAAAGTGTCAATAACTTTGGAAAAACACTTCAGACAGTTTAGATTTGATGTGCAACTACTAGAAAGACCCTTTCTGCTATAGTGGGAGGTTAAAATTTCATGTTCTGAAGCTTCCCTGAAAAGTTATGGCACAATGCACAAAAACGCTTTTCAGCCTGAGATAAGGTGGGTTTCGGAACGCCAAACATAAAAGTGTTGATAACTTTCGAAAAACACTTCAGAGAGCTTAGATTTGATGTGCACCTACTAGAAAGACCCTTTCTGCTATAGTGGGAGGTTAAAATTTCATGTTCTGAAGCTTCCCTGAAAAGTTACGGCACAATGCGTAAAAACGCTTTTCAGCCTGAGATAAGGTGGGTTTCGGAACGCCAAACATAAAAGTGTTGATAACTTTTGAAAAACACTTCAGACAGCTTAGATTTGATGTGCAACTACTAGAAAGACCCTTTCTGCTATAGTGGGAGGTTAAAATTTCATGTTCTGAAGCTTCCCTGAAAAGTTATGGCACAATGCACAAAAACGCTTTTCAGCCTGAGATAAGGTGGGTTTCGGAACGCCAAACATAAAAGTGTTAATAACTTTCGAAAAACACTTCAGACAGCTTAGATTTGATGTGCACCTACTAGAAAGACCCTTTCTGCTATAGTGGGAGGTTAAAATTTCATGTTCTGAAGCTTCCCTGAAAAGTTATGGCACAATGCGTAAAAACGCTTTTCAGCCTGAGATAAGGTGGGTTTCGGAACGCCAAACATAAAAGTGTTGATAACTTTGGAAAAACACTTCAGACAGTTTAGATTTGATGTGCAACTACTAGAAAGACCCTTTCTGCTATAGTGGGAGGTTAAAATTTCATGTTCTGAAGCTTTCCTGAAAAGTTATGGCACAATGCACAAAAACGCTTTTCAGCCTGAGATAAGGTGGGTTTCGGAACGCCAAACATAAAAGTGTTAATAACTTTGGAAAAACACTTCAGACAGTTTAGATTTGATGTGCAACTACTAGAAAGACCCTTTCTGCTATAGTGGGAGGTTAAAATTTCATGTTCTGAAGCTTCCCTGAAAAGTTATGGCACAATGCGTAAAAACGCTTTTCAGCCTGAGATAAGGTGGGTTTCGGAACGCCAAACATAAAAGTGTTGATAACTTTGGAAAAACACTTCAGACAGTTTAGATTTGATGTGCAACTACTAGAAAGACCCTTTCTGCTATAGTGGGAGGTTAAAATTTCATCTTCTGAAGCTTCCCTGAAAAGTTATGGCACAATGCACAAAAACGCTTTTCAGCCTGAGATAAGGTGGGTTTCGGAACGCCAAACATAAAAGTGTTAATAACTTTGGAAAAACACTTCAGACAGTTTAGATTTGATGTGCAACTACTAGAAAGACCCTTTCTGCTATAGTGGGAGGTTAAAATTTCATGTTCTGAAGCTTCCCTGAAAAGTTATGGCACAATGCACAAAAACGCTTTTCAGCCTGAGATAAGGTGGGTTTCGGAACGCCAAACATAAAAGTGTTAATAACTTTGGAAAAACACTTCAGACAGTTTAGATTTGATGTGCAACTACTAGAAAGACCCTTTCTGCTATAGTGGGAGGTTAAAATTTCATGTTCTGAAGCTTCCCTGAAAAGTTATGGCACAATGCACAAAAACGCTTTTCAGCCTGAGATAAGGTGGGTTTCGGAACGCCAAACATAAAAGTGTTAATAACTTTGGAAAAACACTTCAGACAGTTTAGATTTGATGTGCAACTACTAGAAAGACCCTTTCTGCTATAGTGGGAGGTTAAAATTTCATGTTCTGAAGCTTTCCTGAAAAGTTATGGCACAATGCACAAAAACGCTTTTCAGCCTGAGATAAGGTGGGTTTCGGAACGCCAAACATAAAAGTGTTGATAACTTTTGAAAAACACTTCAGACAGCTTAGATTTGATGTGCAACTACTAGAAAGACCCTTTCTGCTGTAGTGGGAGGTTAAAATTTCATGTTCTGAAGCTTCCCTGAAAAGTTATGGCACAATGCGTAAAAACGCTTTTCAGCCTGAGATAAGGTGGGTTTCGGAACGCCAAACATAAAAGTGTTGATAACTTTGGAAAAACACTTCAGACAGTTTAGATTTGATGTGCAACTACTAGAAAGACCCTTTCTGCTATAGTGGGAGGTTAAAATTTCATGTTCTGAAGCTTCCCTGAAAAGTTATGGCACAATGCACAAAAACGCTTTTCAGCCTGAGATAAGGTGGGTTTCGGAACGCCAAACATAAAAGTGTTGATAACTTTCGAAAAACACTTCAGACAGCTTAGATTTGATGTGCACCTACTAGAAAGACCCTTTCAGCTATAGTGGGAGGTTAAAATTTCATGTTCTGAAGCTTCCCTGAAAAGTTATGGCACAATGCACAAAAACGCTTTTCAGCCTGAGATAAGGTGGGTTTCGGAACGCCAAACATAAAAGTGTTAATAACTTTGGAAAAACACTTCAGACAGTTTAGATTTGATGTGCAACTACTAGAAAGACCCTTTCTGCTATAGTGGGAGGTTAAAATTTCATGTTCTGAAGCTTCCCTGAAAAGTTATGGCACAATGCACAAAAACGCTTTTCAGCCTGAGATAAGGTGGGTTTCGGAACGCCAAACATAAAAGTGTTAATAACTTTGGAAAAACACTTCAGACAGTTTAGATTTGATGTGCAACTACTAGAAAGACCCTTTCTGCTATAGTGGGAGGTTAAAATTTCATGTTCTGAAGCTTCCCTGAAAAGTTATGGCACAATGCACAAAAACGCTTTTCAGCCTGAGATAAGGTGGGTTTCGGAACGCCAAACATAAAAGTGTTAATAACTTTGGAAAAACACTTCAGACAGTTTAGATTTGATGTGCAACTACTAGAAAGACCCTTTCTGCTATAGTGGGAGGTTAAAATTTCATGTTCTGAAACTTCCCTGAAAAGTTATGGCACAATGCACAAAAACGCTTTTCAGCCTGAGATAAGGTGGGTTTCGGAACGCCAAACATAAAAGTCTTAATAACTTTGGAAAAACACTTCAGACAGTTTAGATTTGATGTGCAACTACTAGAAAGACCCTTTCTGCTATAGTGGGAGGTTAAAATTTCATCTTCTGAAGCTTCCCTGAAAAGTTATGGCACAATGCACAAAAACGCTTTTCAGCCTGAGATAAGGTGGGTTTCGGAACGCCAAACATAAAAGTGTTGATAACTTTCGAAAAACACTTCAAAGAGCTTAGATTTGATGTGCACCTACTAGAAAGACCCTTTCTGCTATAGTGGGAGGTTAAAATTTCATGTTCTGAAGCTTCCCTGAAAAGTTATGGCACAATGCGTAAAAACGCTTTTCAGCCTGAGATAAGGTGGGTTTCGGAACGCCAAGCATAAAAGTGTTGATAACTTTGGAAAAACACTTCAGACAGTTTAGATTTGATGTGCAACTACTAGAAAGACCCTTTCTGCTATAGTGGGAGGTTAAAATTTCATGTTCTGAAGCTTTCCTGAAAAGTTATGGCACAATGCACAAAAACGCTTTTCTGCCTGAGATAAGGTGGGTTTCGGAACGCCAAACATAAAAGTGTTGATAACTTTGGAAAAACACTTCAGACAGCTTAGATTTGATGTGCAACTACTAGAAAGACCCTTTCTGCTATAGTGGGAGGTTAAAATTTCATGTTCTGAAGCTTCCCTGAAAAGTTATGGCACAATGCATAAAAACGCTTTTCAGCCTGAGATAAGGTGGGTTTCGGAACGCCAAACATAAAAGTGTTAATAACTTTGGAAAAACACTTCAGACAGTTTAGATTTGATGTGCAACTACTAGAAAGACCCTTTCTGCTATAGTGGGAGGTTAAAATTTCATGTTCTGAAGCTTCCCTGAAAAGTTATGGCACAATGCACAAAAACGCTTTTCAGCCTGAGATAAGGTGGGTTTCGGAACGCCAAACATAAAAGTGTTAATAACTTTGGAAAAACACTTCAGACAGTTTAGATTTGATGTGCAACTACTAGAAAGACCCTTTCTGCTATAGTGGGAGGTTAAAATTTCATGTTCTGAAGCTTCCCTGAAAAGTTATGGCACAATGCACAAAAACGCTTTTCAGCCTGAGATAAGGTGGGTTTCGGAACGCCAAACATAAAAGTGTTAATAACTTTGGAAAAACACTTCAGACAGTTTAGATTTGATGTGCAACTACTAGAAAGACCCTTTCTGCTATAGTGGGAGGTTAAAATTTCATGTTCTGAAGCTTCCCTGAAAAGTTATGGCACAATGCACAAAAACGCTTTTCAGCCTGAGATAAGGTGGGTTTCGGAACGCCAAACATAAAAGTGTTGATAACTTTCGAAAAACACTTCAGAGAGCTTAGATTTGATGTGCACCTACTAGAAAGACCCTTTCTGCTATAGTGGGAGGTTAAAATTTCATGTTCTGAAGCTTCCCTGAAAAGTTATGGCACAATGCGTAAAAACGCTTTTCAGCCTGAGATAAGGTGGGTTTCGGAACGCCAAACATAAAAGTGTTGATAACTTTGGAAAAACACTTCAGACAGTTCAGATTTGATGTGCAACTACTAGAAAGACCCTTTCTGCTATAGTGGGAGGTTAAAATTTCATGTTCTGAAGCTTTCCTGAAAAGTTATGGCACAATGCACAAAAACGCTTTTCAGCCTGAGATAAGGTGGGTTTCGGAACGCCAAACATAAAAGTGTTGATAACTTTTGAAAAACACTTCAGACAGCTTAGATTTGATGTGCAACTACTAGAAAGACCCTTTCTGCTATAGTGGGAGGTTAAAATTTCATGTTCTGAAGCTTCCCTGAAAAGTTATGGCACAATGCACAAAAACGCTTTTCAGCCTGAGATAAGGTGGGTTTCGGAACGACAAACATAAAAGTGTTGATAACTTTCGAAAAACACTTCAGACAGCTTAGATTTGATGTGCACCTACTAGAAAGACCCTTTCTGCTATAGTGGGAGGTTAAAATTTCATGTTCTGAAGCTTCCCTGAAAAGTTATGGCACAATGCGTAAAAACGCTTTTCAGCCTGAGATAAGGTGGGTTTCGGAACGACAAACATAAAAGTGTTGATAACTTTGGAAAAACACTTCAGACAGTTTAGATTTGATGTGCAACTACTAGAAAGACCCTTTCTGCTATAGTGGGAGGTTAAAATTTCATGTTCTGAAGCTTTCCTGAAAAGTTATGGCACAATGCACAAAAACGCTTTTCAGCCTGAGATAAGGTGGGTTTCGGAAGGCCAAACATAAAAGTGTTGATAACTTTGGAAAAACACTTCAGACAGCTTAGATTTGATGTGCAACTACTAGAAAGACCCTTTCTGCTATAGTGGGAGGTTAAAATTTCATGTTCTGAAGCTTCCCTGAAAAGTTATGGCACAATGCACAAAAACGCTTTTCAGCCTGAGATAAGGTGGGTTTCGGAACGCCAAACATAAAAGTGTTGATAACTTTCGAAAAACACTTCAGACAGCTTAGATTTGATGTCCACCTACTAGAAAGACCCTTTCTGCTATAGTGGGAGGTTAAAATTTCATGTTCTGAAGCTTCCCTGAAAAGTTATGGCACAATGCACAAAAACGCTTTTCAGCCTGAGATAAGGTGGGTTTCGGAACGCCAAACATAAAAGTGTTAATAACTTTGGAAAAACACTTCAGACAGTTTAGATTTGATGTGCAACTACTAGAAAGACCCTTTCTGCTATAGTGGGAGGTTAAAATTTCATGTTCTGAAGCTTCCCTGAAAAGTTATGGCACAATGCACAAAAACGCTTTTCAGCCTGAGATAAGGTGGGTTTCGGAACGCCAAACATAAAAGTGTTAATAACTTTGGAAAAACACTTCAGACAGTTTAGATTTGATGTGCAACTACTAGAAAGACCCTTTCTGCTATAGTGGGAGGTTAAAATTTCATGTTCTGAAGCTTCCCTGAAAAGTTATGGCACAATGCACAAAAACGCTTTTCAGCCTGAGATAAGGTGGGTTTCGGAACGCCAAACATAAAAGTGTTAATAACTTTGGAAAAACATTTCAGACAGTTTAGATTTGATGTGCAACTACTAGAAAGACCCTTTCTGCTATAGTGGGAGGTTAAAATTTCATGTTCTGAAGCTTCCCTGAAAAGTTATGGCACAATGCACAAAAACGCTTTTCAGCCTGAGATAAGGTGGGTTTCGGAACGCCAAACATAAAAGTGTTGATAACTTTCGAAAAACACTTCAGACAGCTTAGATTTGATGTGCACCTACTAGAAAGACCCTTTCTGCTATAGTGGGAGGTTAAAATTTCATGTTCTGAAGCTTCCCTGAAAAGTTATGGCACAATGCGTAAAAACGCTTTTCAGCCTGAGATAAGGTGGGTTTCGGAACGCCAAACATAAAAGTGTTGATAACTTTGGAAAAACACTTCAGACAGCTTAGATTTGATGTGCAACTACTAGAAAGACCCTTTCTGCTATAGTGGGAGGTTAAAATTTCATGTTCTGAAGCTTTCCTGAAAAGTTATGGCACAATGCACAAAAACGCTTTTCAGCCTGAGATAAGGTGGGTTTCGGAACGCCAAACATAAAAGTGTTGATAACTTTTGAAAAACACTTCAGACAGCTTAGATTTGATGTGCAACTACTAGAAAGACCCTTTCTGCTATAGTGGGAGGTTAAAATTTCATGTTCTGAAGCTTCCCTGAAAAGTTATGGCACAATGCACAAAAACGCTTTTCAGCCTGAGATAAGGTGGGTTTCGGAACGCCAAACATAAAAGTGTTAATAACTTTCGAAAAACACTTCAGACAGCTTAGATTTGATGTGCACCTACTAGAAAGACCCTTTCTGCTATAGTGGGAGGTTAAAATTTCATGTTCTGAAGCTTCCCTGAAAAGTTATGGCACAATGCGTAAAAACGCTTTTCAGCCTGAGATAAGGTGGGTTTCGGAACGCCAAACATAAAAGTGTTGATAACTTTGGAAAAACACTTCAGACAGTTTAGATTTGATGTGCAACTACTAGAAAGACCCTTTCTGCTATAGTGGGAGGTTAAAATTTCATGTTCTGAAGCTTTCCTGAAAAGTTATGGCACAATGCACAAAAACGCTTTTCAGCCTGAGATAAGGTGGGTTTCGGAACGCCAAACATAAAAGTGTTAATAACTTTGGAAAAACACTTCAGACAGTTTAGATTTGATGTGCAACTACTAGAAAGACCCTTTCTGCTATAGTGGGAGGTTAAAATTTCATGTTCTGAAGCTTCCCTGAAAAGTTATGGCACAATGCGTAAAAACGCTTTTCAGCCTGAGATAAGGTGGGTTTCGGAACGCCAAACAGAAAAGTGTTGATAACTTTGGAAAAACACTTCAGACAGTTTAGATTTGATGTGCAACTACTAGAAAGACCCTTTCTGCTATAGTGGGAGGTTAAAATTTCATGTTCTGAAGCTTCCCTGAAAAGTTATGGCACAATGCACAAAAACGCTTTTCAGCCTGACATAAGGTGGGTTTCGGAACGCCAAACATAAAAGTGTTAATAACTTTGGAAAAACACTTCAGACAGTTTAGATTTGATGTGCAACTACTAGAAAGACCCTTTCTGCTATAGTGGGAGGTTAAAATTTCATGTTCTGAAGCTTCCCTGAAAAGTTATGGCACAATGCACAAAAACGCTTTTCAGCCTGAGATAAGGTGGGTTTCGGAACGCCAAACATAAAAGTGTTAATAACTTTGGAAAAACACTTCAGACAGTTTAGATTTGATGTGCAACTACTAGAAAGACCCTTTCTGCTATAGTGGGAGGTTAAAATTTCATGTTCTGAAGCTTTCCTGAAAAGTTATGGCACAATGCACAAAAACGCTTTTCAGCCTGAGATAAGGTGGGTTTCGGAACGCCAAACATAAAAGTGTTGATAACTTTTGAAAAACACTTCAGACAGCTTAGATTTGATGTGCAACTACTAGAAAGACCCTTTCTGCTATAGTGGGAGGTTAAAATTTCATGTTCTGAAGCTTCCCTGAAAAGTTATGGCACAATGCACAAAAACGCTTTTCAGCCTGAGATAAGGTGGGTTTCGGAAGGCCAAACATAAAAGTGTTGATAACTTTCGAAAAACACTTCAGACAGCTTAGATTTGATGTGCACCTACTAGAAAGACCCTTTCTGCTATAGTGGGAGGTTAAAATTTCATGTTCTGAAGCTTCCCTGAAAAGTTATGGCACAATGCGTAAAAACGCTTTTCAGCCTGAGATAAGGTGGGTTTCGGAACGCCAAACATAAAAGTGTTGATAACTTTGGAAAAACACTTCAGACAGTTTAGATTTGATGTGCAACTACTAGAAAGACCCTTTCTGCTATAGTGGGAGGTTAAAATTTCATGTTCTGAAGCTTTCCTGAAAAGTTATGGCACAATGCACAAAAACGCTTTTCAGCCTGAGATAAGGTGGGTTTCGGAATGCCAAACATAAAAGTGTTGATAACTTTGGAAAAACACTTCAGACAGCTTAGATTTGATGTGCAACTACTAGAAAGACCCTTTCTGCTATAGTGGGAGGTTAAAATTTCATGTTCTGAAGCTTCCCTGAAAAGTTATGGCACAATGCACAAAAACGCTTTTCAGCCTGAGATAAGGTGGGTTTCGGAACGCCAAACATAAAAGTGTTGATAACTTTCGAAAAACACTTCAAACAGCTTAGATTTGATGTGCACCTACTAGAAAGACCCTTTCTGCTATAGTGGGAGGTTAAAATTTCATGTTCTGAAGCTTCCCTGAAAAGTTATGGCACAATGCACAAAAACGCTTTTCAGCCTGAGATAAGGTGGGTTTCGGAACGCCAAACATAAAAGTGTTAATAACTTTGGAAAAACACTTCAGACAGTTTAGATTTGATGTGCAACTACTAGAAAGACCCTTTCTGCTATAGTGGGAGGTTAAAATTTCATGTTCTGAAGCTTCCCTGAAAAGTTATGGCACAATGCACAAAAACGCTTTTCAGCCTGAGATAAGGTGGGTTTCGGAACGCCAAACATAAAAGTGTTAATAACTTTGGAAAAACACTTCAGACAGTTTAGATTTGATGTGCAACTACTAGAAAGACCCTTTCTGCTATAGTGGGAGGTTAAAATTTCATGTTCTGAAGCTTCCCTGAAAAGTTATGGCACAATGCACAAAAACGCTTTTCAGCCTGAGATAAGGTGGGTTTCGGAACGCCAAACATAAAAGTGTTAATAACTTTGGAAAAACACTTCAGACAGTTTAGATTTGATGTGCAACTACTAGAAAGACCCTTTCTGCTATAGTGGGAGGTTAAAATTTCATGTTCTGAAGCTTCCCTGAAAAGTTATGGCACAATGCACAAAAACGCTTTTCAGCCTGAGATAAGGTGGGTTTCCGAACGCCAAACATAAAAGTGTTGATAACGTTCGAAAAACACTTCAAAGATCTTAGATTTGATGTGCACCTTCTAGAAAGACCCTTTCTGCTATAGTGGGAGGTTAAAATTTCATGTTCTGAAGCTTCCCTGAAAAGTTATGGCACAATGCGTAAAAACGCTTTTCAGCCTGAGATAAGGTGGGTTTCGGAACGCCAAACATAAAAGTGTTGATAACTTTGGAAAAACACTTCAGACAGTTTAGATTTGATGTGCAACTACTAGAAAGACCCTTTCTGCTATAGTGGGAGGTTAAAATTTCATGTTCTGAAGCTTTCCTGAAAAGTTATGGCACAATGCACAAAAACGCTTTTCAGCCTGAGATAAGGTGGGTTTCGGAACGCCAAACATAAAAGTGTTGATAACTTTGGAAAAACACTTCAGACAGTTTAGATTTGATGTGCAACTACTAGAAAGACCCTTTCTGCTATAGTGGGAGGTTAAAATTTCATGTTCTGAAGCTTCCCTGAAAAGTTATGGCACAATGCACAAAAACGCTTTTCAGCCTGAGATAAGGTGGGTTGCGGAACGCCAAACATAAAAGTGTTGATAACTTTCGAAAAACACTTCAGAGAGCTTAGATTTGATGTGCACCTACTAGAAAGACCCTTTCTGCTATAGTGGGAGGTTAAAATTTCATGTTCTGAAGCTTCCCTGAAAAGTTATGGCACAATGCGTAAAAACGCTTTTCAGCCTGAGATAAGGTGGGTTTCGGAACGCCAAACATAAAAGTGTTGATAACTTTGGAAAAACACTTCAGACAGTTTAGATTTGATGTGCAACTACTAGAAAGACCCTTTCTGCTATAGTGGGAGGTTAAAATTTCATGTTCTGAAGCTTTCCTGAAAAGTTATGGCACAATGCACAAAAACGCTTTTCAGCCTGAGATAAGGTGGGTTTCGGAACGCCAAACATAAAAGTGTTGATAACTTTTGAAAAACACTTCAGACAGCTTAGATTTGATGTGCAACTACTAGAAAGACCCTTTCTGCTATAGTGGGAGGTTAAAATTTCATGTTCTGAAGCTTCCCTGAAAAGTTATGGCACAATGCACAAAAACGCTTTTCAGCCTGAGATAAGGTGGGTTTCGGAACGCCAAACATAAAAGTGTTGATAACTTTCGAAAAACACTTCAGACAGCTTAGATTTGATGTGCACCTACTAGAAAGACCCTTTCTGCTATAGTGGGAGGTTAAAATTTCATGTTCTGAAGCTTCCCTGAAAAGTTATGGCACAATGCGTAAAAACGCTTTTCAGCCTGAGATAAGGTGGGTTTCGGAACGCCAAACATAAAAGTGTTGATAACTTTGGAAAAACACTTCAGACATTTTAGATTTGATGTGCAACTACTAGAAAGACCCTTTCTGCTATAGTGGGAGGTTAAAATTTCATGTTCTGAAGCTTTCCTGAAAAGTTATGGCACAATGCACAAAAACGCTTTTCAGCCTGAGATAAGGTGGGTTTCGGAACGCCAAACATAAAAGTGTTGATAACTTTGGAAAAACACTTCAGACAGCTTAGATTTGATGTGCAACTACTAGAAAGACCCTTTCTGCTATAGTGGGAGGTTAAAATTTCATGTTCTGAAGCTTCCCTGAAAAGTTATGGCACAATGCACAAAAACGCTTTTCAGCCTGAGATAAGGTGGGTTTCGGAACGCCAAACATAAAAGTGTTGATAACTTTCGAAAAACACTTCAGACAGCTTAGATTTGATGTGCACCTACTAGAAAGACCCTTTCTGCTATAGTGGGAGGTTAAAATTTCATGTTCTGAAGCTTCCCTGAAAAGTTATGGCACAATGCGTAAAAACACTTTTCAGCCTGAGATAAGGTGGGTTTCGGAACGCCAAACATAAAAGTGTTGATAACTTTGGAAAAACACTTCAGACAGTTTAGATTTGATGTGCACCTACTAGAAAGACCCTTTCTGCTATAGTGGGAGGTTAAAATTTCATGTTCTGAAGCTTCCCTGAAAAGTTATGGCACAATGCACAAAAACGCTTTTCAGCCTGAGATAAGGTGGGTTTCGGAACGCCAAACATAAAAGTGTTAATAACTTTGGAAAAACACTTCAGACAGTTTAGATTTGATGTGCAACTACTCGAAAGACCCTTTCTGCTATAGTGGGAGGTTAAAATTTCATGTTCTGAAGCTTTCCTGAAAAGTTATGGCACAATGCACAAAAACGCTTTTCAGCCTGAGATAAGGTGGGTTTCGGAACGCCAAACATAAAAGTGTTGATAACTTTCGAAAAACACTTCAGAGAGCTTAGATTTGATGTGCACCTACTAGAAAGACCCTTTCTGCTATAGTGGGAGGTTAAAATTTCATGTTCTGAAGCTTCCCTGAAAAGTTATGGCACAATGCGTAAAAACGCTTTTCAGCCTGAGATAAGGTGGGTTTCGGAACGCCAAACATAAAAGTGTTGATAACTTCGGAAAAACACTTCAGACAGTTTAGATTTGATGTGCAACTACTAGAAAGACCCTTTCTGCTATAGTGGGAGGTTAAAATTTCATGTTCTGAAGCTTCCCTGAAAAGTTATGGCACAATGCACAAAAACGCTTTTCAGCCTGAGATAAGGTGGGTTTCGGAACGCCAAACATAAAAGTGTTAATAACTTTGGAAAAACACTTCAGACAGTTTAGATTTGATGTGCAACTACTAGAAAGACCCTTTCTGCTATAGTGGGAGGTTAAAATTTCATGTTCTGAAGCTTCCCTGAAAAGTTATGGCACAATGCACAAAAACGCTTTTCAGCCTGAGATAAGGTGGGTTTCCGAACGCCAAACATAAAAGTGTTGATAACGTTCGAAAAACACTTCAAAGATCTTAGATTTGATGTGCACCTTCTAGAAAGACCCTTTCTGCTATAGTGGGAGGTTAAAATTTCATGTTCTGAAGCTTCCCTGAAAAGTTATGGCACAATGCGTAAAAACGCTTTTCAGCCTGAGATAAGGTGGGTTTCGGAACGCCAAACATAAAAGTGTTGATAACTTTGGAAAAACACTTCAGACAGTTTAGATTTGATGTGCAACTACTAGAAAGACCCTTTCTGCTATAGTGGGAGGTTAAAATTTCATGTTCTGAAGCTTTCCTGAAAAGTTATGGCACAATGCACAAAAACGCTTTTCAGCCTGAGATAAGGTGGGTTTCGGAACGCCAAACATAAAAGTGTTGATAACTTTGGAAAAACACTTCAGACAGCTTAGATTTGATGTGCAACTACTAGAAAGACCCTTTCTGCTATAGTGGGAGGTTAAAATTTCATGTTCTGAAGCTTCCCTGAAAAGTTATGGCACAATGCACAAAAACGCTTTTCAGCCTGAGATAAGGTGGGTTTCGGAACGCCAAACATAAAAGTGTTAATAACTTTGGAAAAACACTTCAGACAGTTTAGATTTGATGTGCAACTACTAGAAAGACCCTTTCTGCTATAGTGGGAGGTTAAAATTTCATGTTCTGAAGCTTCCCTGAAAAGTTATGGCACAATGCACAAAAACGCTTTTCAGCCTGAGATAAGGTGGGTTTCGGAACGCCAAACATAAAAGTGTTAATAACTTTGGAAAAACACTTCAGACAGTTTAGATTTGATGTGCAACTACTAGAAAGACCCTTTCTGCTATAGTGGGAGGTTAAAATTTCATGTTCTGAAGCTTCCCTGAAAAGTTATGGCACAATGCACAAAAACGCTTTTCAGCCTGAGATAAGGTGGGTTTCGGAACGCCAAACATAAAAGTGTTAATAACTTTGGAAAAACACTTCAGACAGTTTAGATTTGATGTGCAACTACTAGAAAGACCCTTTCTGCTATAGTGGGAGGTTAAAATTTCATGTTCTGAAGCTTCCCTGAAAAGTTATGGCACAATGCACAAAAACGCTTTTCAGCCTGAGATAAGGTGGGTTTCGGAACGCCAAACATAAAAGTGTTGATAACTTTCGAAAAACACTTCAGAGAGCTTAGATTTGATGTGCACCTACTAGAAAGTCCCTTTCTGCTATAGTGGGAGGTTAAAATTTCATGTTCTGAAGCTTCCCTGAAAAGTTATGGCACAATGCGTAAAAACGCTTTTCAGCCTGAGATAAGGTGGGTTTCGGAACGCCAAACATAAAAGTGTTGATAACTTTGGAAAAACACTTCAGACAGTTTAGATTTGATGTGCAACTACTAGAAAGACCCTTTCTGCTATAGTGGGAGGTTAAAATTTCATGTTCTGAAGCTTTCCTGAAAAGTTATGGCACAATGCACAAAAACGCTTTTCAGCCTGAGATAAGGTGGGTTTCGGAACGCCAAACATAAAAGTGTTGATAACTTTTGAAAAACACTTCAGACAGCTTAGATTTGATGTGCAACTACTAGAAAGACCCTTTCTGCTATAGTGGGAGGTTAAAATTTCATGTTCTGAAGCTTCCCTGAAAAGTTATGGCACAATGCACAAAAACGCTTTTCAGCCTGAGATAAGGTGGGTTTCGGAACGCCAAACATAAAAGTGTTGATAACTTTCGAAAAACACTTCAGACAGCTTAGATTTGATGTGCACCTACTAGAAAGACCCTTTCTGCTATAGTGGGAGGTTAAAATTTCATGTTCTGAAGCTTCCCTGAAAAGTTATGGCACAATGCGTAAAAACGCTTTTCAGCCTGAGATAAGGTGGGTTTCGGAACGCCAAACATAAAAGTGTTGATAACTTTGGAAAAACACTTCAGACAGTTTAGATTTGATGTGCAACTACTAGAAAGACCCTTTCTGCTATAGTGGGAGGTTAAAATTTCATGTTCTGAAGCTTTCCTGAAAAGTTATGGCACAATGCACAAAAACGCTTTTCAGGCTGAGATAAGGTGGGTTTCGGAAGGCCAAACATAAAAGTGTTGATAACTTTGGAAAAACACTTCAGACAGCTTAGATTTGATGTGCAACTACTAGAAAGACCCTTTCTGCTATAGTGGGAGGTTAAAATTTCATGTTCTGAAGCTTCCCTGAAAAGTTATGGCACAATGCACAAAAACGCTTTTCAGCCTGAGATAAGGTGGGTTTCGGAACGCCAAACATAAAAGTGTTAATAACTTTGGAAAAACACTTCAGACAGTTTAGATTTGATGTGCAACTACTAGAAAGACCCTTTCTGCTATAGTGGGAGGTTAAAATTTCATGTTCTGAAGCTTCCCTGAAAAGTTATGGCACAATGCACAAAAACGCTTTTCAGCCTGAGATAAGGTGGGTTTCGGAATGCCAAACATAAAAGTGTTAATAACTTTGGAAAAACACTTCAGACAGTTTAGATTTGATGTGCAACTACTAGAAAGACCCTTTCTGCTATAGTGGGAGGTTAAAATTTCATGTTCTGAAGCTTCCCTGAAAAGTTATGGCACAATGCACAAAAACGCTTTTCAGCCTGAGATAAGGTGGGTTTCGGAACGCCAAACATAAAAGTGTTAATAACTTTGGAAAAACACTTCAGACAGTTTAGATTTGATGTGCAACTACTAGAAAGACCCTTTCTGCTATAGTGGGAGGTTAAAATTTCATGTTCTGAAGCTTCCCTGAAAAGTTATGGCACAATGCACAAAAACGCTTTTCAGCCTGAGATAAGGTGGGTTTCGGAACGCCAAACATAAAAGTGTTGATAACTTTCGAAAAACACTTCAGAGAGCTTAGATTTGATGTGCACCTACTAGAAAGACCCTTTCTGCTATAGTGGGAGGTTAAAATTTCATGTTCTGAAGCTTCCCTGAAAAGTTATGGCACAATGCGTAAAAACGCTTTTCAGCCTGAGATAAGGCGGGTTTCGGAACGCCAAACATAAAAGTGTTGATAACTTTGGAAAAACACTTCAGACATTTTAGATTTGATGTGCAACTACTAGAAAGACCCTTTCTGCTATAGTGGGAGGTTAAAATTTCATGTTCTGAAGCTTTCCTGAAAAGTTATGGCACAATGCACAAAAACGCTTTTCAGCCTGAGATAAGGTGGGTTTCGGAACGCCAAACATAAAAGTGTTGATAACTTTGGAAAAACACTTCAGACAGCTTAGATTTGATGTGCAACTACTAGAAAGACCCTTTCTGCTATAGTGGGAGGTTAAAATTTCATGTTCTGAAGCTTCCCTGAAAAGTTATGGCACAATGCACAAAAACGCTTTTCAGCCTGAGATAAGGTGGGTTTCGGAACGCCAAACATAAAAGTGTTGATAACTTTCGAAAAACACTTCAGACAGCTTAGATTTGATGTGCACCTACTAGAAAGACCCTTTCTGCTATAGTGGGAGGTTAAAATTTCATGTTCTGAAGCTTCCCTGAAAAGTTATGGCACAATGCGTAAAAACGCTTTTCAGCCTGAGATAAGGTGGGTTTCGGAACGCCAAACATAAAAGTGTTGATAACTTTGGAAAAACACTTCAGACAGTTTAGATTTGATGTGCAACTACTAGAAAGACCCTTTCTGCTATAGTGGGAGGTTAAAATTTCATGTTCTGAAGCTTCCCTGAAAAGTTATGGCACAATGCACAAAAACGCTTTTCAGCCTGAGATAAGGTGGGTTTCGGAACGCCAAACATAAAAGTGTTAATAACTTTGGAAAAACACTTCAGACAGTTTAGATTTGATGTGCAACTACTCGAAAGACCCTTTCTGCTATAGTGGGAGGTTAAAATTTCATGTTCTGAAGCTTTCCTGAAAAGTTATGGCACAATGCACAAAAACGCTTTTCAGCCTGAGATAAGGTGGGTTTCGGAACGCCAAACATAAAAGTGTTGATAACTTTCGAAAAACACTTCAGAGAGCTTAGATTTGATGTGCACCTACTAGAAAGACCCTTTCTGCTATAGTGGGAGGTTAAAATTTCATGTTCTGAAGCATCCCTGAAAAGTTATGGCACAATGCGTAAAAACGCTTTTCAGCCTGAGATAAGGTGGGTTTCGGAACGCCAAACATAAAAGTGTTGATAACTTTGGAAAAACACTTCAGACAGTTTAGATTTGATGTGCAACTACTAGAAAGACCCTTTCTGCTATACTGGGAGGTTAAAATTTCATGTTCTGAAGCTTTCCTGAAAAGTTATGGCACAATGCACAAAAACACTTTTCAGCCTGAGATAAGGTGGGTTTCGGAACGCCAAACATAAAAGTGTTGATAACTTTTGAAAAACACTTCAGACAGCTTAGATTTGATGTGCAACTACTAGAAAGACCCTTTCTGCTATAGTGGGAGGTTAAAATTTCATGTTCTGAAGCTTCCCTGAAAAGTTATGGCACAATGCACAAAAACGCTTTTCAGCCTGAGATAAGGTGGGTTTCGGAAAGCCAAACATAAAAGTGTTGATAACTTTGGAAAAACACTTCAGACAGTTTAGATTTGATGTGCAAACATTAGAAAGACCCTTTCTGCTATAGTGGGAGGTTAAAATTTCATGTTCTGAAGCTTCCCTGAAAAGTTATGGCACAATGCACAAAAACGCTTTTCAGCCTGAGATAAGGTGGGTTTCGGAACGCCAAACATAAAAGTGTTGATAACTTTGGAAAAACACTTCAGACATTTTAGATTTGATGTGCAACTACTAGAAAGACCCTTTCTGCTATAGTGGGAGGTTAAAATTTCATGTTCTGAAGCTTTCCTGAAAAGTTATGGCACAATGCACAAAAACGCTTTTCAGCCTGAGATAAGGTGGGTTTCGGAACGCCAAACATAAAAGTGTTGATAACTTTGGAAAAACACTTCAGACAGCTTAGATTTGATGTGCAACTACTAGAAAGACCCTTTCTGCTATAGTGGGAGGTTAAAATTTCATGTTCTGAAGCTTCCCTGAAAAGTTATGGCACAATGCACAAAAACGCTTTTCAGCCTGAGATAAGGTGGGTTTCGGAACGCCAAACATAAAAGTGTTGATAACTTTGGAAAAACACTTCAGACAGCTTAGATTTGATGTGCACCTACTAGAAAGACCCTTTCTGCTATAGTGGGAGGTTAAAATTTCATGTTCTGAAGCTTCCCTGAAAAGTTATGGCACAATGCGTAAAAACGCTTTTCAGCCTGAGATAAGGTGGGTTTCGGAACGCCAAACATAAAAGTGTTGATAACTTTGGAAAAACACTTCAGACAGTTTAGATTTGATGTGCAACTACTAGAAAGACCCTTTCTGCTATAGTGGGAGGTTAAAATTTCATGTTCTGAAGCTTCCCTGAAAAGTTATGGCACAATGCACAAAAACGCTTTTCAGCCTGAGATAAGGTGGGTTTCGGAACGCCAAACATAAAAGTGTTAATAACTTTGGAAAAACACTTCAGACAGTTTAGATTTGATGTGCAACTACTCGAAAGACCCTTTCTGCTATAGTGGGAGGTTAAAATTTCATGTTCTGAAGCTTTCCTGAAAAGTTATGGCACAATGCACAAAAACGCTTTTCAGCCTGAGATAAGGTGGGTTTCGGAACGCCAAACATAAAAGTGTTGATAACTTTGGAAAAACACTTCAGAGAGCTTAGATTTGATGTGCAACTACTAGAAAGACCCTTTCTGCTATAGTGGGAGGTTAAAATTTCATGTTCTGAAGCTTCCCTGAAAAGTTATGGCACAATGCACAAAAACGCTTTTCAGCCTGAGATAAGGTGGGTTTCGGAAAGCCAAACATAAACGTGTTGATAACTTTGGAAAAACACTTCAGACAGTTTAGATTTGATGTGCAAACATTAGAAAGACCCTTTCTGCTATAGTGGGAGGTTAAAATTTCATGTTCTGAAGCTTCCCTGAAAAGTTATGGCACAATGCACAAAAACGCTTTTCAGCCTGAGATAAGGTGGGTTTCGGAACGCCAAACATAAAAGTGTTAATAACTTTGGAAAAACACTTCAGACAGTTTAGATTTGATGTGCAACTACTAGAAAGACCCTTTCTGCTATAGTGGGAGGTTAAAATTTCATGTTCTGAAGCTTCCCTGAAAAGTTATGGCACAATGCACAAAAACGCTTTTCAGCCTGAGATAAGGTGGGTTTCGGAACGCCAAACATAAAAGTGTTGATAACTTTCGAAAAACACTTCAGAGAGCTTAGATTTGATGTGCACCTACTAGAAAGACCCTTTCTGCTATAGTGGGAGGTTAAAATTTCATGTTCTGAAGCTTCCCTGAAAAGTTATGGCACAATGCGTAAAAACGCTTTTCAGCCTGAGATAAGGTGGGTTTCGGAACGCCAAACATAAAAGTGTTGATAACTTTGGAAAAACACTTCAGACAGTTTAGATTTGATGTGCAACTACTAGAAAGACCCTTTCTGCTATAGTGGGAGGTTAAAATTTCATGTTCTGAAGCTTTCCTGAAAAGTTATGGCACAATGCACAAAAACGCTTTTCAGCCTGAGATAAGGTGGGTTTCGGAACGCCAAACATAAAAGTGTTGATAACTTTTGAAAAACACTTCAGACAGCTTAGATTTGATGTGCAACTACTAGAAAGACCCTTTCTGCTATAGTGGGAGGTTAAAATTTCATGTTCTGAAGCTTCCCTGAAAAGTTATGGCACAATGCACAAAAACGCTTTTCAGCCTGAGATAAGGTGGGTTTCGGAACGCCAAACATAAAAGTGTTGATAACTTTCGAAAAACACTTCAGACAGCTTAGATTTGATGTGCACCTATTAGAAAGACCCTTTCTGCTATAGTGGGAGGTTAAAATTTCATGTTCTGAAGCTTCCCTGAAAAGTTATGGCACAATGCACAAAAACGCTTTTCAGCCTGAGATAAGGTGGGTTTCGGAACGCCAAACATAAAAGTGTTAATAACTTTGGAAAAACACTTCAGACAGTTTAGATTTGATGTGCAACTACTAGAAAGACCCTTTCTGCTATAGTGGGAGGTTAAAATTTCATGTTCTGAAGCTTCCCTGAAAAGTTATGGCACAATGCACAAAAACGCTTTTCAGCCTGAGATAAGGTGGGTTTCGGAACGCCAAACATAAAAGTGTTAATAACTTTGGAAAAACACTTCAGACAGTTTAGATTTGATGTGCAACTACTAGAAAGACCCTTTCTGCTATAGTGGGAAGTTAAAATTTCATGTTCTGAAGCTTACCTGAAAAGATATGGCACAATGCACAAAAACGCTTTTCAGCCTGAGATAAGGTGGGTTTCGGAACGCCAAACATAAAAGTGTTAATAACTTTGGAAAAACACTTCAGACAGTTTAGATTTGATGTGCAACTACTAGAAAGACCCTTTCTGCTATAGTGGGAGGTTAACATTTCATGTTCTGAAGCTTCCCTGAAAAGTTATGGCACAATGCACAAAAACGCTTTTCAGCCTGAGATAAGGTGGGTTTCGGAACGCCAAACATAAAAGTGTTGATAACTTTCGAAAAACACTTCAGAGAGCTTAGATTTGATGTGCACCTACTAGAAAGACCCTTTCTGCTATAGTGGGAGGTTAAAATTTCATGTTCTGAAGCTTCCCTGAAAAGTTATGGCACAATGCGTAAAAACGCTTTTCAGCCTGAGATAAGGTGGGTTTCGGAACGCCAAACATAAAAGTGTTGATAACTTTGGAAAAACACTTCAGACAGTTTAGATTTGATGTGCAACTACTAGAAAGACCCTTTCTGCTATAGTGGGAGGTTAAAATTTCATGTTCTGAAGCTTTCCTGAAAAGTTATGGCACAATGCACAAAAACGCTTTTCAGCCTGAGATGAGGTGGGTTTCGGAACGCCAAACATAAAAGTGTTGATAACTTTTGAAAAACACTTCAGACAGCTTAGATTTGATGTGCAACTACTAGAAAGACCCTTTCTGCTATAGTGGGAGGTTAAAATTTCATGTTCTGAAGCTTCCCTGAAAAGTTATGGCACAATGCACAAAAACGCTTTTCAGCCTGAGATAAGGTGGGTTTCGGAACGCCAAACATAAAAGTGTAGATAACTTTCGAAAAACACTTCAGACAGCTTAGATTTGATGTGCACCTACTAGAAAGACCCTTTCTGCTATAGTGGGAGGTTAAAATTTCATGTTCTGAAGCTTCCCTGAAAAGTTATGGCACAATGCGTAAAAACGCTTTTCAGCCTGAGATAAGGTGGGTTTCGGAACGCCAAACATAAAAGTGTTGATAACTTTGGAAAAACACTTCAGACAGTTTAGATTTGATGTGCAACTACTAGAAAGACCCTTTCTGCTATAGTGGGAGGTTAAAATTTCATGTTCTGAAGCTTTCCTGAAAAGTTATGGCACAATGCACAAAAACGCTTTTCAGCCTGAGATAAGGTGGGTTTCGGAAGGCCAAACATAAAAGTGTTGATAACTTTGGAAAAACACTTCAGACAGCTTAGATTTGATGTGCAACTACTAGAAAGACCCTTTCTGCTATAGTGGGAGGTTAAAATTTCATGTTCTGAAGCTTCCCTGAAAAGTTATGGCACAATGCACAAAAACGCTTTTCAGCCTGAGATAAGGTGGGTTTCGGAACGCCAAACATAAAAGTGTTAATAACTTTGGAAAAACACTTCAGACAGTTTAGATTTGATGTGCAACTACTAGAAAGACCCTTTCTGCTATAGTGGGAAGTTAAAATTTCATGTTCTGAAGCTTCCCTGAAAAGTTATGGCACAATGCACAAAAACGCTTTTCAGCCTGAGATAAGGTGGGTTTCGGAAAGCCAAACATAAAAGTGTTGATAACTTTGGAAAAACACTTCAGACAGTTTAGATTTGATGTGCAAACATTAGAAAGACCCTTTCTGCTATAGTGGGAGGTTAAAATTTCATGTTCTGAAGCTTCCCTGAAAAGTTATGGCACAATGCACAAAAACGCTTTTCAGCCTGAGATAAGGTGGGTTTCGGAACGCCAAACATAAAAGTGTTAATAACTTTGGAAAAACACTTCAGACAGTTTAGATTTGATGTGCAACTACTAGAAAGACCCTTTCTGCTATAGTGGGAGGTTAAAATTTCATGTTCTGAAGCTTCCCTGAAAAGTTATGGCACAATGCACAAAAACGCTTTTCAGCCTGAGATAAGGTGGGTTTCGGAACGCCAAACATAAAAGTGTTGATAACTTTCGAAAAACACTTCAGAGAGCTTAGATTTGATGTGCACCTACTAGAAAGACCCTTTCTGCTATAGTGGGAGGTTAAAATTTAATGTTCTGAAGCTTCCCTGAAAAGTTATGGCACAATGCGTAAAAACGCTTTTCAGCCTGAGATAAGGTGGGTTTCGGAACGCCAAACATAAAAGTGTTGATAACTTTGGAAAAACACTTCAGACAGTTTAGATTTGATGTGCAACTACTAGAAAGACCCTTTCTGCTATAGTGGGAGGTTAAAATTTCATGTTCTGAAGCTTTCCTGAAAAGTTATGGCACAATGCACAAAAACGCTTTTCAGCCTGAGATAAGGTGGGTTTCGGAACGCCAAACATAAAAGTGTTGATAACTTTTGAAAAACACTTCAGACAGCTTAGATTTGATGTGCAACTACTAGAAAGACCCTTTCTGCTATAGTGGGAGGTTAAAATTTCATGTTCTGAAGCTTCCCTGAAAAGTTATGGCACAATGCACAAAAACGCTTTTCAGCCTGAGATAAGGTGGGTTTCGGAACGCCAAACATAAAAGTGTTGATAACTTTCGAAAAACACTTCAGACAGCTTAGATTTGATGTGCACCTACTAGAAAGACCCTTTCTGCTATAGTGGGAGGTTAAAATTTCATGTTCTGAAGCTTCCCTGAAAAGTTATGGCACAATGCACAAAAACGCTTTTCAGCCTGAGATAAGGTGGGTTTCGGAACGCCAAACATAAAAGTGTTAATAACTTTGGAAAAACACTTCAGACAGTTTAGATTTGATGTGCAACTACTAGAAAGACCCTTTCTGCTATAGTGGGAGGTTAAAATTTCATGTTCTGAAGCTTCCCTGAAAAGTTATGGCACAATGCACAAAAACGCTTTTCAGCCTGAGATAAGGTGGGTTTCGGAACGCCAAACATAATAGTGTTAATAACTTTGGAAAAACACTTCAGACAGTTTAGATTTGATGTGCAACTACTAGAAAGACCCTTTCTGCTATAGTGGGAAGTTAAAATTTCATGTTCTGAAGCTTACCTGAAAAGATATGGCACAATGCACAAAAACGCTTTTCAGCCTGAGATAAGGTGGGTTTCGGAACGCCAAACATAAAAGTGTTAATAACTTTGGAAAAACACTTCAGACAGTTTAGATTTGATGTGCAACTACTAGAAAGACCCTTTCTGCTATAGTGGGAGGTTAAAATTTCATGTTCTGAAGCTTCCCTGAAAAGTTATGGCACAATGCACAAAAACGCTTTTCAGCCTGAGATAAGGTGGGTTTCGGAACGCCAAACATAAAAGTGTTGATAACTTTCGAAAAACACTTCAGAGAGCTTAGATTTGATGTGCACCTACTAGAAAGACCCTTTCTGCTATAGTGGGAGGTTAAAATTTCATGTTCTGAAGCTTCCCTGAAAAGTTATGGCACAATGCGTAAAAACGCTTTTCAGCCTGAGATAAGGTGGGTTTCGGAACGCCAAACATAAAAGTGTTGATAACTTTGGAAAAACACTTCAGACAGTTTAGATTTGATGTGCAACTACTAGAAAGACCCTTTCTGCTATAGTGGGAGGTTAAAATTTCATGTTCTGAAGCTTTCCTGAAAAGTTATGGCACAATGCACAAAAACGCTTTTCAGCCTGAGATAAGGTGGGTTTCGGAACGCCAAACATAAAAGTGTTGATAACTTTTGAAAAACACTTCAGACAGCTTAGATTTGATGTGCAACTACTAGAAAGACCCTTTCTGCTATAGTTGGAGGTTAAAATTTCATGTTCTGAAGCTTCCCTGAAAAGTTATGGCACAATGCACAAAAACGCTTTTCAGCCTGAGATAAGGTGGGTTTCGGAAAGCCAAACATAAAAGTGTTGATAACTTTGGAAAAACACTTCAGACAGTTTAGATTTGATGTGCAAACATTAGAAAGACCCTTTCTGCTATAGTGGGAGGTTAAAATTTCATGTTCTGAAGCTTCCCTGAAAAGTTATGGCACAATGCACAAAAACGCTTTTCAGCCTGAGATAAGGTGGGTTTCGGAACGCCAAACATAAAAGTGTTAATAACTTTGGAAAAACACTTCAGACAGTTTAGATTTGATGTGCAACTACTAGAAAGACCCTTTCTGCTATAGTGGGAGGTTAAAATTTCATGTTCTGAAGCTTCCCTGAAAAGTTATGGCACAATGCACAAAAACGCTTTTCAGCCTGAGATAAGGTGGGTTTCGGAACGCCAAACATAAAAGTGTTGATAACTTTCGAAAAACACTTCAGAGAGCTTAGATTTGATGTGCACCTACTAGAAAGACCCTTTCTGCTATAGTGGGAGGTTAAAATTTCATGTTCTGAAGCTTCCCTGAAAAGTTATGGCACAATGCGTAAAAACGCTTTTCAGCCTGAGATAAGGTGGGTTTCGGAACGCCAAACATAAAAGTTTTGATAACTTTGGAAAAACACTTCAGACAGTTTAGATTTGATGTGCAACTACTAGAAAGACCCTTTCTGCTATAGTGGGAGGTTAAAATTTCATGTTCTGAAGCTTTCCTGAAAAGTTATGGCACAATGCACAAAAACGCTTTTCAGCCTGAGATAAGGTGGGTTTCGGAACGCCAAACATAAAAGTGTTGATAACTTTTGAAAAACACTTCAGACAGCTTAGATTTGATGTGCAACTACTAGAAAGACCCTTTCTGCTATAGTGGGAGGTTAAAATTTCATGTTCTGAAGCTTCCCTGAAAAGTTATGGCACAATGCACAAAAACGCTTTTCAGCCTGAGATAAGGTGGGTTTCGGAACGCCAAACATAAAAGTGTTGATAACTTTCGAAAAACACTTCAGACAGCTTAGATTTGATGTGCACCTACTAGAAAGACCCTTTCTGCTATAGTGGGAGGTTAAAATTTCATGTTCTGAAGCTTCCCTGAAAAGTTATGGCACAATGCACAAAAACGCTTTTCAGCCTGAGATAAGGTGGGTTTCGGAACGCCAAACATAAAAGTGTTAATAACTTTGGAAAAACACTTCAGACAGTTTAGATTTGATGTGCAACTACTAGAAAGACCCTTTCTGCTATAGTGGGAGGTTAAAATTTCATGTTCTGAAGCTTCCCTGAAAAGTTATGGCACAATGCACAAAAACGCTTTTCAGCCTGAGATAAGGTGGGTTTCGGAACGCCAAACATAAAAGTGTTAATAACTTTGGAAAAACACTTCAGACAGTTTAGATTTGATGTGCAACTACTAGAAAGACCCTTTCTGCTATAGTGGGAAGTTAAAATTTCATGTTCTGAAGCTTACCTGAAAAGATATGGCACAATGCACAAAAACGCTTTTCAGCCTGAGATAAGGTGGGTTTCGGAACGCCAAACATAAAAGTGTTAATAACTTTGGAAAAACACTTCAGACAGTTTAGATTTGATGTGCAACTACTAGAAAGACCCTTTCTGCTATAGTGGGAGGTTAAAATTTCATGTTCTGAAGCTTCCCTGAAAAGTTATGGCACAATGCACAAAAACGCTTTTCAGCCTGAGATAAGGTGGGTTTCGGAACGCCAAACATAAAAGTGTTGATAACTTTCGAAAAACACTTCAGAGAGCTTAGATTTGATGTGCACCTACTAGAAAGACCCTTTCTGCTATAGTGGGAGGTTAAAATTTCATGTTCTGAAGCTTCCCTGAAAAGTTATGGCACAATGCGTAAAAACGCTTTTCAGCCTGAGATAAGGTGGGTTTCGGAACGCCAAACATAAAAGTGTTGATAACTTTGGAAAAACACTTCAGACAGTTTAGATTTGATGTGCAACTACTAGAAAGACCCTTTCTGCTATAGTGGGAGGTTAAAATTTCATGTTCTGAAGCTTTCCTGAAAAGTTATGGCACAATGCACAAAAACGCTTTTCAGCCTGAGATAAGGTGGGTTTCGGAACGCCAAACATAAAAGTGTTGATAACTTTGGAAAAACACTTCAGACAGCTTAGATTTGATGTGCAACTACTAGAAAGACCCTTTCTGCTATAGTGGGAGGTTAAAATTTCATGTTCTGAAGCTTCCCTGAAAAGTTATGGCACAATGCACAAAAACGCTTTTCAGCCTGAGATAAGGTGGGTTTCGGAACGCCAAACATAAAAGTGTTGATAACTTTCGAAAAACACTTCAGACAGCTTAGATTTGATGTGCACCTACTAGAAAGACCCTTTCTGCTATAGTGGGAGGTTAAAATTTCATGTTCTGAAGCTTCCCTGAAAAGTTATGGCACAATGCGTAAAAACGCTTTTCAGCCTGAGATAAGGTGGGTTTCGGAACGCCAAACATAAAAGTGTTGATAACTTTGGAAAAACACTTCAGACAGCTTAGATTTGATGTGCAACTACTAGAAAGACCCTTTCTGCTATAGTGGGAGGTTAAAATTTCATGTTCTGAAGCTTCCCTGAAAAGTTATGGCACAATGCACAAAAACGCTTTTCAGCCTGAGATAAGGTGGGTTTCGGAACGCCAAACATAAAAGTGTTGATAACTTTGGAAAAACACTTCAGACAGCTTAGATTTGATGTGCACCTACTAGAAAGACCCTTTCTGCTATAGTGGGAGGTTAAAATTTCATGTTCTGAAGCTTCCCTGAAAAGTTATGGCACAATGCGTAAAAACGCTTTTCAGCCTGAGATAAGGTGGGTTTCGGAACGCCAAACATAAAAGTGTTGATAACTTTGGAAAAACACTTCAGACAGTTTAGATTTGATGTGCAACTACTAGAAAGACCCTTTCTGCTATAGTGGGAGGTTAAAATTTCATGTTCTGAAGCTTCCCTGAAAAGTTATGGCACAATGCACAAAAACGCTTTTCAGCCTGAGATAAGGTGGGTTTCGGAACGCCAAACATAAAAGTGTTAATAACTTTGGAAAAACACTTCAGACAGTTTAGATTGGATGTGCAACTACTAGAAAGACCCTTTCTGCTATAGTGGGAGGTTAAAATTTCATGTTCTGAAGCTTCCCTGAAAAGTTATGGCACAATGCACAAAAACGCTTTTCAGCCTGAGATAAGGTGGGTTTCGGAACGCCAAACATAAAAGTGTTGATAACTTTTGAAAAACACTTCAGACAGCTTAGATTTGATGTGCAACTACTAGAAAGACCCTTTCTGCTATAGTGGGAGGTTAAAATTTCATGTTCTGAAGCTTCCCTGAAAAGTTATGGCACAATGCACAAAAACGCTTTTCAGCCTGAGATAAGGTGGGTTTCGGAAAGCCAAACATAAAAGTGTTGATAACTTTGGAAAAACACTTCAGACAGTTTAGATTTGATGTGCAACTACTAGAAAGACCCTTTCTGCTATAGTGGGAGGTTAAAATTTCATGTTCTGAAGCTTCCCTGAAAAGTTATGGCACAATGCGTAAAAACGCTTTTCAGCCTGAGATAAGGTGGGTTTCGGAACGCCAAACATAAAAGTGTTGATAACTTTGGAAAAACACTTCAGACAGTTTAGATTTGATGTGCAACTACTAGAAAGACCCTTTCTGCTATAGTGGGAGGTTAAAATTTCATGTTCTGAAGCTTTCCTGAAAAGTTATGGCACAATGCACAAAAACGCTTTTCAGCCTGAGATAAGGTGGGTTTCGGAACGCCAAACTTAAAAGTGTTGATAACTTTTGAAAAACACTTCAGACAGCTTAGATTTGATGTGCAACTACTAGAAAGACCCTTTCTGCTATAGTGGGAGGTTAAAATTTCATGTTCTGAAGCTTCCCTGAAAAGTTATGGCACAATGCACAAAAACGCTTTTCAGCCTGAGATAAGGTGGGTTTCGGAACGCCAAACATAAAAGTGTTAATAACTTTCGAAAAACACTTCAGACAGCTTAGATTTGATGTGCACCTACTAGAAAGACCCTTTCTGCAATAGTGGGAGGTTAAAATTTCATGTTCTGAAGCTTCCCTGAAAAGTTATGGCACAATGCGTAAAAACGCTTTTCAGCCTGAGATAAGGTGGGTTTCGGAACGCCAAACATAAAAGTGTTGATAACTTTGGAAAAACACTTCAGACAGTTTAGATTTGATGTGCAACTACTAGAAAGACCCTTTCTGCTATAGTGGGAGGTTAAAATTTCATGTTCTGAAGCTTTCCTGAAAAGTTATGGCACAATGCACAAAAACGCTTTTCAGCCTGAGATAAGGTGGGTTTCGGAACGCCAAACATAAAAGTGTTAATAACTTTGGAAAAACACTTCAGACAGTTTAGATTTGATGTGCAACTACTAGAAAGACCCTTTCTGCTATAGTGGGAGGTTAAAATTTCATGTTCTGAAGCTTCCCTGAAAAGTTATGGCACAATGCGTAAAAACGCTTTTCAGCCTGAGATAAGGTGGGTTTCGGAACGCCAAACATAAAAGTGTTGATAACTTTGGAAAAACACTTCAGACAGTTTAGATTTGATGTGCAACTACTAGAAAGACCCTTTCTGCTATAGTGGGAGGTTAAAATTTCATGTTCTGAAGCTTCCCTGAAAAGTTATGGCACAATGCACAAAAACGCTTTTCAGCCTGAGATAAGGTGGGTTTCGGAACGCCAAACATAAAAGTGTTAATAACTTTGGAAAAACACTTCAGACAGTTTAGATTTGATGTGCAACTACTAGAAAGACCCTTTCTGCTATAGTGGGAGGTTAAAATTTCATGTTCTGAAGCTTCCCTGAAAAGTTATGGAAACAATGCACAAAAACGCTTTTCAGCCTGAGATAAGGTGGGTTTCGGAACGCCAAACATAAAAGTGTTAATAACTTTGGAAAAACACTTCAGACAGTTTAGATTTGATGTGCAACTACTAGAAAGACCCTTTCTGCTATAGTGGGAGGTTAAAATTTCATGTTCTGAAGCTTCCCTGAAAAGTTATGGCACAATGCACAAAAACGCTTTTCAGCCTGAGATAAGGTGGGTTTCGGAACGCCAAACATAAAAGTGTTGATAACTTTCGAAAAACACTTCAGAGAGCTTAGATTTGATGTGCACCTACTAGAAAGACCCTTTCTGCTATAGTGGGAGGTTAAAATTTCATGTTCTGAAGCTTCCCTGAAAAGTTATGGCACAATGCGTAAAAACGCTTTTCAGCCTGAGATAAGGTGGGTTTCGGAACGCCAAACATAAAAGTGTTGATAACTTTGGAAAAACACTTCAGACAGTTTAGATTTGATGTGCAACTACTAGAAAGACCCTTTCTGCTATAGTGGAAGGTTAAAATTTCATGTTCTGAAGCTTTCCTGAAAAGTTATGGCACAATGCACAAAAACGCTTTTCAGCCTGAGATAAGGTGGGTTTCGGAACGCCAAACATAAAAGTGTTGATAACTTTTGAAAAACACTTCAGACAGATTAGATTTGATGTGCAACTACTAGAAAGACCCTTTCTGCTATAGTGGGAGGTTAAAATTTCATGTTCTGAAGCTTCCCTGAAAAGTTATGGCACAATGCACAAAAACGCTTTTCAGCCTGAGATAAGGTGGGTTTCGGAACGCCAAACATAAAAGTGTTGATAACTTTCGAAAAACACTTCAGACAGCTTAGATTTGATGTGCACCTACTAGAAAGACCCTTTCTGCTATAGTGGGAGGTTAAAATTTCATGTTCTGAAGCTTCCCTGAAAAGTTATGGCACAATGCGTAAAAACGCTTTTCAGCCTGAGATAAGGTGGGTTTCGGAACGCCAAACATAAAAGTGTTGATAACTTTGGAAAAACACTTCAGACAGTTTAGATTTGATGTGCAACTACTAGAAAGACCCTTTCTGCTATAGTGGGAGGTTAAAATTTCATGTTCTGAAGCTTTCCTGAAAAGTTATGGCACAATGCACAAAAACGCTTTTCAGCCTGAGATAAGGTGGGTTTCGGAACGCCAAACATAAAAGTGTTGATAACTTTCGAAAAACACTTCAGACAGCTTAGATTTGATGTGCACCTACTAGAAAGACCCTTTCTACTATAGTGGGAGGTTAAAATTTCATGTTCTGAAGCTTCCCTGAAAAGTTATGGCACAATGCACAAAAACGCTTTTCAGCCTGAGATAAGGTGGGTTTCGGAACGCCAAACATAAAAGTGTTAATAACTTTGGAAAAACACTTCAGACAGTTTAGATTTGATGTGCAACTACTAGAAAGACCCTTTCTGCTATAGTGGGAGGTTAAAATTTCATGTTCTGAAGCTTCCCTGAAAAGTTATGGCACAATGCACAAAAACGCTTTTCAGCCTGAGATAAGGTGGGTTTCGGAACGCCAAACATAAAAGTGTTAATAACTTTGGAAAAACACTTCAGACAGTTTAGATTTGATGTGCAACTACTAGAAAGACCCTTTCTGCTATAGTGGGAGGTTAAAATTTCATGTTCTGAAGCTTCCCTGAAAAGTTATGGCACAATGCACAAAAACGCTTTTCAGCCTGAGATAAGGTGGGTTTCGGAACGCCAAACATAAAAGTGTTAATAACTTTGGAAAAACACTTCAGACAGTTTAGATTTGATGTGCAACTACTAGAAAGACCCTTTCTGCTATAGTGGGAGGTTAAAATTTCATGTTCTGAAGCTTCCCTGAAAAGTTATGGCACAATGCACAAAAACGCTTTTCAGCCTGAGATAAGGTGGGTTTCGGAACGCCAAACATAAAAGTGTTGATAACTTTCGAAAAACACTTCAGAGAGCTTAGATTTGATGTGCACCTACTAGAAAGACCCTTTCTGCTATAGTGGGAGGTTAAAATTTCATGTTCTGAAGCTTCCCTGAAAAGTTATGGCACAATGCGTAAAAACGCTTTTCAGCCTGAGATAAGGTGGGTTTCGGAACGCCAAACATAAAAGTGTTGATAACTTTGGAAAAACACTTCAGACAGTTTAGATTTGATGTGCAACTACTAGAAAGACCCTTTCTGCTATAGTGGGAGGTTAAAATTTCATGTTCTGAAGCTTTCCTGAAAAGTTATGGCACAATGCACAAAAACGCTTTTCAGCCTGAGATAAGGTGGGTTTCGGAACGCCAAACATAAAAGTGTTGATAACTTTGGAAAAACACTTCAGACAGCTTAGATTTGATGTGCAACTACTAGAAAGACCCTTTCTGCTATAGTGGGAGGTTAAAATTTCATGTTCTGAAGCTTCCCTGAAAAGTTATGGCACAATGCACAAAAACGCTTTTCAGCCTGAGATAAGGTGGGTTTCGGAACACCAAACATAAAAGTGTTGATAACTTTCGAAAAACACTTCAGACAGCTTATATTTGATGTGCACCTACTAGAAAGACCCTTTCTGCTATAGTGGGAGGTTAAAATTTCATGTTCTGAAGCTTCCCTGAAAAGTTATGGCACAATGCGTAAAAACGCTTTTCAGCCTGAGATAAGGTGGGTTTCGGAACGCCAAACATAAAAGTGTTGATAACTTTGGAAAAACACTTCAGACAGTTTAGATTTGATGTGCAACTACTAGAAAGACCCTTTCTGCTATAGTGGGAGGTTAAAATTTCATGTTCTGAAGCTTTCCTGAAAAGTTATGGCACAATGCACAAAAACGCTTTTCAGCCTGAGATAAGGTGGGTTTCGGAACGCCAAACATAAAAGTGTTGATAACTTTGGAAAAACACTTCAGACAGCTTAGATTTGATGTGCAACTACTAGAAAGACCCTTTCTGCTATAGTGGGAGGTTAAAATTTCATGTTCTGAAGCTTCCCTGAAAAGTTATGGCACAATGCACAAAAACGCTGTTCAGCCTGAGATAAGGTGGGTTTCGGAACGCCAAACATAAAAGTGTTAATAACTTTGGAAAAACACTTCAGACAGTTTAGATTTGATGTGCAACTACTAGAAAGACCCTTTCTGCTATAGTGGGAGGTTAAAATTTCATGTTCTGAAGCTTCCCTGAAAAGTTATGGCACAATGCACAAAAACGCTTTTCAGCCTGAGATAAGGTGGGTTTCGGAACGCCAAACATAAAAGTGTTAATAACTTTGGAAAAACACTTCAGACAGTTTAGATTTGATGTGCAACTACTAGAAAGACCCTTTCTGCTATAGTGGGAGGTTAAAATTTCATGTTCTGAAGCTTCCCTGAAAAGTTATGGCACAATGCACAAAAACGCGTTTCAGCCTGAGATAAGGTGGGTTTCGGAACGCCAAACATAAAAGTGTTGATAACTTTCGAAAAACACTTCAGAGAGCTTAGATTCGATGTGCACCTACTAGAAAGACCCTTTCTGCTATAGTGGGAGGTTAAAATTTCATGTTCTGAAGCTTCCCTGAAAAGTTATGGCACAATGCGTAAAAACGCTTTTCAGCCTGAGATAAGGTGGGTTTCGGAACGCCAAACATAAAAGTGTTGATAACTTTGGAAAAACACTTCAGACAGTTTAGATTTGATGTGCAACTACTAGAAAGACCCTTTCTGCTATAGTGGGAGGTTAAAATTTCATGTTCTGAAGCTTTCCTGAAAAGTTATGGCACAATGCACAAAAACGCTTTTCAGCCTGAGATAAGGTGGGTTTCGGAACGCCAAACATAAAAGTGTTGATAACTTTTGAAAAACACTTCAGACAGCTTAGATTTGATGTGCAACTACTAGAAAGACCCTTTCTGCTATAGTGGGAGGTTAAAATTTCATGTTCTGAAGCTTCCCTGAAAAGTTATGGCACAATGCACAAAAACGCTTTTCAGCCTGAGATAAGGTGGGTTTCGGAACGCCAAACATAAAAGTGTTAATAACTTTCGAAAAACACTTCAGACAGCTTAGATTTGATGTGCACCTACTAGAAAGACCCTTTCTGCTATAGTGGGAGGTTAAAATTTCATGTTCTGAAGCTTCCCTGAAAAGTTATGGCACAATGCGTAAAAACGCTTTTCAGCCTGAGATAAGGTGGGTTTCGGAACGCCAAACATAAAAGTGTTGATAACTTTGGAAAAACACTTCAGACAGTTTAGATTTGATGTGCAACTACTAGAAAGACCCTTTCTGCTATAGTGGGAGGTTAAAATTTCATGTTCTGAAGCTTCCCTGAAAAGTTATGGCACAATGCACAAAAACGCTTTTCAGCCTGAGATAAGGTGGGTTTCGGAACGCCAAACATAAAAGTGTTAATAACTTTGGAAAAACACTTCAGACAGTTTAGATTTGATGTGCAACTACTAGAAAGACCCTTTCTGCTATAGTGGGAGGTTAAAATTTCATGTTCTGAAGCTTCCCTGAAAAGTTATGGCACAATGCACAAAAACGCTTTTCAGCCTGAGATAAGGTGGGTTTCGGAACGCCAAACATAAAAGTGTTAATAACTTTGGAAAAACACTTCAGACAGTTTAGATTTGATGTGCAACTACTAGAAAGACCCTTTCTGCTATAGTGGGAGGTTAAAATTTCATGTTCTGAAGCTTCCCTGAAAAGTTATGGCACAATGCACAAAAACGCTTTTCAGCCTGAGATAAGGTGGGTTTCGGAACGCCAAACATAAAAGTGTTAATAACTTTGGAAAAACACTTCAGACAGTTTAGATTTGATGTGCAACTACTAGAAAGACCCTTTCTGCTATAGTGGGAGGTTAAAATTTCATGTTCTGAAGCTTCCCTGAAAAGTTATGGCACAATGCACAAAAACGCTTTTCAGCCTGAGATAAGGTGGGTTTCGGAACGCCAAACATAAAAGTGTTGATAACTTTCGAAAAACACTTCAGAGAGCTTAGATTTGATGTGCACCTACTAGAAAGACCCTTTCTGCTATAGTGGGAGGTTAAAATTTCATGTTCTGAAGCTTCCCTGAAAAGTTATGGCACAATGCGTAAAAACGCTTTTCAGCCTGAGATAAGGTGGGTTTCGGAACGCCAAACATAAAAGTGTTGATAACTTTCGAAAAACACTTCAGAGAGCTTAGATTTGATGTGCAACTACTTAGAAAGACCCTTTCTGCTATAGTGGGAGGTTAAAATTTCATGTTCTGAAGCTTTCCTGAAAAGTTATGGCACAATGCACAAAAACGCTTTTCAGCCTGAGATAAGGTGGGTTTCGGAACGCCAAACATAAAAGTGTTGATAACTTTCGAAAAACACTTCAGACAGCTTAGATTTGATGTGCACCTACTAGAAAGACCCTTTCTGCTATAGTGGGAGGTTAAAATTTCATGTTCTGAAGCTTCCCTGAAAAGTTATGGCACAATGCGTAAAAACGCTTTTCAGCCTGAGATAAGGTGGGTTTCGGAACGCCAAACATAAAAGTGTTGATAACTTTGGAAAAACACTTCAGACAGTTTAGATTTGATGTGCAACTACTAGAAAGACCCTTTCTGCTATAGTGGGAGGTTAAAATTTCATGTTCTGAAGCTTCCCTGAAAAGTTATGGCACAATGCACAAAAACGCTTTTCAGCCTGAGATAACGTGGGTTTCGGAACGCCAAACATAAAAGTGTTAATAACTTTGGAAAAACACTTCAGACAGTTTAGATTTGATGTGCAACTACTAGAAAGACCCTTTCTGCTATAGTGGGAGGTTAAAATTTCATGTTCTGAAGCTTTCCTGAAAAGTTATGGCACAATGCACAAAAACGCTTTTCAGCCTGAGATAAGGTGGGTTTCGGAACGCCAAACATAAAAGTGTTGATAACTTTCGAAAAACACTTCAGAGAGCTTAGATTTGATGTGCACCTACTAGAAAGACCCTTTCTGCTATAGTGGGAGGTTAAAATTTCATGTTCTGAAGCTTCCCTGAAAAGTTATGGCACAATGCGTAAAAACGCTTTTCAGCCTGAGATAAGGTGGGTTTCGGAACGCCAAACATAAAAGTGTTGATAACTTTGGAAAAACACTTCAGACAGTTTAGATTTGATGTGCAACTACTAGAAAGACCCTTTCTGCTATAGTGGGAGGTTAAAATTTCATGTTCTGAAGCTTTCCTGAAAAGTTATGGCACAATGCACAAAAACGCTTTTCAGCCTGAGATAAGGTGGGTTTCGGAACGCCAAACATATAAAAGTGTTGATAACTTTTGAAAAACACTTCAGACAGCTTAGATTTGATGTGCAACTACTAGAAAGACCCTTTCTGCTATAGTGGGAGGATAAAATTTCATGTTCTGAAGCTTCCCTGAAAAGTTATGGCACAATGCACAAAAACGCTTTTCAGCCTGAGATAAGGTGGGTTTCGGAACGCCAAACATAAAAGTGTTGATAACTTTGGAAAAACACTTCAGACAGTTTAGATTTGATGTGCAACTACTAGAAAGACCCTTTCTGCTATAGTGGGAGGTTAAAATTTCATGTTCTGAAGCTTCCCTGAAAAGTTATGGCACAATGCACAAAAACGCTTTTCAGCCTGAGATAAGGTGGGTTTCGGAACGCCAAACATAAAAGTGTTGATAACTTTGGAAAAACACTTCAGAGAGCTTAGATTTGATGTGCACCTACTAGAAAGACCCTTTCTGCTATAGTGGGAGGTTAAAATTTCATGTTCTGAAGCTTCCCTGAAAGGTTATGGCACAATGCGTAAAAACGCTTTTCAGCCTGAGATAAGGTGGGTTTCGGAACGCCAAACATAAAAGTGTTGATAACTTTGGAAAAACACTTCAGACAGTTTAGATTTGATGTGCAACTACTAGAAAGACCCTTTCTGCTATAGTGGGAGGTTAAAATTTCATGTTCTGAAGCTTTCCTGAAAAGTTATGGCACAATGCACAAAAACGCTTTTCAGCCTGAGATAAGGTGGGTTTCGGAACGCCAAACATAAAAGTGTTGATAACTTTGGAAAAACACTTCAGACAGTTTAGATTTGATGTGCAACTACTAGAACGACCCTTTCTGCTATAGTGGGAGGTTAAAATTTCATGTTCTGAAGCTTTCCTGAAAAGTTATGGCACAATGCACAAAAACGCTTTTCAGCCTGAGATAAGGTGGGTTTCGGAACGCCAAACATAAAAGTGTTGATAACTTTCGAAAAACACTTCAGACAGCTTAGATTTGATGTGCAACTACTAGAAAGACCCTTTCTGCTATAGTGGGAGGTTAAAATTTCATGTTCTGAAGCTTCCCTGAAAAGTTATGGCACAATGCACAAAAACGCTTTTCAGCCTGAGATAAGGTGGGTTACGGAACGCCAAACATAAAAGTGTTAATAACTTTGGAAAAACACTTCAGAGAGCTTAGATTTGATGTGCACCTACTAGAAAGACCCTTTCTGCTATAGTGGGAGGTTAAAATTTCATGTTCTGAAGCTTCCCTGAAAAGTTATGGCACAATGCGTAAAAACGCTTTTCAGCCTGAGATAAGGTGGGTTTCGGAACGCCAAACATAAAAGTGTTGATAACTTTGGAAAAACACTTCAGACAGTTTAGATTTGATGTGCAACTACTAGAAAGACCCTTTCTGCTATAGTGGGAGGTTAAAATTTCATGTTCTGAAGCTTTCCTGAAAAGTTATGGCACAATGCACAAAAACGCTTTTCAGCCTGAGATAAGGTGGGTTTCGGAACGCCAAACATAAAAGTGTTAATAACTTTGGAAAAACACTTCAGACAGTTTAGATTTGATGTGCAACTACTAGAAAGACCCTTTCTGCTATAGTGGGAGGTTAAAATTTCATGTTCTGAAGCTTCCCTGAAAAGTTATGGCACAATGCACAAAAACGCTTTTCAGCCTGAGATAAGGTGGGTTTCGGAACGCCAAACATAAAAGTGTTAATAACTTTGGAAAAACACTTCAGACAGTTTAGATTTGATGTGCAACTACTAGAAAGACCCTTTCTGCTATAGTGGGAGGTTAAAATTTCATGTTCTGAAGCTTCCCTGAAAAGTTATGGCACAATGCACAAAAACGCTTTTCAGCCTGAGATAAGGTGGGTTTCGGAACGCCAAACATAAAAGTGTTAATAACTTTGGAAAAACAGTTCAGACAGTTTAGATTTGATGTGCAACTACTAGAAAGACCCTTTCTGCTATAGTGGGAGGTTAAAATTTCATGTTCTGAAGCTTCCCTGAAAAGTTATGGCACAATGCACAAAAACGCTTTTCAGCCTGAGATAAGGTGGGTTTCGGAACGCCAAACATAAAAGTGTTGATAACTTTCGAAAAACACTTCAGAGAGCTTAGATTTGATGTGCACCTACTAGAAAGACCCTTTCTGCTATAGTGGGAGGTTAAAATTTCATGTTCTGAAGCTTCCCTGAAAAGTTATGGCACAATGCACAAAAACGCTTTTCAGCCTGAGATAAGGTGGGTTTCGGAACGCCAAACATAAAAGTGTTGATAACTTTCGAAAAACACTTCAGACAGCTTAGATTTGATGTGCACCTACTAGAAAGACCCTTTCTGCTATAGTGGGAGGTTAAAATTTCATGTTCTGAAGCTTCCCTGAAAAGTTATGGCACAATGCGTAAAAACGCTTTTCAGCCTGAGATAAGGTGGGTTTCGGAACGCCAAACATAAAAGTGTTGATAACTTTGGAAAAACACTTCAGACAGTTTAGATTTGATGTGCAACTACTAGAAAGACCCTTTCTGCTATAGTGGGAGGTTAAAATTTCATGTTCTGAAGCTTTCCTGAAAAGTTATGGCACAATGAACAAAAACGCTTTTCAGCCTGAGATAAGGTGGGTTTCGGAACGCCAAACATAAAAGTGTTGATAACTTTTGAAAAACACTTCAGACAGCTTAGATTTGATGTGCAACTACTAGAAAGACCCTTTCTGCTATAGTGGGAGGTTAAAATTTCATGTTCTGAAGCTTCCCTGAAAAGTTATGGCACAATGCACAAAAACGCTTTTCAGCCTGAGATAAGGTGGGTTTCGGAAAGCCAAACATAAAAGTGTTGATAACTTTGGAAAAACACTTCAGACAGTTTAGATTTGATGTGCAAACATTAGAAAGACCCTTTCTGCTATAGTGGGAGGTTAAAATTTCATGTTCTGAAGCTTCCCTGAAAAGTTATGGCACAATGCACAAAAACGCTTTTCAGCCTGAGATAAGGTGGGTTTCGGAACGCCAAACATAAAAGTGTTAATAACTTTGGAAAAACACTTCAGAGAGCTTAGATTTGATGTGCACCTACTAGAAAGACCCTTTCTGCTATAGTGGGAGGTTAAAATTTCATGTTCTGAAGCTTCCCTGAAAAGTTATGGCACAATGCGTAAAAACGCTTTTCAGCCTGAGATAAGGTGGGTTTCGGAACGCCAAACATAAAAGTGTTGATAACTTTGGAAAAACACTTCAGACAGTTTAGATTTGATGTGCAACTACTAGAAAGACCCTTTCTGCTATAGTGGGAGGTTAAAATTTCATGTTCTGAAGCTTTCCTGAAAAGTTATGGCACAATGCACAAAAACGCTTTTCAGCCTGAGATAAGGTGGGTTTCGGAACGCCAAACATAAAAGTGTTAATAACTTTGGAAAAACACTTCAGACAGTTTAGATTTGATGTGCAACTACTAGAAAGACCCTTTCTGCTATAGTGGGAGGTTAAAATTTCATGTTCTGAAGCTTCCCTGAAAAGTTATGGCACAATGCACAAAAACGCTTTTCAGCCTGAGATAAGGTGGGTTTCGGAACGCCAAACATAAAAGTGTTAATAACTTTGGAAAAACACTTCAGACAGTTTAGATTTGATGTGCAACTACTAGAAAGACCCTTTCTGCTATAGTGGGAGGTTAAAATTTCATGTTCTGAAGCTTCCCTGAAAAGTTATGGCACAATGCACAAAAACGCTTTTCAGCCTGAGATAAGGTGGGTTTCGGAACGCCAAACATAAAAGTGTTAATAACTTTGGAAAAACACTTCAGACAGTTTAGATTTGATGTGCAACTACTAGAAAGACCCTTTCTGCTATAGTGGGAGGTTAAAATTTCATGTTCTGAAGCTTCCCTGAAAAGTTATGGCACAATGCACAAAAACGCTTTTCAGCCTGAGATAAGGTGGGTTTCGGAACGCCAAACATAAAAGTGTTGATAACTTTCGAAAAACACTTCAGAGAGCTTAGATTTGATGTGCACCTACTAGAAAGACCCTTTCTGCTATAGTGGGAGGTTAAAATTTCATGTTCTGAAGCTTCCCTGAAAAGTTATGGCACAATGCGTAAAAACGCTTTTCAGCCTGAGATAAGGTGGGTTTCGGAACGCCAAACATAAAAGTGTTGATAACTTTGGAAAAACACTTCAGACAGCTTAGATTTGATGTGCAACTACTAGAAAGACCCTTTCTGCTATAGTGGGAGGTTAAAATTTCATGTTCTGAAGCTTCCCTGAAAAGTTATGGCACAATGCACAAAAACGCTTTTCAGCCTGAGATAAGGTGGGTTTCGGAACGCCAAACATAAAAGTGTTGATAACTTTCGAAAAACACTTCAGACAGCTTAGATTTGATGTGCACCTACTAGAAAGACCCTTTCTGCTATAGTGGGAGGTTAAAATTTCATGTTCTGAAGCTTCCCTGAAAAGTTATGGCACAATGCCTAAAAACGCTTTTCAGCCTGAGATAAGGTGGGTTTCGGAACGCCAAACATAAAAGTGTTGATAACTTTGGAAAAACACTTCAGACAGTTTAGATTTGATGTGCAACTACTAGAAAGACCCTTTCTGCTATAGTGGGAGGTTAAAATTTCATGTTCTGAAGCTTTCCTGAAAAGTTATGGCACAATGAACAAAAACGCTTTTCAGCCTGAGATAAGGTGGGTTTCGGAACGCCAAACATAAAAGTGTTGATAACTTTTGAAAAACACTTCAGACAGCTTAGATTTGATGTGCAACTACTAGAAAGACCCTTTCTGCTATAGTGGGAGGTTAAAATTTCATGTTCTGAAGCTTCCCTGAAAAGTTATGGCACAATGCACAAAAACGCTTTTCAGCCTGAGATAAGGTGGGTTTCGGAAAGCCAAACATAAAAGTGTTGATAACTTTGGAAAAACACTTCAGACAGTTTAGATTTGATGTGCAAACATTAGAAAGACCCTTTCTGCTATAGTGGGAGGTTAAAATTTCATGTTCTGAAGCTTCCCTGAAAAGTTATGGCACAATGCACAAAAACGCTTTTCAGCCTGAGATAAGGTGGGTTTCGGAACGCCAAACATAAAAGTGTTAATAACTTTGGAAAAACACTTCAGACAGTTTAGATTTGATGTGCAACTACTAGAAAGACCCTTTCTGCTATAGTGGGAGCTTAAAATTTCATGTTCTGAAGCTTCCCTGAAAAGTTATGGCACAATGCACAAAAACGCTTTTCAGCCTGAGATAAGGTGGGTTTCGGAACGCCAAACATAAAAGTGTTGATAACTTTCGAAAAACACTTCAGAGAGCTTAGATTTGATGTGCACCTACTAGAAAGACCCTTTCTGCTATAGTGGGAGGTTAAAATTTCATGTTCTGAAGCTTCCCTGAAAAGTTATGGCACAATGCGTAAAAACGCTTTTCAGCCTGAGATAAGGTGGGTTTCGGAACGCCAAACATAAAAGTGTTGATAACTTTGGAAAAACACTTCAGACAGTTTAGATTTGATGTGCAACTACTAGAAAGACCCTTTCTGCTATAGTGGGAGGTTAAAATTTCATGTTCTGAAGCTTTCCTGAAAAGTTATGGCACAATGCACAAAAACGCTTTTCAGCCTGAGATAAGGTGGGTTTCGGAACGCCAAACATAAAAGTGTTGATAACTTTTGAAAAACACTTCAGACAGCTTAGATTTGATGTGCAACTACTAGAAAGACCCTTTCTGCTATAGTGGGAGGTTAAAATTTCATGTTCTGAAGCTTCCCTGAAAAGTTATGGCACAATGCACAAAAACGCTTTTCAGCCTGAGATAAGGTGGGTTTCGGAACGCCAAACATAAAAGTGTTAATAACTTTGGAAAAACACTTCAGACAGTTTAGATTTGATGTGCAACTACTAGAAAGACCCTTTCTGCTATAGTGGGAGGTTAAAATTTCATGTTCTGAAGCTTTCCTGAAAAGTTATGGCACAATGCACAAAAACGCTTTTCAGCCTGAGATAAGGTGGGTTTCGGAACGCCAAACATAAAAGTGTTGATAACTTTTGAAAAACACTTCAGACAGCTTAGATTTGATGTGCAAACATTAGAAAGACCCTTTCTGCTATAGTGGGAGGTTAAAATTTCATGTTCTGAAGCTTCCCTGAAAAGTTATGGCACAATGCACAAAAACGCTTTTCAGCCTGAGATAAGGTGGGTTTCGGAACGCCAAACATAAAAGTGTTAATAACTTTGGAAAAACACTTCAGACAGTTTAGATTTGATGTGCAACTACTAGAAAGACCCTTTCTGCTATAGTGGGAGGTTAAAATTTCATGTTCTGAAGCTTCCCTGAAAAGTTATGGCAGAATGCACAAAAACGCTTTTCAGCCTGAGATAAGGTGGGTTTCGGAACGCCAAACATAAAAGTGTTGATAACTTTCGAAAAACACTTCAGAGAGCTTAGATTTGATGTGCACCTACTAGAAAGACCCTTTCTGCTATAGTGGGAGGTTAAAATTTCATGTTCTGAAGCTTCCCTGAAAAGTTATGGCACAATGCGTAAAAACGCTTTTCAGCCTGAGATAAGGTGGGTTTCGGAACGCCAAACATAAAAGTGTTGATAACTTTGGAAAAACACTTCAGACAGTTTAGATTTGATGTGCAACTACTAGAAAGACCCTTTCTGCTATAGTGGGAGGTTAAAATTTCATGTTCTGAAGCTTTCCTGAAAAGTTATGGCACAATGCACAAAAACGCTTTTCAGCCTGAGATAAGGTGGGTTTCGGAACGCCAAACATAAAAGTGTTGATAACTTTTGAAAAACACATCAGACAGCTTAGATTTGATGTGCAACTACTAGAAAGACCCTTTCTGCTATAGTGGGAGGTTAAAATTTCATGTTCTGAAGCTTCCCTGAAAAGTTATGGCACAATGCACAAAAACGCTTTTCTGCCTGAGATAAGGTGGGTTTCGGAACGCCAAACATAAAAGTGTTGATAACTTTCGAAAAACACTTCAGACAGCTTAGATTTGATGTGCACCTACTAGAAAGACCCTTTCTGCTATAGTGGGAGGTTAAAATTTTATGTTCTGAAGCTTCCCTGAAAAGTTATGGCACAATGCACAAAAACGCTTTTCAGCCTGAGATAAGGTGGGTTTCGGAACGCCAAACATAAAAGTGTTAATAACTTTGGAAAAACACTTCAGACAGTTTAGATTTGATGTGCAACTACTAGAAAGACCCTTTCTGCTATAGTGGGAGCTTAAAATTTCATGTTCTGAAGCTTCCCTGAAAAGTTATGGCACAATGCACAAAAACGCTTTTCAGCCTGAGATAAGGTGGGTTTCGGAACGCCAAACATAAAAGTGTTGATAACTTTCGAAAAACACTTCAGAGAGCTTAGATTTGATGTGCACCTACTAGAAAGACCCTTTCTGCTATAGTGGGAGGTTAAAATTTCATGTTCTGAAGCTTCCCTGAAAAGTTATGGCACAATGCGTAAAAACGCTTTTCAGCCTGAGATAAGGTGGGTTTCGGAACGCCAAACATAAAAGTGTTGATAACTTTGGAAAAACACTTCAGACAGTTTAGATTTGATGTGCAACTACTAGAAAGACCCTTTCTGCTATAGTGGGAGGTTAAAATTTCATGTTCTGAAGCTTTCCTGAAAAGTTATGGCACAATGCACAAAAACGCTTTTCAGCCTGAGATAAGGTGGGTTTCGGAACGCCAAACATAAAAGTGTTGATAACTTTTGAAAAACACTTCAGACAGCTTAGATTTGATGTGCAACTACTAGAAAGACCCTTTCTGCTATAGTGGGAGGTTAAAATTTCATGTTCTGAAGCTTCCCTGAAAAGTTATGGCACAATGCACAAAAACGCTTTTCAGCCTGAGATAAGGTGGGTTTCGGAACGCCAAACATAAAAGTGTTAATAACTTTGGAAAAACACTTCAGACAGTTTAGATTTGATGTGCAACTACTAGAAAGACCCTTTCTGCTATAGTGGGAGGTTAAAATTTCATGTTCTGAAGCTTTCCTGAAAAGTTATGGCACAATGCACAAAAACGCTTTTCAGCCTGAGATAAGGTGGGTTTCGGAACGCCAAACATAAAAGTGTTGATAACTTTTGAAAAACACTTCAGACAGCTTAGATTTGATGTGCAACTACTAGAAAGACCCTTTCTGCTATAGTGGGAGGTTAAAATTTCATGTTCTGAAGCTTCCCTGAAAAGTTATGGCACAATGCACAAAAACGCTTTTCAGCCTGAGATAAGCTGGGTTTCGGAAAGCCAAACATAAAAGTGTTGATAACTTTGGAAAAACACTTCAGACAGTTTAGATTTGATGTGCAAACATTAGAAAGACCCTTTCTGCTATAGTGGGAGGTTAAAATTTCATGTTCTGAAGCTTCCCTGAAAAGTTATGGCACAATGCACAAAAACGCTTTTCAGCCTGAGATAAGGTGGGTTTCGGAACGCCAAACATAAAAGTGTTAATAACTTTGGAAAAACACTTCAGACAGTTTAGATTTGATGTGCAACTACTAGAAAGACCCTTTCTGCTATAGTGGGAGCTTAAAATTTCATGTTCTGAAGCTTCCCTGAAAAGTTATGGCACAATGCGTAAAAACGCTTTTCAGCCTGAGATAAGGTGGGTTTCGGAACGCCAAACATAAAACTGTTGATAACTTTGGAAAAACACTTCAGACAGTTTAGATTTGATGTGCAACTACTAGAAAGACCCTTTCTGCTATAGTGGGAGGTTAAAATTTCATGTTCTGAAGCTTTCCTGAAAAGTTATGGCACAATGCACAAAAACGCTTTTCAGCCTGAGATAAGGTGGGTTTCGGAACGCCAAACATAAAAGTGTTGATAACTTTTGAAAAACACTTCAGACAGCTTAGATTTGATGTGCAACTACTAGAAAGACCCTTTCTGCTATAGTGGGAGGTTAAAATTTCATGTTCTGAAGCTTTCCTGAAAAGTTATGGCACAATGCACAAAAACGCTTTTCAGCCTGAGATAAGGTGGGTTTCGGAACGCCAAACATAAAAGTGTTAATAACTTTGGAAAAACACTTCAGACAGTTTAGATTTAATGTGCAACTACTAGAAAGACCCTTTCTGCTATAGTGGGAGGTTAAAATTTCATGTTCTGAAGCTTCCCTGAAAAGTTATGGCACAATGCACAAAAACGCTTTTCAGCCTGAGATAAGGTGGGTTTCGGAACGCCAAACATAAAAGTGTTAATAACTTTGGAAAAACACTTCAGACAGTTTAGATTTGATGTGCAACTACTAGAAAGACCCTTTCTGCTATAGTGGGAGGTTAAAATTTCATGTTCTGAAGCTTCCCTGAAAAGTTATGGCACAATGCACAAAAACGCTTTTCAGCCTGAGATAAGGTGGGTTTCGGAACGCCAAACATAAAAGTGTTAATAACTTTGGAAAAACACTTCAGACAGTTTAGATTTGATGTGCAACTACTAGAAAGACCCTTTCTGCTATAGTGGGAGGTTAAAATTTCATGTTCTGAAGCTTCCCTGAAAAGTTATGGCACAATGCACAAAAACGCTTTTCAGCCTGAGATAAGGTGGGTTTCGGAACGCCAAACATAAAAGTGTTGATAACTTTCGAAAAACACTTCAGAGAGCTTAGATTTGATGTGCACCTACTAGAAAGACCCTTTCTGCTATAGTGGGAGGTTAAAATTTCATGTTCTGAAGCTTCCCTGAAAAGTTATGGCACAATGCGTAAAAACGCTTTTCAGCCTGAGATAAGGTGGGTTTCGGAACGCCAAACATAAAAGTGTTGATAACTTTGGAAAAACACTTCAGACATTTTAGATTTGATGTGCAACTACTAGAAAGACCCTTTCTGCTATAGTGGGAGGTTAAAATTTCATGTTCTGAAGCTTTCCTGAAAAGTTATGGCACAATGCACAAAAACGCTTTTCAGCCTGAGATAAGGTGGGTTTCGGAACGCCAAACATAAAAGTGTTGATAACTTTGGAAAAACACTTCAGACAGCTTAGATTTGATGTGCAACTACTAGAAAGACCCTTTCTGCTATAGTGGGAGGTTAAAATTTCATGTTCTGAAGCTTCCCTGAAAAGTTATGGCACAATGCACAAAAACGCTTTTCAGCCTGAGATAAGGTGGGTTTCGGAACGCCAAACATAAAAGTGTTGATAACTTTCGAAAAACACTTCAGACAGCTTAGATTTGATGTGCACCTACTAGAAAGACCCTTTCTGCTATAGTGGGAGGTTAAAATTTCATGTTCTGAAGCTTCCCTGAAAAGTTATGGCACAATGCGTAAAAACGCTTTTCAGCCTGAGATAAGGTGGGTTTCGGAACGCCAAACATAAAAGTGTTGATAACTTTGGAAAAACACTTCAGACAGTTTAGATTTGATGTGCAACTACTAGAAAGACCCTTTCTGCTATAGTGGGAGGTTAAAATTTCATGTTCTGAAGCTTTCCTGAAAAGTTATGGCACAATGCACAAAAACGGTTTTCAGCCTGAGATAAGGTGGGTTTCGGAACGCCAAACATAAAAGTGTTGATAACTTTTGAAAAACACTTCAGACAGCTTAGATTTGATGTGCAACTACTAGAAAGACCCTTTCTGCTATAGTGGGAGGTTAAAATTTCATGTTCTGAAGCTTCCCTGAAAAGTTATGGCACAATGCACAAAAACGCTTTTCAGCCTGAGATAAGGTGGGTTTCGGAAAGCCAAACATAAAAGTGTTGATAACTTTGGAAAAACACTTCAGACAGTTTAGATTTGATGTGCAAACATTAGAAAGACCCTTTCTGCTATAGTGGGAGGTTAAAATTTCATGTTCTGAAGCTTCCCTGAAAAGTTATGGCACAATGCACAAAAACGCTTTTCAGCCTGAGATAAGGTGGGTTTCGGAACGCCAAACATAAAAGTGTTAATAACTTTGGAAAAACACTTCAGACAGTTTAGATTTGATGTGCAACTACTAGAAAGACCCTTTCTGCTATAATGGGAGCTTAAAATTTCATGTTCTGAAGCTTCCCTGAAAAGTTATGGCACAATGCACAAAAACGCTTTTCAGCCTCAGATAAGGTGGGTTTCGGAACGCCAAACATAAAAGTGTTGATAACTTTCGAAAAACACTTCAGAGAGCTTAGATTTGATGTGCACCTACTAGAAAGACCCTTTCTGCTATAGTGGGAGGTTAAAATTTCATGTTCTGAAGCTTCCCTGAAAAGTTATGGCACAATGCGTAAAAACGCTTTTCAGCCTGAGATAAGGTGGGTTTCGGAACGCCAAACATAAAAGTGTTGATAACTTTGGAAAAACACTTCAGACAGTTTAGATTTGATGTGCAACTACTAGAAAGACCCTTTCTGCTATAGTGGGAGGTTAAAATTTCATGTTCTGAAGCTTTCCTGAAAAGTTATGGCACAATGCACAAAAACGCTTTTCAGCCTGAGATAAGGTGGGTTTCGGAACGCCAAACATAAAAGTGTTGATAACTTTTGAAAAACACTTCAGACAGCTTAGATTTGATGTGCAACTACTAGAAAGACCCTTTCTGCTATAGTGGGAGGTTAAAATTTCATGTTCTGAAGCTTCCCTGAAAAGTTATGGCACAATGCACAAAAACGCTTTTCAGCCTGAGATAAGGTGGGTTTCGGAACGCCAAACATAAAAGTGTTGATAACTTTTGAAAAACACTTCAGACAGCTTAGATTTGATGTGCAACTACTAGAAAGACCCTTTCTGCTATAGTGGGAAATTAAAATTTCATGTTCTGAAGCTTCCCTGAAAAGTTATGGCACAATGCACAAAAACGCTTTTCAGCCTGAGATAAGGTGGGTTTCGGAAAGCCAAACATAAAAGTGTTGATAACTTTGGAAAAACACTTCAGACAGTTTAGATTTGATGTGCAAACATTAGAAAGACCCTTTCTGCTATAGTGGGAGGTTAAAATTTCATGTTCTGAAGCTTCCCTGAAAAGTTATGGCACAATGCACAAAAACGCTTTTCAGCCTGAGATAAGGTGGGTTTCGGAACGCCAAACATAAAAGTGTTAATAACTTTGGAAAAACACTTCAGACAGTTTAGATTTGATGTGCAACTACTAGAAAGACCCTTTCTGCTATAGTGGGAGCTTAAAATTTCATGTTCTGAAGCTTCCCTGAAAAGTTATGGCACAATGCACAAAAACGCTTTTCAGCCTGAGATAAGGTGGGTTTCGGAACGCCACACATAAAAGTGTTGATAACTTTCGAAAAACACTTCAGAGAGCTTAGATTTGATGTGCACCTACTAGAAAGACCCTTTCTGCTATAGTGGGAGGTTAAAATTTCATGTTCTGAAGCTTCCCTGAAAAGTTATGGCACAATGCGTAAAAACGCTTTTCAGCCTGAGATAAGGTGGGTTTCGGAACGCCAAACATAAAAGTGTTGATAACTTTCGAAAAACACTTCAGACAGCTTAGATTTGATGTGCACCTACTAGAAAGACCCTTTCTGCTATAGTGGGAGGTTAAAATTTCATGTTCTGAAGCTTCCCTGAAAAGTTATGGCACAATGCGTAAAAACGCTTTTCAGCCTGAGATAAGGTGGGTTTCGGAACGCCAAACATAAAAGTGTTGATAACTTTGGAAAAACACTTCAGACAGTTTAGATTTGATGTGCAACTACTAGAAAGACCCTTTCTGCTATAGTGGGAGGTTAAAATTTCATGTTCTGAAGCTTTCCTGAAAAGTTATGGCACAATGCACAAAAACGGTTTTCAGCCTGAGATAAGGTGGGTTTCGGAACGCCAAACATAAAAGTGTTGATAACTTTTGAAAAACACTTCAGACAGCTTAGATTTGATGTGCAACTACTAGAAAGACCCTTTCTGCTATAGTGGGAGGTTAAAATTTCATGTTCTGAAGCTTCCCTGAAAAGTTATGGCACAATGCACAAAAACGCTTTTCAGCCTGAGATAAGGTGGGTTTCGGAAAGCCAAACATAAAAGTGTTGATAACTTTGGAAAAACACTTCAGACAGTTTAGATTTGATGTGCAAACATTAGAAAGACCCTTTCTGCTATAGTGGGAGGTTAAAATTTCATGTTCTGAAGCTTCCCTGAAAAGTTATGGCACAATGCACAAAAACGCTTTTCAGCCTGAGATAAGGTGGGTTTCGGAACGCCAAACATAAAAGTGTTAATAACTTTGGAAAAACACTTCAGACAGTTTAGATTTGATGTGCAACTACTAGAAAGACCCTTTCTGCTATAATGGGAGCTTAAAATTTCATGTTCTGAAGCTTCCCTGAAAAGTTATGGCACAATGCACAAAAACGCTTTTCAGCCTCAGATAAGGTGGGTTTCGGAACGCCAAACATAAAAGTGTTGATAACTTTCGAAAAACACTTCAGAGAGCTTAGATTTGATGTGCACCTACTAGAAAGACCCTTTCTGCTATAGTGGGAGGTTAAAATTTCATGTTCTGAAGCTTCCCTGAAAAGTTATGGCACAATGCGTAAAAACGCTTTTCAGCCTGAGATAAGGTGGGTTTCGGAACGCCAAACATAAAAGTGTTGATAACTTTGGAAAAACACTTCAGACAGTTTAGATTTGATGTGCAACTACTAGAAAGACCCTTTCTGCTATAGTGGGAGGTTAAAATTTCATGTTCTGAAGCTTTCCTGAAAAGTTATGGCACAATGCACAAAAACGCTTTTCAGCCTGAGATAAGGTGGGTTTCGGAACGCCAAACATAAAAGTGTTGATAACTTTTGAAAAACACTTCAGACAGCTTAGATTTGATGTGCAACTACTAGAAAGACCCTTTCTGCTATAGTGGGAGGTTAAAATTTCATGTTCTGAAGCTTCCCTGAAAAGTTATGGCACAATGCACAAAAACGCTTTTCAGCCTGAGATAAGGTGGGTTTCGGAACGCCAAACATAAAAGTGTTGATAACTTTTGAAAAACACTTCAGACAGCTTAGATTTGATGTGCAACTACTAGAAAGACCCTTTCTGCTATAGTGGGAAATTAAAATTTCATGTTCTGAAGCTTCCCTGAAAAGTTATGGCACAATGCACAAAAACGCTTTTCAGCCTGAGATAAGGTGGGTTTCGGAAAGCCAAACATAAAAGTGTTGATAACTTTGGAAAAACACTTCAGACAGTTTAGATTTGATGTGCAAACATTAGAAAGACCCTTTCTGCTATAGTGGGAGGTTAAAATTTCATGTTCTGAAGCTTCCCTGAAAAGTTATGGCACAATGCACAAAAACGCTTTTCAGCCTGAGATAAGGTGGGTTTCGGAACGCCAAACATAAAAGTGTTAATAACTTTGGAAAAACACTTCAGACAGTTTAGATTTGATGTGCAACTACTAGAAAGACCCTTTCTGCTATAGTGGGAGCTTAAAATTTCATGTTCTGAAGCTTCCCTGAAAAGTTATGGCACAATGCACAAAAACGCTTTTCAGCCTGAGATAAGGTGGGTTTCGGAACGCCAAACATAAAAGTGTTGATAACTTTCGAAAAACACTTCAGAGAGCTTAGATTTGATGTGCACCTACTAGAAAGACCCTTTCTGCTATAGTGGGAGGTTAAAATTTCATGTTCTGAAGCTTCCCTGAAAAGTTATGGCACAATGCGTAAAAACGCTTTTCAGCCTGAGATAAGGTGGGTTTCGGAACGCCAAACATAAAAGTGTTGATAACTTTGGAAAAACACTTCAGACAGTTTAGATTTGATGTGCAACTACTAGAAAGACCCTTTCTGCTATAGTGGGAGGTTAAAATTTCATGTTCTGAAGCTTTCCTGAAAAGTTATGGCACAATGCACAAAAACGCTTTTCAGCCTGAGATAAGGTGGGTTTCGGAACGCCAAACATAAAAGTGTTGATAACTTTTGAAAAACACTTCAGACAGCTTAGATTTGATGTGCAACTACTAGAAAGACCCTTTCTGCTATAGTGGGAGGTTAAAATTTCATGTTCTGAAGCTTCCCTGAAAAGTTATGGCACAATGCACAAAAACGCTTTTCAGCCTGAGATAAGGTGGGTTTCGGAACGCCAAACATAAAAGTGTTGATAACTTTCGAAAAACACTTCAGACAGCTTAGATTTGATGTGCACCTACTAGAAAGACCCTTTCTGCTATAGTGGGAGGTTAAAATTTTATGTTCTGAAGCTTCCCTGAAAAGTTATGGCACAATGCACAAAAACGCTTTTCAGCCTGAGATAAGGTGGGTTTCGGAACGCCAAACATAAAAGTGTTAATAACTTTGGAAAAACACTTCAGACAGTTTAGATTTGATGTGCAACTACTAGAAAGACCCTTTCTGCTATAGTGGGAGGTTAAAATTTCATGTTCTGAAGCTTTCCTGAAAAGTTATGGCACAATGCACAAAAACGCTTTTCAGCCTGAGATAAGGTGGGTTTCGGAACGCCAAACATAAAAGTGTTGATAACTTTTGAAAAACACTTCAGACAGCTTAGATTTGATGTGCAACTACTAGAAAGACCCTTTCTGCTATAGTGGGAGGTTAAAATTTCATGTTCTGAAGCTTCCCTGAAAAGTTATGGCACAATGCACAAAAACGCTTTTCAGCCTGAGATAAGGTGGGTTTCGGAACGCCAAACATAAAAGTGTTAATAACTTTGGAAAAACACTTCAGACAGTTTAGATTTGATGTGCAACTACTAGAAAGACCCTTTCTGCTATAGTGGGAGGTTAAAATTTCATGTTCTGAAGCTTTCCTGAAAAGTTATGGCACAATGCACAAAAACGCTTTTCAGCCTGAGATAAGGTGGGTTTCGGAACGCCAAACATAAAAGTGTTGATAACTTTTGAAAAACACTTCAGACAGCTTAGATTTGATGTGCAACTACTAGAAAGACCCTTTCTGCTATAGTGGGAGGTTAAAATTTCATGTTCTGAAGCTTCCCTGAAAAGTTATGGCACAATGCACAAAAACGCTTTTCAGCCTGAGATAAGGTGGGTTTCGGAAAGCCAAACATAAAAGTGTTGATAACTTTGGAAAAACACTTCAGACAGTTTAGATTTGATGTGCAAACATTAGAAAGACCCTTTCTGCTATAGTGGGAGGTTAAAATTTCATGTTCTGAAGCTTCCCTGAAAAGTTATGGCACAATGCACAAAAACGCTTTTCAGCCTGAGATAAGGTGGGTTTCGGAACGCCAAACATAAAAGTGTTAATAACTTTGGAAAAACACTTCAGACAGTTTAGATTTGATGTGCAACTACTAGAAAGACCCTTTCTGCTATAGTGGGAGCTTAAAATTTCATGTTCTGAAGCTTCCCTGAAAAGTTATGGCACAATGCACAAAAACGCTTTTCAGCCTGAGATAAGGTGGGTTTCGGAACGCCAAACATAAAAGTGTTGATAACTTTCGAAAAACACTTCAGAGAGCTTAGATTTGATGTGCACCTACTAGAAAGACCCTTTCTGCTATAGTGGGAGGTTAAAATTTCATGTTCTGAAGCTTCCCTGAAAAGTTATGGCACAATGCGTAAAAACGCTTTTCAGCCTGAGATAAGGTGGGTTTCGGAACGCCAAACATAAAAGTGTTGATAACTTTGGAAAAACACTTCAGACAGTTTAGATTTGATGTGCAACTACTAGAAAGACCCTTTCTGCTATAGTGGGAGGTTAAAATTTCATGTTCTGAAGCTTTCCTGAAAAGTTATGGCACAATGCACAAAAACGCTTTTCAGCCTGAGATAAGGTGGGTTTCGGAACGCCAAACATAAAAGTGTTGATAACTTTTGAAAAACACTTCAGACAGCTTAGATTTGATGTGCAACTACTAGAAAGACCCTTTCTGCTATAGTGGGAGGTTAAAATTTCATGTTCTGAAGCTTCCCTGAAAAGTTATGGCACAATGCACAAAAACGCTTTTCAGCCTGAGATAAGGTGGGTTTCGGAACGCCAAACATAAAAGTGTTGATAACTTTCGAAAAACACTTCAGACAGCTTAGATTTGATGTGCACCTACTAGAAAGACCCTTTCTGCTATAGTGGGAGGTTAAAATTTTATGTTCTGAAGCTTCCCTGAAAAGTTATGGCACAATGCACAAAAACGCTTTTCAGCCTGAGATAAGGTGGGTTTAGGAACGCCAAACATAAAAGTGTTAATAACTTTGGAAAAACACTTCAGACAGTTTAGATTTGATGTGCAACTACTAGAAAGACCCTTTCTGCTATAGTGGGAGGTTAAAATTTCATGTTCTGAAGCTTCCCTGAAAAGTTATGGCACAATGCACAAAAACGCTTTTCAGCCTGAGATAAGGTGGGTTTCGGAACGCCAAACATAAAAGTGTTAATAACTTTGGAAAAACACTTCAGACAGTTTAGATTTGATGTGCAACTACTAGAAAGACCCTTTCTGCTATAGTGGGAAGTTAAAATTTCATGTTCTGAAGCTTACCTGAAAAGATATGGCACAATGCACAAAAACGCTTTTCAGCCTGAGATAAGGTGGGTTTCGGAACGCCAAACATAAAAGTGTTAATAACTTTGGAAAAACACTTCAGACAGTTTAGATTTGATGTGCAACTACTAGAAAGACCCTTTATGCTATAGTGGGAGGTTAAAATTTCATGTTCTGAAGCTTCCCTGAAAAGTTATGGCACAATGCACAAAAACGCTTTTCAGCCTGAGATAAGGTGGGTTTCGGAACGCCAAATATAAAAGTGTTGATAACTTTCGAAAAACACTTCAGAGAGCTTAGATTTGATGTGCACCTACTAGAAAGACCCTTTCTGCTATAGTGGGAGGTTAAAATTTCATGTTCTGAAGCTTTCCTGAAAAGTTATGGCACAATGCACAAAAACGCTTTTCAGCCTGAGATAAGGTGGGTTTCGGAACGCCAAACATAAAAGTGTTGATAACTTTGGAAAAACACTTCAGACAGCTTAGATTTGATGTGCAACTACTAGAAAGACCCTTTCTGCTATAGTGGGAGGTTAAAATTTCATGTTCTGAAGCTTCCCTGAAAAGTTATGGCACAATGCACAAAAACGCTTTTCAGCCTGAGATAAGGTGGGTTTCGGAACGCCAAACATAAAAGTGTTGATAACTTTCGAAAAACACTTCAGACAGCTTAGATTTGATGTGCACCTACTAGAAAGACCCTTTCTGCTATAGTGGGAGGTTAAAATTTCATGTTCTGAAGCTTCCCTGAAAAGTTATGGCACAATGCGTAAAAACGCTTTTCAGCCTGAGATAAGGTGGGTTTCGGAACGCCAAACATAAAAGTGTTGATAACTTTGGAAAAACACTTCAGACAGTTTAGATTTGATGTGCAACTACTAGAAAGACCCTTTCTGCTATAGTGGGAGGTTAAAATTTCATGTTCTGAAGCTTTCCTGAAAAGTTATGGCACAATGCACAAAAACGCTTTTCAGCCTGAGATAAGGTGGGTTTCGGAACGCCAAACATAAAAGTGTTGATAACTTTGGAAAAACACTTCAGACAGCTTAGATTTGATGTGCAACTACTAGAAAGACCCTTTCTGCTATAGTGGGAGGTTAAAATTTCATGTTCTGAAGCTTCCCTGAAAAGTTATGGCACAATGCACAAAAACGCTTTTCAGCCTGAGATAAGGTGGGTTTTGGAACGCCAAACATAAAAGTGTTGATAACTTTGGAAAAACACTTCAGACAGCTTAGATTTGATGTGCAACTACTAGAAAGACCCTTTCTGCTATAGTGGGAGGTTAAAATTTCATGTTCTGAAGCTTCCCTGAAAAGTTATGGCACAATGCACAAAAACGTTTTTCAGCCTGAGATAAGGTGGGTTTCGGAACGCCAAACATAAAAGTGTTGATAACTTTCGAAAAACACTTCAGACAGCTTAGATTTGATGTGCAACTACTAGAAAGACCCTTTCTGCTATAGTGGGAGGTTAAAATTTCATGTTCTGAAGCTTCCCTGAAAAGTTATGGCACAATGCGTAAAAACGCTTTTCAGCCTGAGATAAGGTGGGTTTCGGAACGCCAAACATAAAAGTGTTGATAACTTTGGAAAAACACTTCAGACAGTTTAGATTTGATGTGCAACTACTAGAAAGACCCTTTCTGCTATAGTGGGAGGTTAAAATTTCATGTTCTGAAGCTTTCCTGAAAAGTTATGGCACAATGCACAAAAACGCTTTTCAGCCTGAGATAAGGTGGGTTTCGGAACGCCAAACATAAAAGTGTTGATAACTTTGGAAAAACACTTCAGACAGCTTAGATTTGATGTGCAACTACTAGAAAGACCCTTTCTGCTATAGTGGGAGGTTAAAATTTCATGTTCTGAAGCTTCCCTGAAAAGTTATGGCACAATGCACAAAAACGCTTTTCAGCCTGAGATAAGGTGGGTTTCGGAACGCCAAACATAAAAGTGTTGATAACTTTGGAAAAACACTTCAGACAGCTTAGATTTGATGTGCACCTACTAGAAAGACCCTTTCTGCTATAGTGGGAGGTTAAAATTTCATGTTCTGAAGCTTCCCTGAAAAGTTATGGCACAATGCGTAAAAACGCTTTTCAGCCTGAGATAAGGTGGGTTTCGGAACGCCAAACATAAAAGTGTTGATAACTTTGGAAAAACACTTCAGACAGTTTAGATTTGATGTGCAACTACTAGAAAGACCCTTTCTGCTATAGTGGGAGGTTAAAATTTCATGTTCTGAAGCTTCCCTGAAAAGTTATGGCACAATGCACAAAAACGCTTTTCAGCCTGAGATAAGGTGGGTTTCGGAACGCCAAACATAAAAGTGTTAATTACTTTGGAAAAACACTTCAGACAGTTTAGATTTGATGTGCAACTACTAGAAAGACCCTTTCTGCTATAGTGGGAGGTTAAAATTTCATGTTCTGAAGCTTTCCTGAAAAGTTATGGCACAATGCACAAAAACGCTTTTCAGCCTGAGATAAGGTGGGTTTCGGAACGCCAAACATAAAAGTGTTGATAACTTTCGAAAAACACTTCAGACAGTTTAGATTTGATGTGCAACTACTAGAAAGACCCTTTCTGCTATAGTGGGAGGTTAAAATTTCATGTTCTGAAGCTTTCCTGAAAAGTTATGGCACAATGCACAAAAACGCTTTTCAGCCTGAGATAAGGTGGGTTTCGGAACGCCAAACATAAAAGTGTTAATAACTTTGGAAAAACACTTCAGACAGTTTAGATTTGATGTGCAACTACTAGAAAGACCCTTTCTGCTATAGTGGGAGGTTAAAATTTCATGTTATGAAGCTTCCCTGAAAAGTTATGGCACAATGCGTAAAAACGCTTTTCAGCCTGAGATAAGGTGGGTTTCGGAACGCCAAACATAAAAGTGTTGATAACTTTGGAAAAACACTTCAGACAGTTTAGATTTGATGTGCAACTACTAGAAAGACCCTTTCTGCTATAGTGGGAGGTTAAAATTTCATGTTCTGAAGCTTCCCTGAAAAGTTATGGCACAATGCACAAAAACGCTTTTCAGCCTGAGATAAGGTGGGTTTCGGAACGCCAAACATAAAAGTGTTAATAACTTTCGAAAAACACTTCAGACAGCTTAGATTTGATGTGCACCTACTAGAAAGACCCTTTCTGCTATAGTGGGAGGTTAAAATTTTATGTTCTGAAGCTTCCCTGAAAAGTTATGGCACAATGCACAAAAACGCTTTTCAGCCTGAGATAAGGTGGGTTTCGGAACGCCAAACATAAAAGTGTTAATAACTTTGGAAAAACACTTCAGACAGTTTAGATTTGATGTGCAACTACTAGAAAGACCCTTTCTGCTATAGTGGGAGCTTAAAATTTCATGTTCTGAAGCTTCCCTGAAAAGTTATGGCACAATGCACAAAAACGCTTTTCAGCCTGAGATAAGGTGGGTTTCGGAACGCCAAACATAAAAGTGTTGATAACTTTCGAAAAACACTTCAGAGAGCTTAGATTTGATGTGCACCTACTAGAAAGACCCTTTCTGCTATAGTGGGAGGTTAAAATTTCATGTTCTGAAGCTTCCCTGAAAAGTTATGGCACAATGCGTAAAAACGCTTTTCAGCCTGAGATAAGGTGGGTTTCGGAACGCCAAACATAAAAGTGTTGATAACTTTGGAAAAACACTTCAGACAGTTTAGATTTGATGTGCAACTACTAGAAAGACCCTTTCTGCTATAGTGGGAGGTTAAAATTTCATGTTCTGAAGCTTTCCTGAAAAGTTATGGCACAATGCACAAAAACGCTTTTCAGCCTGAGATAAGGTGGGTTTCGGAACGCCAAACATAAAAGTGTTGATAACTTTTGAAAAACACTTCAGACAGCTTAGATTTGATGTGCAACTACTAGAAAGACCCTTTCTGCTATAGTGGGAGGTTAAAATTTCATGTTCTGAAGCTTCCCTGAAAAGTTATGGCACAATGCACAAAAACGCTTTTCAGCCTGAGATAAGGTGGGTTTCGGAACGCCAAACATAAAAGTGTTAATAACTTTGGAAAAACACTTCAGACAGTTTAGATTTGATGTGCAACTACTAGAAAGACCCTTTCTGCTATAGTGGGAGGTTAAAATTTCATGTTCTGAAGCTTTCCTGAAAAGTTATGGCACAATGCACAAAAACGCTTTTCAGCCTGAGATAAGGTGGGTTTCGGAACGCCAAACATAAAAGTGTTGATAACTTTTGAAAAACACTTCAGACAGCTTAGATTTGATGTGCAACTACTAGAAAGACCCTTTCTGCTATAGTGGGAGGTTAAAATTTCATGTTCTGAAGCTTCCCTGAAAAGTTATGGCACAATGCACAAAAACGCTTTTCAGCCTGAGATAAGCTGGGTTTCGGAAAGCCAAACATAAAAGTGTTGATAACTTTGGAAAAACACTTCAGACAGTTTAGATTTGATGTGCAAACATTAGAAAGACCCTTTCTGCTATAGTGGGAGGTTAAAATTTCATGTTCTGAAGCTTCCCTGAAAAGTTATGGCACAATGCACAAAAACGCTTTTCAGCCTGAGATAAGGTGGGTTTCGGAACGCCAAACATAAAAGTGTTAATAACTTTGGAAAAACACTTCAGACAGTTTAGATTTGATGTGCAACTACTAGAAAGACCCTTTCTGCTATAGTGGGAGCTTAAAATTTCATGTTCTGAAGCTTCCCTGAAAAGTTATGGCACAATGCACAAAAACGCTTTTCAGCCTGAGATAAGGTGGGTTTCGGAACGCCAAACATAAAAGTGTTGATAACTTTCGAAAAACACTTCAGAGAGCTTAGATTTGATGTGCACCTACTAGAAAGACCCTTTCTGCTATAGTGGGAGGTTAAAATTTCATGTTCTGAAGCTTCCCTGAAAAGTTATGGCACAATGCGTAAAAACGCTTTTCAGCCTGAGATAAGGTGGGTTTCGGAACGCCAAACATAAAAGTGTTGATAACTTTGGAAAAACACTTCAGACAGTTTAGATTTGATGTGCAACTACTAGAAAGACCCTTTCTGCTATAGTGGGAGGTTAAAATTTCATGTTCTGAAGCTTTCCTGAAAAGTTATGGCACAATGCACAAAAACGCTTTTCAGCCTGAGATAAGGTGGGTTTCGGAACGCCAAACATAAAAGTGTTGATAACTTTTGAAAAACACTTCAGACAGCTTAGATTTGATGTGCAACTACTAGAAAGACCCTTTCTGCTATAGTGGGAGGTTAAAATTTCATGTTCTGAAGCTTCCCTGAAAAGTTATGGCACAATGCACAAAAACGCTTTTCAGCCTGAGATAAGGTGGGTTTCGGAACGCCAAACATAAAAGTGTTGATAACTTTCGAAAAACACTTCAGACAGCTTAGATTTGATGTGCACCTACTAGAAAGACCCTTTCTGCTATAGTGGGAGGTTAAAATTTTATGTTCTGAAGCTTCCCTGAAAAGTTATGGCACAATGCACAAAAACGCTTTTCAGCCTGAGATAAGGTGGGTTTCGGAACGCCAAACATAAAAGTGTTAATAACTTTGGAAAAACACTTCAGACAGTTTAGATTTGATGTGCAACTACTAGAAAGACCCTTTCTGCTATAGTGGGAGGTTAAAATTTCATGTTCTGAAGCTTCCCTGAAAAGTTATGGCACAATGCACAAAAACGCTTTTCAGCTTGAGATAAGGTGGGTTTCGGAACGCCAAACATAAAAGTGTTGATAACTTTGGAAAAACACTTCAGACAGTTTAGATTTGATGTGCAACTACTAGAAAGACCCTTTCTGCTATAGTGAAAGGTTAAAATTTCATGTTCTGAAGCTTTCCTGAAAAGTTATGGCACAATGCACAAAAACGCTTTTCAGCCTGAGATAAGGTGGGTTTCGGAACGCCAAACATAAAAGTGTTAATAACTTTGGAAAAACACTTCAGACAGTTTAGATTTGATGTGCAACTACTAGAAAGACCCTTTCTGCTATAGTGGGAGGTTAAAATTTCATGTTCTGAAGCTTCCCTGAAAAGTTATGGCACAATGCACAAAAACGCTTTTCAGCCTGAGATAAGGTGGGTTTCGGAACGCCAAACATAAAAGTGTTAATAACTTTGGAAAAACACTTCAGACAGTTTAGATTTGATGTGCAACTACTAGAAAGACCCTTTCTGCTATAGTGGGAGGTTAAAATTTCATGTTCTGAAGCTTCCCTGAAAAGTTATGGCACAATGCACAAAAACGCTTTTCAGCCTGAGATAAGGTGGGTTTCGGAACGCCAAACATAAAAGTGTTAATAACTTTGGAAAAACACTTCAGACAGTTTAGATTTGATGTGCAACTACTAGAAAGACCCTTTCTGCTATAGTGGGAGGTTAAAATTTCATGTTCTGAAGCTTCCCTGAAAAGTTATGGCACAATGCACAAAAACGCTTTTCAGCCTGAGATAAGGTGGGTTTCGGAACGCCAAACATAAAAGTGTTGATAACTTTCGAAAAACACTTCAGAGAGCTTAGATTTGATGTGCACCTACTAGAAAGACCCTTTCTGCTATAGTGGGAGGTTAAAATTTCATGTTCTGAAGCTTCCCTGAAAAGTTATGGCACAATGCGTAAAAACGCTTTTCAGCCTGAGATAAGGTGGGTTTCGGAACGCCAAACATAAAAGTGTTGATAACTTTGGAAAAACACTTCAGACATTTTAGATTTGATGTGCAACTACTAGAAAGACCCTTTCTGCTATAGTGGGAGGTTAAAATTTCATGTTCTGAAGCTTTCCTGAAAAGTTATGGCACAATGCACAAAAACGCTTTTCAGCCTGAGATAAGGTGGGTTTCGGAACGCCAAACATAAAAGTGTTGATAACTTTGGAAAAACACTTCAGACAGCTTAGATTTGATGTGCAACTACTAGAAAGACCCTTTCTGCTATAGTGGGAGGTTAAAATTTCATGTTCTGAAGCTTCCCTGAAAAGTTATGGCACAATGCACAAAAACGCTTTTCAGCCTGAGATAAGGTGGGTTTCGGAACGCCAAACATAAAAGTGTTGATAACTTTCGAAAAACACTTCAGACAGCTTAGATTTGATGTGCACCTACTAGAAAGACCCTTTCTGCTATAGTGGGAGGTTAAAATTTCATGTTCTGAAGCTTCCCTGAAAAGTTATGGCACAATGCGTAAAAACGCTTTTCAGCCTGAGATAAGGTGGGTTTCGGAACGCCAAACATAAAAGTGTTGATAACTTTGGAAAAACACTTCAGACAATTTAGATTTGATGTGCAACTACTAGAAAGACCCTTTCTGCTATAGTGGGAGGTTAAAATTTCATGTTCTGAAGCTTTCCTGAAAAGTTATGGCACAATTCACAAAAACGCTTTTCAGCCTGAGATAAGGTGGGTTTCGGAACGCCAAACATAAAAGTGTTGATAACTTTTGAAAAACACTTCAGACAGCTTAGATTTGATGTGCAACTACTAGAAAGACCCTTTCTGCTATAGTGGGAGGTTAAAATTTCATGTTCTGAAGCTTCCCTGAAAAGTTATGGCACAATGCACAAAAACGCTTTTCAGCCTGAGATAAGGTGGGTTTCGGAAAGCCAAACATAAAAGTGTTGATAACTTTGGAAAAACACTTCAGACAGTTTAGATTTGATGTGCAACTACTAGAAAGACCCTTTCTGCTATAGTGGGAGGTTAAAATTTCATGTTCTGAAGCTTTCCTGAAAAGTTATGGCACAATGCACAAAAACGCTTTTCAGCCTGAGATAAGGTGGGTTTCGGAACGCCAAACATAAAAGTGTTGATAACTTTTGAAAAACACTTCAGACAGCTTAGATTTGATGTGCAACTACTAGAAAGACCCTTTCTGCTATAGTGGGAGGTTAAAATTTTATGTTCTGAAGCTTCCCTGAAAAGTTATGGCACAATGCACAAAAACGCTTTTCAGCCTGAGATAAGGTGGGTTTCGGAACGCCAAACATAAAAGTGTTAATAACTTTGGAAAAACCCTTCAGACAGTTTAGATTTGATGTGCAACTACTAGAAAGACCCTTTCTGCTATAGTGGGAGGTTAAAATTTCATGTTCTGAAGCTTCCCTGAAAAGTTATGGCACAATGCACAAAAACGCTTTTCAGCCTGAGATAAGGTGGGTTTCGGAACGCCAAACATAAAAGTGTTAATAACTTTGGAAAAACACTTCAGACAGTTTAGATTTGATGTGCAACTACTAGAAAGACCCTTTCTGCTATAGTGGGAAGTTAAAATTTCATGTTCTGAAGCTTACCTGAAAAGATATGGCACAATGCACAAAAACGCTTTTCAGCCTGAGATAAGGTGGGTTTCGGAACGCCAAACATAAAAGTGTTAATAACTTTGGAAAAACACTTCAGACAGTTTAGATTTGATGTGCAACTACTAGAAAGACCCTTTATGCTATAGTGGGAGGTTAAAATTTCATGTTCTGAAGCTTCCCTAAAAAGTTATGGCACAATGCACAAAAACGCTTTTCAGCCTGAGATAAGGTGGGTTTCGGAACGCCAAATATAAAAGTGTTGATAACTTTCGAAAAACACTTCAGAGAGCTTAGATTTGATGTGCACCTACTAGAAAGACCCTTTCTGCTATAGTGGGAGGTTAAAATTTCATGTTCTGAAGCTTTCCTGAAAAGTTATGGCACAATGCACAAAAACGCTTTTCAGCCTGAGATAAGGTGGGTTTCGGAACGCCAAACATAAAAGTGTTGATAACTTTGGAAAAACACTTCAGACAGCTTAGATTTGATGTGCAACTACTAGAAAGACCCTTTCTGCTATAGTGGGAGGTTAAAATTTCATGTTCTGAAGCTTCCCTGAAAAGTTATGGCACAATGCACAAAAACGCTTTTCAGCCTGAGATAAGGTGGGTTTCGGAACGCCAAACATAAAAGTGTTGATAACTTTCGAAAAACACTTCAGACAGCTTAGATTTGATGTGCACCTACTAGAAAGACCCTTTCTGCTATAGTGGGAGGTTAAAATTTCATGTTCTGAAGCTTCCCTGAAAAGTTATGGCACAATGCGTAAAAACGCTTTTCAGCCTGAGATAAGGTGGGTTTCGGAACGCCAAACATAAAAGTGTTGATAACTTTGGAAAAACACTTCAGACAGTTTAGATTTGATGTGCAACTACTAGAAAGACCCTTTCTGCTATAGTGGGAGGTTAAAATTTCATGTTCTGAAGCTTTCCTGAAAAGTTATGGCACAATGCACAAAAACGCTTTTCAGCCTGAGATAAGGTGGGTTTCGGAACGCCAAACATAAAAGTGTTGATAACTTTGGAAAAACACTTCAGACAGCTTAGATTTGATGTGCAACTACTAGAAAGACCCTTTCTTGCTATAGTGGGAGGTTAAAATTTCATGTTCTGAAGCTTCCCTGAAAAGTTATGGCACAATGCACAAAAACGCTTTTCAGCCTGAGATAAGGTGGGTTTCGGAACGCCAAACATAAAAGTGTTGATAACTTTGGAAAAACACTTCAGACAGCTTAGATTTGATGTGCACCTACTAGAAAGACCCTTTCTGCTATAGTGGGAGGTTAAAATTTCATGTTCTGAAGCTTCCCTGAAAAGTTATGGCACAATGCGTAAAAACGCTTTTCAGCCTGAGATAAGGTGGGTTTCGGAACGCCAAACATAAAAGTGTTGATAACTTTGGAAAAACACTTCAGACAGTTTAGATTTGATGTGCAACTACTAGAAAGACCCTTTCTGCTATAGTGGGAGGTTAAAATTTCATGTTCTGAAGCTTCCCTGAAAAGTTATGGCACAATGCACAAAAACGCTTTTCAGCCTGAGATAAGGTGGGTTTCGGAACGCCAAACATAAAAGTGTTAATTACTTTGGAAAAACACTTCAGACAGTTTAGATTTGATGTGCAACTACTAGAAAGACCCTTTCTGCTATAGTGGGAGGTTAAAATTTCATGTTCTGAAGCTTTCCTGAAAAGTTATGGCACAATGCACAAAAACGCTTTTCAGCCTGAGATAAGGTGGGTTTCGGAACGCCAAACATAAAAGTGTTGATAACTTTTGAAAAACACTTCAGACAGCTTAGATTTGATGTGCAACTACTAGAAAGACCCTTTCTGCTATAGTGGGAGGTTAAAATTTCATGTTCTGAAGCTTCCCTGAAAAGTTATGGCACAATGCACAAAAACGCTTTTCAGCCTGAGATAAGGTGGGTTTCGGAAAGCCAAACATAAAAGTGTTGATAACTTTGGAAAAACACTTCAGACAGTTTAGATTTGATGTGCAACTACTAGAAAGACCCTTTCTGCTACAGTGGGAGGTTAAAATTTCATGTTCTGAAGCTTCCCTGAAAAGTTATGGCACAATGCGTAAAAACGCTTTTCAGCCTGAGATAAGGTGGGTTTCGGAACGCCAAACATAAAAGTGTTGATAACTTTGGAAAAACACTTCAGACAGTTTAGATTTGATGTGCAACTACTAGAAAGACCCTTTCTGCTATAGTGGGAGGTTAAAATTTCATGTTCTGAAGCTTTCCTGAAAAGTTATGGCACAATGCACAAAAACGCTTTTCAGCCTGAGATAAGGTGGGTTTCGGAACGCCAAACATAAAAGTGTTGATAACTTTTGAAAAACACTTCAGACAGCTTAGATTTGATGTGCAACTACTAGAAAGACCCTTTCTGCTATAGTGGGAGGTTAAAATTTCATGTTCTGAAGCTTCCCTGAAAAGTTATGGCACAATGCACAAAAACGCTTTTCAGCCTGAGATAAGGTGGGTTTCGGAACGCCAAACATAAAAGTGTTAATAACTTTCGAAAAACACTTCAGACAGCTTAGATTTGATGTGCACCTACTAGAAAGACCCTTTCTGCAATAGTGGGAGGTTAAAATTTCATGTTCTGAAGCTTCCCTGAAAAGTTATGGCACAATGCGTAAAAACGCTTTTCAGCCTGAGATAAGGTGGGTTTCGGAACGCCAAACATAAAAGTGTTGATAACTTTGGAAAAACACTTCAGACAGTTTAGATTTGATGTGCAACTACTAGAAAGACCCTTTCTGCTATAGTGGGAGGTTAAAATTTCATGTTCTGAAGCTTTCCTGAAAAGTTATGGCACAATGCACAAAAACGCTTTTCAGCCTGAGATAAGGTGGGTTTCGGAACGCCAAACATAAAAGTGTTAATAACTTTGGAAAAACACTTCAGACAGTTTAGATTTGATGTGCAACTACTAGAAAGACCCTTTCTGCTATAGTGGGAGGTTAAAATTTCATGTTCTGAAGCTTCCCTGAAAAGTTATGGCACAATGCGTAAAAACGCTTTTCAGCCTGAGATAAGGTGGGTTTCGGAACGCCAAACATAAAAGTGTTGATAACTTTGGAAAAACACTTCAGACAGTTTAGATTTGATGTGCAACTACTAGAAAGACCCTTTCTGCTATAGTGGGAGGTTAAAATTTCATGTTCTGAAGCTTCCCTGAAAAGTTATGGCACAATGCACAAAAACGCTTTTCAGCCTGAGATAAGGTGGGTTTCGGAACGCCAAACATAAAAGTGTTGATAACTTTGGAAAAACACTTCAGACAGTTTAGATTTGATGTGCAACTACTAGAAAGACCCTTTCTGCTATAGTGGGAGGTGAAAATTTCATGTTCTGAAGCTTCCCTGAAAAGTTATGGCACAATGCACAAAAACGCTTTTCAGCCTGAGATAAGGTGGGTTTCGGAACGCCAAACATAAAAACGTTGATAACTTTCGAAAAACACTTCAGAGAGCTTAGATTTGATGTGCACCTACTAGAAAGACCCTTTCTGCTATAGTGGGAGGTTAAAATTTCATGTTCTGAAGCTTCCCTGAAAAGTTATGGCACAATGCGTAAAAACGCTTTTCAGCCTGAGATAAGGTGGGTTTCGGAACGCCAAACATAAAAGTGTTGATAACTTTGGAAAAACACTTCAGACAGTTTAGATTTGATGTGCAACTACTAGAAAGACCCTTTCTGCTATAGTGGAAGGTTAAAATTTCATGTTCTGAAGCTTTCCTGAAAAGTTATGGCACAATGCACAAAAACGCTTTTCAGCCTGAGATAAGGTGGGTTTCGGAACGCCAAACATAAAAGTGTTGATAACTTTTGAAAAACACTTCAGACAGATTAGATTTGATGTGCAACTACTAGAAAGACCCTTTCTGCTATAGTGGGAGGTTAAAATTTCATGTTCTGAAGCTTCCCTGAAAAGTTATGGCACAATGCACAAAAACGCTTTTCAGCCTGAGATAAGGTGGGTTTCGGAACGCCAAACATAAAAGTGTTGATAACTTTCGAAAAACACTTCAGACAGCTTAGATTTGATGTGCACCTACTAGAAAGACCCTTTCTGCTATAGTGGGAGGTTAAAATTTCATGTTCTGAAGCTTCCCTGAAAAGTTATGGCACAATGCGTAAAAACGCTTTTCAGCCTGAGATAAGGTGGGTTTCGGAACGCCAAACATAAAAGTGTTGATAACTTTGGAAAAACACTTCAGACAGTTTAGATTTGATGTGCAACTACTAGAAAGACCCTTTCTGCTATAGTGGGAGGTTAAAATTTCATGTTCTGAAGCTTTCCTGAAAAGTTATGGCACAATGCACAAAAACGCTTTTCAGCCTGAGATAAGGTGGGTTTCGGAACGCCAAACATAAAAGTGTTGATAACTTTGGAAAAACACTTCAGACAGCTTAGATTTGATGTGCAACTACTAGAAAGACCCTTTCTGCTATAGTGGGAGGTTAAAATTTCATGTTCTGAAGCTTCCCTGAAAAGTTATGGCACAATGCACAAAAACGCTTTTCAGCCTGAGATAAGGTGGGTTTCGGAACGCCAAACATAAAAGTGTTGATAACTTTCGAAAAACACTTCAGACAGCTTAGATTTGATGTGCACCTACTAGAAAGACCCTTTCTACTATAGTGGGAGGTTAAAATTTCATGTTCTGAAGCTTCCCTGAAAAGTTATGGCACAATGCACAAAAACGCTTTTCAGCCTGAGATAAGGTGGGTTTCGGAACGCCAAACATAAAAGTGTTAATAACTTTGGAAAAACACTTCAGACAGTTTAGATTTGATGTGCAACTACTAGAAAGACCCTTTCTGCTATAGTGGGAGGTTAAAATTTCATGTTCTGAAGCTTCCCTGAAAAGTTATGGCACAATGCACAAAAACGCTTTTCAGCCTGAGATAAGGTGGGTTTCGGAACGCCAAACATAAAAGTGTTAATAACTTTGGAAAAACACTTCAGACAGTTTAGATTTGATGTGCAACTACTAGAAAGACCCTTTCTGCTATAGTGGGAGGTTAAAATTTCATGTTCTGAAGCTTCCCTGAAAAGTTATGGCACAATGCACAAAAACGCTTTTCAGCCTGAGATAAGGTGGGTTTCGGAACGCCAAACATAAAAGTGTTAATAACTTTGGAAAAACACTTCAGACAGTTTAGATTTGATGTGCAACTACTAGAAAGACCCTTTCTGCTATAGTGGGAGGTTAAAATTTCATGTTCTGAAGCTTCCCTGAAAAGTTATGGCACAATGCACAAAAACGCTTTTCAGCCTGAGATAAGGTGGGTTTCGGAACGCCAAACATAAAAGTGTTGATAACTTTCGAAAAACACTTCAGAGAGCTTAGATTTGATGTGCACCTACTAGAAAGACCCTTTCTGCTATAGTGGGAGGTTAAAATTTCATGTTCTGAAGATTCCCTGAAAAGTTATGGCACAATGCGTAAAAACGCTTTTCAGCCTGAGATAAGGTGGGTTTCGGAACGCCAAACATAAAAGTGTTGATAACTTTGGAAAAACACTTCAGACAGTTTAGATTTGATGTGCAACTACTAGAAAGACCCTTTCTGCTATAGTGGGAGGTTAAAATTTCATGTTCTGAAGCTTTCCTGAAAAGTTATGGCACAATGCACAAAAACGCTTTTCAGCCTGAGATAAGGTGGGTTTCGGAACGCCAAACATAAAAGTGTTGATAACTTTGGAAAAACACTTCAGACAGCTTAGATTTGATGTGCAACTACTAGAAAGACCCTTTCTGCTATAGTGGGAGGTTAAAATTTCATGTTCTGAAGCTTCCCTGAAAAGTTATGGCACAATGCGTAAAAACGCTTTTCAGCCTGAGATAAGGTGGGTTTCGGAACGCCAAACATAAAAGTGTTGATAACTTTCGAAAAACACTTCAGACAGCTTAGATTTGATGTGCACCTACTAGAAAGACCCTTTCTGCTATAGTGGGAGGTTAAAATTTCATGTTCTGAAGCTTCCCTGAAAAGTTATGGCACAATGCGTAAAAACGCTTTTCAGCCTGAGATAAGGTTAGTTTCGGAACACCAAACATAAAAGTGTTGATAACTTTGGAAAAACACTTCAGACAGTTTAGATTTGATGTGCAACTACTAGAAAGACCCTTTCTGCTATAGTGGGAGGTTAAAATTTCATGTTCTGAAGCTTTCCTGAAAAGTTATGGCACAATGCACAAAAACGCTTTTCAGCCTGAGATAAGGTGGGTTTCGGAACGCCAAACATAAAAGTGTTGATAACTTTTGAAAAACACTTCAGACAGCTTAGATTTGATGTGCAACTACTAGAAAGACCCTTTCTGCTATAGTGGGAGGTTAAAATTTCATGTTCTGAAGCTTCCCTGAAAAGTTATGGCACAATGCACAAAAACGCTTTTCAGCCTGAGATAAGGTGGGTTTCGGAACGCCAAACATAAAAGTGTTGATAACTTTTGAAAAACACTTCAGACAGCTTAGATTTGATGTGCAACTACTAGAAAGACCCTTTCTGCTATAGTGGGAGGTTAAAATTTCATGTTCTGAAGCTTCCCTGAAAAGTTATGGCACAATGCACAAAAACGCTTTTCAGCCTGAGATAAGGTGGGTTTCGGAAAGCCAAACATAAAAGTGTTGATAACTTTGGAAAAACACTTCAGACAGTTTAGATTTGATGTGCAACTACTAGAAAGACCCTTTCTGCTACAGTGGGAGGTTAAAATTTCATGTTCTGAAGCTTCCCTGAAAAGTTATGGCACAATGCGTAAAAACGCTTTTCAGCCTGAGATAAGGTGGGTTTCGGAACGCCAAACATAAAAGTGTTGATAACTTTGGAAAAACACTTCAGACAGTTTAGATTTGATGTGCAACTACTAGAAAGACCCTTTCTGCTATAGTGGGAGGTTAAAATTTCATGTTCTGAAGCTTTCCTGAAAAGTTATGGCACAATGCACAAAAACGCTTTTCAGCCTGAGATAAGGTGGGTTTCGGAACGCCAAACATAAAAGTGTTGATAACTTTTGAAAAACACTTCAGACAGCTTAGATTTGATGTGCAACTACTAGAAAGACCCTTTCTGCTATAGTGGGAGGTTAAAATTTCATGTTCTGAAGCTTCCCTGAAAAGTTATGGCACAATGCACAAAAACGCTTTTCAGCCTGAGATAAGGTGGGTTTCGGAACGCCAAACATAAAAGTGTTAATAACTTTCGAAAAACACTTCAGACAGCTTAGATTTGATGTGCACCTACTAGAAAGACCCTTTCTGCAATAGTGGGAGGTTAAAATTTCATGTTCTGAAGCTTCCCTGAAAAGTTATGGCACAATGCGTAAAAACGCTTTTCAGCCTGAGATAAGGTGGGTTTCGGAACGCCAAACATAAAAGTGTTAATAACTTTGGAAAAACACTTCAGACAGTTTAGATTTGATGTGCAACTACTAGAAAGACCCTTTCTGCTATAGTGGGAGGTTAAAATTTCATGTTCTGAAGCTTCCCTGAAAAGTTATGGCACAATGCGTAAAAACGCTTTTCAGCCTGAGATAAGGTGGGTTTCGGAACGCCAAACATAAAAGTGTTGATAACTTTGGAAAAACACTTCAGACAGTTTAGATTTGATGTGCAACTACTAGAAAGACCCTTTCTGCTATAGTGGGAGGTTAAAATTTCATGTTCTGAAGCTTCCCTGAAAAGTTATGGCACAATGCACAAAAACGCTTTTCAGCCTGAGATAAGGTGGGTTTCGGAACGCCAAACATAAAAGTGTTGATAACTTTGGAAAAACACTTCAGACAGTTTAGATTTGATGTGCAACTACTAGAAAGACCCTTTCTGCTATAGTGGGAGGTGAAAATTTCATGTTCTGAAGCTTCCCTGAAAAGTTATGGCACAATGCACAAAAACGCTTTTCAGCCTGAGATAAGGTGGGTTTCGGAACGCCAAACATAAAAACGTTGATAACTTTCGAAAAACACTTCAGAGAGCTTAGATTTGATGTGCACCTACTAGAAAGACCCTTTCTGCTATAGTGGGAGGTTAAAATTTCATGTTCTGAAGCTTCCCTGAAAAGTTATGGCACAATGCGTAAAAACGCTTTTCAGCCTGAGATAAGGTGGGTTTCGGAACGCCAAACATAAAAGTGTTGATAACTTTGGAAAAACACTTCAGACAGTTTAGATTTGATGTGCAACTACTAGAAAGACCCTTTCTGCTATAGTGGAAGGTTAAAATTTCATGTTCTGAAGCTTTCCTGAAAAGTTATGGCACAATGCACAAAAACGCTTTTCAGCCTGAGATAAGGTGGGTTTCGGAACGCCAAACATAAAAGTGTTGATAACTTTTGAAAAACACTTCAGACAGATTAGATTTGATGTGCAACTACTAGAAAGACCCTTTCTGCTATAGTGGGAGGTTAAAATTTCATGTTCTGAAGCTTCCCTGAAAAGTTATGGCACAATGCACAAAAACGCTTTTCAGCCTGAGATAAGGTGGGTTTCGGAACGCCAAACATAAAAGTGTTGATAACTTTCGAAAAACACTTCAGACAGCTTAGATTTGATGTGCACCTACTAGAAAGACCCTTTCTGCTATAGTGGGAGGTTAAAATTTCATGTTCTGAAGCTTCCCTGAAAAGTTATGGCACAATGCGTAAAAACGCTTTTCAGCCTGAGATAAGGTGGGTTTCGGAACGCCAAACATAAAAGTGTTGATAACTTTGGAAAAACACTTCAGACAGTTTAGATTTGATGTGCAACTACTAGAAAGACCCTTTCTGCTATAGTGGGAGGTTAAAATTTCATGTTCTGAAGCTTTCCTGAAAAGTTATGGCACAATGCACAAAAACGCTTTTCAGCCTGAGATAAGGTGGGTTTCGGAACGCCAAACATAAAAGTGTTGATAACTTTGGAAAAACACTTCAGACAGCTTAGATTTGATGTGCAACTACTAGAAAGACCCTTTCTGCTATAGTGGGAGGTTAAAATTTCATGTTCTGAAGCTTCCCTGAAAAGTTATGGCACAATGCACAAAAACGCTTTTCAGCCTGAGATAAGGTGGGTTTCGGAACGCCAAACATAAAAGTGTTGATAACTTTCGAAAAACACTTCAGACAGCTTAGATTTGATGTGCACCTACTAGAAAGACCCTTTCTACTATAGTGGGAGGTTAAAATTTCATGTTCTGAAGCTTCCCTGAAAAGTTATGGCACAATGCACAAAAACGCTTTTCAGCCTGAGATAAGGTGGGTTTCGGAACGCCAAACATAAAAGTGTTAATAACTTTGGAAAAACACTTCAGACAGTTTAGATTTGATGTGCAACTACTAGAAAGACCCTTTCTGCTATAGTGGGAGGTTAAAATTTCATGTTCTGAAGCTTCCCTGAAAAGTTATGGCACAATGCACAAAAACGCTTTTCAGCCTGAGATAAGGTGGGTTTCGGAACGCCAAACATAAAAGTGTTAATAACTTTGGAAAAACACTTCAGACAGTTTAGATTTGATGTGCAACTACTAGAAAGACCCTTTCTGCTATAGTGGGAGGTTAAAATTTCATGTTCTGAAGCTTCCCTGAAAAGTTATGGCACAATGCACAAAAACGCTTTTCAGCCTGAGATAAGGTGGGTTTCGGAACGCCAAACATAAAAGTGTTAATAACTTTGGAAAAACACTTCAGACAGTTTAGATTTGATGTGCAACTACTAGAAAGACCCTTTCTGCTATAGTGGGAGGTTAAAATTTCATGTTCTGAAGCTTCCCTGAAAAGTTATGGCACAATGCACAAAAACGCTTTTCAGCCTGAGATAAGGTGGGTTTCGGAACGCCAAACATAAAAGTGTTGATAACTTTCGAAAAACACTTCAGAGAGCTTAGATTTGATGTGCACCTACTAGAAAGACCCTTTCTGCTATAGTGGGAGGTTAAAATTTCATGTTCTGAAGATTCCCTGAAAAGTTATGGCACAATGCGTAAAAACGCTTTTCAGCCTGAGATAAGGTGGGTTTCGGAACGCCAAACATAAAAGTGTTGATAACTTTGGAAAAACACTTCAGACAGTTTAGATTTGATGTGCAACTACTAGAAAGACCCTTTCTGCTATAGTGGGAGGTTAAAATTTCATGTTCTGAAGCTTTCCTGAAAAGTTATGGCACAATGCACAAAAACGCTTTTCAGCCTGAGATAAGGTGGGTTTCGGAACGCCAAACATAAAAGTGTTGATAACTTTGGAAAAACACTTCAGACAGCTTAGATTTGATGTGCAACTACTAGAAAGACCCTTTCTGCTATAGTGGGAGGTTAAAATTTCATGTTCTGAAGCTTCCCTGAAAAGTTATGGCACAATGCGTAAAAACGCTTTTCAGCCTGAGATAAGGTGGGTTTCGGAACGCCAAACATAAAAGTGTTGATAACTTTCGAAAAACACTTCAGACAGCTTAGATTTGATGTGCACCTACTAGAAAGACCCTTTCTGCTATAGTGGGAGGTTAAAATTTCATGTTCTGAAGCTTCCCTGAAAAGTTATGGCACAATGCGTAAAAACGCTTTTCAGCCTGAGATAAGGTTAGTTTCGGAACACCAAACATAAAAGTGTTGATAACTTTGGAAAAACACTTCAGACAGTTTAGATTTGATGTGCAACTACTAGAAAGACCCTTTCTGCTATAGTGGGAGGTTAAAATTTCATGTTCTGAAGCTTTCCTGAAAAGTTATGGCACAATGCACAAAAACGCTTTTCAGCCTGAGATAAGGTGGGTTTCGGAACGCCAAACATAAAAGTGTTGATAACTTTTGAAAAACACTTCAGACAGCTTAGATTTGATGTGCAACTACTAGAAAGACCCTTTCTGCTATAGTGGGAGGTTAAAATTTCATGTTCTGAAGCTTCCCTGAAAAGTTATGGCACAATGCACAAAAACGCTTTTCAGCCTGAGATAAGGTGGGTTTCGGAACGCCAAACATAAAAGTGTTGATAACTTTGGAAAAACACTTCAGACAGTTTAGATTTGATGTGCAACTACTCGAAAGACCCTTTCTGCTATAGTGGGAGGTTAAAATTTCATGTTCTGAAGCTTCCCTGAAAAGTTATGGCACAATGCACAAAAACGCTTTTCAGCCTGAGATAAGGTGGGTTTCGGAACGCCAAACATAAAAGTGTTAATAACTTTGGAAAAACACTTCAGACAGTTTAGATTTGATGTGCAACTACTAGAAAGACCCTTTCTGCTATAGTGGGAGGTTAAAATTTCATGTTCTGAAGCTTCACTGAAAAGTTATGGCACAATGCACAAAAACGCTTTTCAGCCTGAGATAAGGTGGGTTTCGGAACGCCAAACATAAAAGTGTTAATAACTTTGGAAAAACACTTCAGACAGTTTAGATTTGATGTGCAACTACTAGAAAGACCCTTTCTGCTATAGTGGGAGGTTAAAATTTCATGTTCTGAAGCTTCCCTGAAAAGTTATGGCACAATGCACAAAAACGCTTTTCAGCCTGAGATAAGGTGGGTTTCGGAACGCCAAACATAAAAGTGTTAATAACTTTGGAAAAACACTTCAGACAGTTTAGATTTGATGTGCAACTACTAGAAAGACCCTTTCTGCTATAGTGGGAGGTTAAAATTTTATGTTCTGAAGCTTCCCTGAAAAGTTATGGCACAATGCACAAAAACGCTTTTCAGCCTGAGATAAGGTGGGTTTCGGAACGCCAAACATAAAAGTGTTGATAACTTTCGAAAAACACTTCAGAGAGCTTAGATTTGATGTGCACCTACTAGAAAGACCCTTTCTGCTATAGTGGGAGGTTAAAATTTCATGTTCTGAAGCTTCCCTGAAAAGTTATGGCACAATGCGTAAAAACGCTTTTCAGCCTGAGATAAGGTGGGTTTCGGAACGCCAAACATAAAAGTGTTGATAACTTTCGAAAAACACTTCAGAGAGCTTAGATTTGATGTGCAACTACTTAGAAAGACCCTTTCTGCTATAGTGGGAGGTTAAAATTTCATGTTCTGAAGCTTTCCTGAAAAGTTATGGCACAATGCACAAAAACGCTTTTCAGCCTGAGATAAGGTGGGTTTCGGAACGCCAAACATAAAAGTGTTGATAACTTTTGAAAAACACTTCAGACAGCTAAGATTTGATGTGCAACTACTAGAAAGACCCTTTCTGCTATAGTGGGAGGTTAAAATTTCATGTTCTGAAGCTTCCCTGAAAAGTTATGGCACAATGCACAAAAACGCTTTTCAGCCTGAGATAACGTGGGTTTCGGAACGCCAAACATAAAAGTGTTAATAACTTTGGAAAAACACTTCAGACAGTTTAGATTTGATGTGCAACTACTAGAAAGACCCTTTCTGCTTTAGTGGGAGGTTAAAATTTCATGTTCTGAAGCTTTCCTGAAAAGTTATGGCACAATGCACAAAAACGCTTTTCAGCCTGAGATAAGGTGGGTTTCGGAACGCCAAACATAAAAGTGTTGATAACTTTCGAAAAACACTTCAGAGAGCTTAGATTTGATGTGCACCTACTAGAAAGACCCTTTCTGCTATAGTGGGAGGTTAAAATTTCATGTTCTGAAGCTTCCCTGAAAAGTTATGGCACAATGCGTAAAAACGCTTTTCAGCCTGAGATAAGGTGGGTTTCGGAACGCCAAACATAAAAGTGTTGATAACTTTGGAAAAACACTTCAGACAGTTTAGATTTGATGTGCAACTACTAGAAAGACCCTTTCTGCTATAGTGGGAGGTTAAAATTTCATGTTCTGAAGCTTCCCTGAAAAGTTATGGCACAATGCACAAAAACGCTTTTCAGCCTGAGATAAGGTGGGTTTCGGAACGCCAAACATAAAAGTGTTAATAACTTTGGAAAAACACTTCAGACAGTTTAGATTTGATGTGCAACTACTAGAAAGACCCTTTCTGCTATAGTGGGAGGTTAAAATTTCATGTTCTGAAGCTTCCCTGAAAAGTTATGGCACAATGCACAAAAACGCTTTTCAGCCTGAGATAAGGTGGGTTTCGGAACGCCAAACATAAAAGTGTTAATAACTTTGGAAAAACACTTCAGACAGTTTAGATTTGATGTGCAACTACTAGAAAGACCCTTTCTGCTATAGTGGGAGGTTAAAATTTCATGTTCTGAAGCTTCCCTGAAAAGTTATGGCACAATGCACAAAAACGCTTTTCAGCCTGAGATAAGGTGGGTTTCGGAACGCCAAACATAAAAGTGTTAATAACTTTGGAAAAACACTTCAGACAGTTTAGATTTGATGTGCAACTACTAGAAAGACCCTTTCTGCTATAGTGGGAGGTTAAAATTTCATGTTCTGAAGCTTCCCTGAAAAGTTATGGCACAATGCACAAAAACGCTTTTCAGCCTGAGATAAGGTGGGTTTCGGAACGCCAAACATAAAAGTGTTGATAACTTTCGAAAAACACTTCAGAGAGCTTAGATTTGATGTGCACCTACTAGAAAGACCCTTTCTGCTATAGTGGGAGGTTAAAATTTCATGTTCTGAAGATTCCCTGAAAAGTTATGGCACAATGCGTAAAAACGCTTTTCAGCCTGAGATAAGGTGGGTTTCGGAACGCCAAACATAAAAGTGTTGATAACTTTGGAAAAACACTTCAGACAGTTTAGATTTGATGTGCAACTACTAGAAAGACCCTTTCTGCTATAGTGGGAGGTTAAAATTTCATGTTCTGAAGCTTTCCTGAAAAGTTATGGCACAATGCACAAAAACGCTTTTCAGCCTGAGATAAGGTGGGTTTCGGAACGCCAAACATAAAAGTGTTGATAACTTTGGAAAAACACTTCAGACAGCTTAGATTTGATGTGCAACTACTAGAAAGACCCTTTCTGCTATAGTGGGAGGTTAAAATTTCATGTTCTGAAGCTTCCCTGAAAAGTTATGGCACAATGCGTAAAAACGCTTTTCAGCCTGAGATAAGGTGGGTTTCGGAACGCCAAACATAAAAGTGTTGATAACTTTCGAAAAACACTTCAGACAGCTTAGATTTGATGTGCACCTACTAGAAAGACCCTTTCTGCTATAGTGGGAGGTTAAAATTTCATGTTCTGAAGCTTCCCTGAAAAGTTATGGCACAATGCGTAAAAACGCTTTTCAGCCTGAGATAAGGTTAGTTTCGGAACACCAAACATAAAAGTGTTGATAACTTTGGAAAAACACTTCAGACAGTTTAGATTTGATGTGCAACTACTAGAAAGACCCTTTCTGCTATAGTGGGAGGTTAAAATTTCATGTTCTGAAGCTTTCCTGAAAAGTTATGGCACAATGCACAAAAACGCTTTTCAGCCTGAGATAAGGTGGGTTTCGGAACGCCAAACATAAAAGTGTTGATAACTTTTGAAAAACACTTCAGACAGCTTAGATTTGATGTGCAACTACTAGAAAGACCCTTTCTGCTATAGTGGGAGGTTAAAATTTCATGTTCTGAAGCTTCCCTGAAAAGTTATGGCACAATGCACAAAAACGCTTTTCAGCCTGAGATAAGGTGGGTTTCGGAACGCCAAACATAAAAGTGTTGATAACTTTGGAAAAACACTTCAGACAGTTTAGATTTGATGTGCAACTACTCGAAAGACCCTTTCTGCTATAGTGGGAGGTTAAAATTTCATGTTCTGAAGCTTCCCTGAAAAGTTATGGCACAATGCACAAAAACGCTTTTCAGCCTGAGATAAGGTGGGTTTCGGAACGCCAAACATAAAAGTGTTAATAACTTTGGAAAAACACTTCAGACAGTTTAGATTTGATGTGCAACTACTAGAAAGACCCTTTCTGCTATAGTGGGAGGTTAAAATTTCATGTTCTGAAGCTTCACTGAAAAGTTATGGCACAATGCACAAAAACGCTTTTCAGCCTGAGATAAGGTGGGTTTCGGAACGCCAAACATAAAAGTGTTAATAACTTTGGAAAAACACTTCAGACAGTTTAGATTTGATGTGCAACTACTAGAAAGACCCTTTCTGCTATAGTGGGAGGTTAAAATTTCATGTTCTGAAGCTTCCCTGAAAAGTTATGGCACAATGCACAAAAACGCTTTTCAGCCTGAGATAAGGTGGGTTTCGGAACGCCAAACATAAAAGTGTTAATAACTTTGGAAAAACACTTCAGACAGTTTAGATTTGATGTGCAACTACTAGAAAGACCCTTTCTGCTATAGTGGGAGGTTAAAATTTTATGTTCTGAAGCTTCCCTGAAAAGTTATGGCACAATGCACAAAAACGCTTTTCAGCCTGAGATAAGGTGGGTTTCGGAACGCCAAACATAAAAGTGTTGATAACTTTCGAAAAACACTTCAGAGAGCTTAGATTTGATGTGCACCTACTAGAAAGACCCTTTCTGCTATAGTGGGAGGTTAAAATTTCATGTTCTGAAGCTTCCCTGAAAAGTTATGGCACAATGCGTAAAAACGCTTTTCAGCCTGAGATAAGGTGGGTTTCGGAACGCCAAACATAAAAGTGTTGATAACTTTCGAAAAACACTTCAGAGAGCTTAGATTTGATGTGCAACTACTTAGAAAGACCCTTTCTGCTATAGTGGGAGGTTAAAATTTCATGTTCTGAAGCTTTCCTGAAAAGTTATGGCACAATGCACAAAAACGCTTTTCAGCCTGAGATAAGGTGGGTTTCGGAACGCCAAACATAAAAGTGTTGATAACTTTTGAAAAACACTTCAGACAGCTAAGATTTGATGTGCAACTACTAGAAAGACCCTTTCTGCTATAGTGGGAGGTTAAAATTTCATGTTCTGAAGCTTCCCTGAAAAGTTATGGCACAATGCACAAAAACGCTTTTCAGCCTGAGATAACGTGGGTTTCGGAACGCCAAACATAAAAGTGTTAATAACTTTGGAAAAACACTTCAGACAGTTTAGATTTGATGTGCAACTACTAGAAAGACCCTTTCTGCTTTAGTGGGAGGTTAAAATTTCATGTTCTGAAGCTTTCCTGAAAAGTTATGGCACAATGCACAAAAACGCTTTTCAGCCTGAGATAAGGTGGGTTTCGGAACGCCAAACATAAAAGTGTTGATAACTTTCGAAAAACACTTCAGAGAGCTTAGATTTGATGTGCACCTACTAGAAAGACCCTTTCTGCTATAGTGGGAGGTTAAAATTTCATGTTCTGAAGCTTCCCTGAAAAGTTATGGCACAATGCGTAAAAACGCTTTTCAGCCTGAGATAAGGTGGGTTTCGGAACGCCAAACATAAAAGTGTTGATAACTTTGGAAAAACACTTCAGACAGTTTAGATTTGATGTGCAACTACTAGAAAGACCCTTTCTGCTATAGTGGGAGGTTAAAATTTCATGTTCTGAAGCTTTCCTGAAAAGTTATGGCACAATGCACAAAAACGCTTTTCAGCCTGAGATAAGGTGGGTTTCGGAACGCCAAACATAAAAGTGTTGATAACTTTTGAAAAACACTTCAGACAGCTTAGATTTGATGTGCAACTACTAGAAAGACCCTTTCTGCTATAGTGGGAGGTTAAAATTTCATGTTCTGAAGCTTCCCTGAAAAGTTATGGCACAATGCACAAAAACGCTTTTCAGCCTGAGATAAGGTGGGTTTCGGAGCGCCAAACATAAAAGTGTTGATAACTTTGGAAAAACACTTCAGACAGTTTAGATTTGATGTGCAACTACTAGAAAGACCCTTTCTGCTATAGTGGGAGGTTAAAATTTCATGTTCTGAAGCTTCCCTGAAAAGTTATGGCACAATGCACAAAAACGCTTTTCAGCCTGAGATAAGGTGGGTTTCGGAACGCCAAACATAAAAGTGTTGATAACTTTGGAAAAACACTTCAGAGAGCTTAGATTTGATGTGCACCTACTAGAAAGACCCTTTCTGCTATAGTGGGAGGTTAAAATTTCATGTTCTGAAGCTTCCCTGAAAGGTTATGGCACAATGCGTAAAAACGCTTTTCAGCCTGAGATAAGGTGGGTTTCGGAACGCCAAACATAAAAGTGTTGATAACTTTGGAAAAACACTTCAGACAGTTTAGATTTGATGTGCAACTACTAGAAAGACCCTTTCTGCTATAGTGGGAGGTTAAAATTTCATGTTCTGAAGCTTTCCTGAAAAGTTATGGCACAATGCACAAAAACGCTTTTCAGCCTGAGATAAGGTGGGTTTCGGAACGCCAAACATAAAAGTGTTGATAACTTTGGAAAAACACTTCAGACAGTTTAGATTTGATGTGCAACTACTAGAACGACCCTTTCTGCTATAGTGGGAGGTTAAAATTTCATGTTCTGAAGCTTTCCTGAAAAGTTATGGCACAATGCACAAAAACGCTTTTCAGCCAGAGATAAGGTGGGTTTCGGAACGCCAAACATAAAAGTGTTGATAACTTTCGAAAAACACTTCAGACAGCTTAGATTTGATGTGCAACTACTAGAAAGACCCTTTCTGCTATAGTGGGAGGTTAAAATTTCATGTTCTGAAGCTTCCCTGAAAAGTTATGGCACAATGCACAAAAACGCTTTTCAGCCTGAGATAAGGTGGGTTTCGGAACGCCAAACATAAAAGTGTTGATAACTTTGGAAAAACACTTCAGACAGTTTAGATTTGATGTGCAACTACTAGAAAGACCCTTTCTGCTATAGTGGGAGGTTAAAATTTCATGTTCTGAAGCTTCCCTGAAAAGTTATGGCACAATGCACAAAAACGCTTTTCAGCCTGAGATAAGGTGGGTTACGGAACGCCAAACATAAAAGTGTTAATAACTTTGGAAAAACACTTCAGACAGTTTAGATTTGATGTGCAACTACTAGAAAGACCCTTTCTGCTATAGTGGGAGGTTAAAATTTCATGTTCTGAAGCTTCCCTGAAAAGTTATGGCACAATGCACAAAAACGCTTTTCAGCCTGAGATAAGGTGGGTTTCGGAACGCCAAACATAAAAGTGTTGATAACTTTCGAAAAACACTTCAGAGAGCTTAGATTTGATGTGCACCTACTAGAAAGACCCTTTCTGCTATAGTGGGAGGTTAAAATTTCATGTTCTGAAGCTTCCCTGAAAAGTTATGGCACAATGCACAAAAACGCTTTTCAGCCTGAGATAAGGTGGGTTTCGGAACGCCAAACATAAAAGTGTTGATAACTTTGGAAAAACACTTCAGACAGTTTAGATTTGATGTGACACTACTAGAAAGACCCTTTCTGCTATAGTGGGAGGTTAAAATTTCATGTTCTGCAGCTTTCCTGAAAAGTTATGGCACAATGCACAACAACGCTTTTCAGCCTGAGATAAGGTGGGTTTCGGAACGCCAAACATAAAAGTGTTGATAACTTTTGAAAAACACTTCAGACAGCTTAGATTTGATGTGCAACTACTAGAAAGACCCTTTCTGCTATAGTGGGAGGTTAAAATTTCATGTTCTGAAGCTTCCCTGAAAAGTTATGGCACAATGCGTAAAAACGCTTTTCAGCCTGAGATAAGGTGGGTTTCGGAACGCCAAACATAAAAGTGTTGATAACTTTGGAAAAACACTTCAGACAGTTTAGATTTGATGTGCAACTACTAGAAAGACCCTTTCTGCTATAGTGGGAGGTTAAAATTTCATGTTCTGAAGCTTTCCTGAAAAGTTATGGCACAATGCACAAAAACGCTTTTCAGCCTGAGATAAGGTGGGTTTCGGAACGCCAAACATAAAAGTGTTGATAACTTTTGAAAAACACTTCAGACAGCTTAGATTTGATGTGCAACTACTAGAAAGACCCTTTCTGCTATAGTGGGAGGTTAAAATTTCATGTTCTGAAGCTTCCCTGAAAAGTTATGGCACAATGCACAAAAACGCTTTTCAGCCTGAGATAAGGTGGGTTTCGGAACGCCAAACATAAAAGTGTTGATAACTTTGGAAAAACACTTCAGACAGTTTAGATTTGATGTGCAACTACTAGAAAGACCCTTTCTGCTATAGTGGGAGGTTAAAATTTCATGTTCTGAAGCTTCCCTGAAAAGTTATGGCACAATGCACAAAAACGCTTTTCAGCCTGAGATAAGGTGGGTTTCGGAACGCCAAACATAAAAGTGTTAATAACTTTGGAAAAACACTTCAGACAGTTTAGATTTGATGTGCAACTACTAGAAAGACCCTTTCTGCTATAGTGGGAGGTTAAAATTTCATGTTCTGAAGCTTCCCTGAAAAGTTATGGCACAATGCACAAAAACGCTTTTCAGCCTGAGATAAGGTGGGTTTCGGAACGCCAAACATAAAAGTGTTGATAACTTTCGAAAAACACTTCAGAGAGCTTAGATTTGATGTGCACCTACTAGAAAGACCCTTTCTGCTATAGTGGGAGGTTAAAATTTCATGTTCTGAAGCTTCCCTGAAAAGTTATGGCACAATGCGTAAAAACGCTTTTCAGCCTGAGATAAGGTGGGTTTCGGAACGCCAAACATAAAAGTGTTGATAACTTTGGAAAAACACTTCAGACCGTTTAGATTTGATGTGCAACTACTAGAAAGACCCTTTCTGCTATAGTGGGAGGTTAAAATTTCATGTTCTGAAGCTTTCCTGAAAAGTTATGGCACAATGCACAAAAACGCTTTTCAGCCTGAGATAAGGTGGGTTTCGGAACGCCAAACATAAAAGTGTTGATAACTTTTGAAAAACACTTCAGACAGCTTAGATTTGATGTGCAACTACTAGAAAGACCCTTTCTGCTATAGTGGGAGGTTAAAATTTCATGTTCTGAAGCTTCCCTGAAAAGTTATGGCACAATGCACAAAAACGCTTTTCAGCCTGAGATAACGTGGGTTTCGGAACGCCAAACATAAAAGTGTTGATAACTTTGGAAAAACACTTCAGACAGTTTAGATTTGATGTGCAACTACTAGAACAACCCTTTCTGCTATAGTGGGAGGTTAAAATTTCATGTTCTGAAGCTTTCCTGAAAAGTTATGGCACAATGCACAAAAACGCTTTTCAGCCTGAGATAAGGTGGGTTTCGGAACGCCAAACATAAAAGTGTTGATAACTTTTGAAAAACACTTCAGACAGCTTAGATTTGATGTGCAACTACTAGAAAGACCCTTTCTGCTATAGTGGGAGGTTAAAATTTCATGTTCTGAAGCTTCCCTGAAAAGTTATGGCACAATGCACAAAAACGCTTTTCAGCCTGAGATAAGGTGGGTTTCGGAACGCCAAACATAAAAGTGTTGATAACTTTGGAAAAACACTTCAGACAGTTTAGATTTGATGTGCAACTACTAGAAAGACCCTTTCTGCTATAGTGGGAGGTTAAAATTTCATGTTCTGAAGCTTCCCTGAAAAGTTATGGCACAATGCACAAAAACGCTTTTCAGCCTGAGATAAGGTGGGTTACGGAACGCCAAACATAAAAGTGTTAATAACTTTGGAAAAACACTTCAGACAGTTTAGATTTGATGTGCAACTACTAGAAAGACCCTTTCTGCTATAGTGGGAGGTTAAAATTTCATGTTCTGAAGCTTCCCTGAAAAGTTATGGCAGAATGCACAAAAACGCTTTTCAGCCTGAGATAAGGTGGGTTTCGGAACGCCAAACATAAAAGTGTTGATAACTTTCGAAAAACACTTCAGAGAGCTTAGATTTGATGTGCACCTACTAGAAAGACCCTTTCTGCTATAGTGGGAGGTTAAAATTTCATGTTCTGAAGCTTCCCTGAAAAGTTATGGCACAATGCGTAAAAACGCTTTTCAGCCTGAGATAAGGTGGGTTTCGGAACGCCAAACATAAAAGTGTTGATAACTTTGGAAAAACACTTCAGACAGTTTAGATTTGATGTGCAACTACTAGAAAGACCCTTTCTGCTATAGTGGGAGGTTAAAATTTCATGTTCTGAAGCTTTCCTGAAAAGTTATGGCACAATGCACAAAAACGCTTTTCAACCTGAGATAAGGTGGGTTTCGGAACGCCAAACATAAAAGTGTTGATAACTTTTGAAAAACACTTCAGACAGCTTAGATTTGATGTGCAACTACTAGAAAGACCCTTTCTGCTATAGTGGGAGGTTAAAATTTCATGTTCTGAAGCTTCCGTGAAAAGTTATGGCACAATGCACAAAAACGCTTTTCAGCCTGACATAAGGTGGGTTTCGGAACGCCAAACATAAAAGTGTTGATAACTTTCGAAAAACACTTCAGACAGCTTAGATTTGATTTGCACCTACTAGAAAGACCCTTTCTGCTATAGGGGGAGGTTAAAATTTCATGTTCTGAAGCTTCCCTGAAAAGTTATGGCACAATGCGTAAAAACGCTTTTCAGCCTGAGATAAGGTGGGTTTCGGAACGCCAAACATAAAAGTGTTGATAACTTTGGAAAAACACTTCAGACAGTTTAGATTTGATGTGCAACTACTAGAAAGACCCTTTCTGCTATAGTGGGAGGTTAAAATTTCATGTTCTGAAGCTTCCCTGAAAAGTTATGGCACAATGCACAAAAACGCTTTTCAGCCTGAGATAAGGTGGGTTTCGGAACGCCAAACATAAAAGTGTTAATAACTTTGGAAAAACACTTCAGACAGTTTAGATTTGATGTGCAACTACTAGAAAGACCCTTTCTGCTATAGTGGGAGGTTAAAATTTCATGTTCTGAAGCTTCCCTGAAAAGTTATGGCACAATGCACAAAAACGCTTTTCAGCCTGAGATAAGGTGGGTTTCGGAACGCCAAACATAAAAGTGTTGATAACTTTGGAAAAACACTTCAGACAGTTTAGATTTGATGTGCAACTACTAGAAAGACCCTTTCTGCTATAGTGGGAGGTTAAAATTTCATGTTCTGAAGCTTCCCTGAAAAGTTATGGCACAATGCACAAAAACGCTTTTCAGCCTGAGATAAGGTGGGTTACGGAACGCCAAACATAAAAGTGTTAATAACTTTGGAAAAACACTTCAGACAGTTTAGATTTGATGTGCAACTACTAGAAAGACCCTTTCTGCTATAGTGGGAGGTTAAAATTTCATGTTCTGAAGCTTCCCTGAAAAGTTATGGCAGAATGCACAAAAACGCTTTTCAGCCTGAGATAAGGTGGGTTTCGGAACGCCAAACATAAAAGTGTTGATAACTTTCGAAAAACACTTCAGAGAGCTTAGATTTGATGTGCACCTACTAGAAAGACCCTTTCTGCTATAGTGGGAGGTTAAAATTTCATGTTCTGAAGCTTCCCTGAAAAGTTATGGCACAATGCGTAAAAACGCTTTTCAGCCTGAGATAAGGTGGGTTTCGGAACGCCAAACATAAAAGTGTTGATAACTTTGGAAAAACACTTCAGACAGTTTAGATTTGATGTGCAACTACTAGAAAGACCCTTTCTGCTATAGTGGGAGGTTAAAATTTCATGTTCTGAAGCTTTCCTGAAAAGTTATGGCACAATGCACAAAAACGCTTTTCAGCCTGAGATAAGGTGGGTTTCGGAACGCCAAACATAAAAGTGTTGATAACTTTTGAAAAACACTTCAGACAGCTTAGATTTGATGTGCAACTACTAGAAAGACCCTTTCTGCTATAGTGGGAGGTTAAAATTTCATGTTCTGAAGCTTCCGTGAAAAGTTATGGCACAATGCACAAAAACGCTTTTCAGCCTGACATAAGGTGGGTTTCGGAACGCCAAACATAAAAGTGTTGATAACTTTCGAAAAACACTTCAGACAGCTTAGATTTGATTTGCACCTACTAGAAAGACCCTTTCTGCTATAGGGGGAGGTTAAAATTTCATGTTCTGAAGCTTCCCTGAAAAGTTATGGCACAATGCGTAAAAACGCTTTTCAGCCTGAGATAAGGTGGGTTTCGGAACGCCAAACATAAAAGTGTTGATAACTTTGGAAAAACACTTCAGACAGTTTAGATTTGATGTGCAACTACTAGAAAGACCCTTTCTGCTATAGTGGGAGGTTAAAATTTCATGTTCTGAAGCTTCCCTGAAAAGTTATGGCACAATGCACAAAAACGCTTTTCAGCCTGAGATAAGGTGGGTTTCGGAACGCCAAACATAAAAGTGTTAATAACTTTGGAAAAACACTTCAGACAGTTTAGATTTGATGTGCAACTACTAGAAAGACCCTTTCTGCTATAGTGGGAGGTTAAAATTTCATGTTCTGAAGCTTCCCTGAAAAGTTATGGCACAATGCACAAAAACGCTTTTCAGCCTGAGATAAGGTGGGTTTCGGAACGCCAAACATAAAAGTGTTAATAACTTTGGAAAAACACTTCAGACAGTTTAGATTTGATGTGCAACTACTAGAAAGACCCTTTCTGCTATAGTGGGAGGTTAAAATTTCATGTTCTGAAGCTTTCCTGAAAAGTTATGGCACAATGCACAAAAACGCTTTTCAGCATGAGATAAGGTGGGTTTCGGAACGCCAAACATAAAAGTGTTGATAACTTTCGAAAAACACTTCAGAGAGCTTAGATTTGATGTGCACCTACTAGAAAGACCCTTTCTGCTATAATGGGAGGTTAAAATTCCATGTTCTGAAGCTTCCCTGAAAAGTTATGGCACAATGCGTAAAAACGCTTTTCAGCCTGAGATAAGGTGGGTTTCGGAACGCCAAACATAAAAGTGTTGATAACTTTGGAAAAACACTTCAGACAGTTTAGATTTGATGTGCAACTACTAGAAAGACCCTTTCTGCTATAGTGGGAGGTTAAAATTTCATGTTCTGAAGCTTTCCTGAAAAGTTATGGCACAATGCACAAAAACGCTTTTCAGCCTGAGATAAGGTGGGTTTCGGAACGCCAAACATAAAAGTGTTGATAACTTTTGAAAAACACTTCAGACAGCTTAGATTTGATGTGCAACTACTAGAAAGACCCTTTCTGCTATAGTGGGAGGTTAAAATTTCATGTTCTGAAGCTTCCCTGAAAAGTTATGGCACAATGCACAAAAACGCTTTTCAGCCTGAGATAAGGTGGGTTTCGGAACGCCAAACATAAAAGTGTTGATAACTTTGGAAAAACACTTCAGACAGTTTAGATTTGATGTGCAACTACTAGAAAGACCCTTTCTGCTATAGTGGGAGGTTAAAATTTCATGTTCTGAAGCTTCCCTGAAAAGTAATGGCACAATGCACAAAAACGCTTTTCAGCCTGAGATAAGGTGGGTTTCGGAACGCCAAACATAAAAGTGTTAATAACTTTGGAAAAACACTTCAGACAGTTTAGATTTGATGTGCAACTACTAGAAAGACCCTTTCTGCTATAGTGGGAGGTTAAAATTTCATGTTCTGAAGCTTTCCTGAAAAGTTATGGCACAATGCACAAAAACGCTTTTCAGCCTGAGATAAGGTGGGTTTCGGAACGCCAAACATAAAAGTGTTGATAACTTTTGAAAAACACTTCAGACAGCTTAGATTTGATGTGCAACTACTAGAAAGACCCTTTCTGCTATAGTGGGAGGTTAAAATTTCATGTTCTGAAGCTTCCGTGAAAAGTTATGGCACAATGCACAAAAACGCTTTTCAGCCTGACATAAGGTGGGTTTCGGAACGCCAAACATAAAAGTGTTGATAACTTTCGAAAAACACTTCAGACAGCTTAGATTTGATTTGCACCTACTAGAAAGACCCTTTCTGCTATAGGGGGAGGTTAAAATTTCATGTTCTGAAGCTTCCCTGAAAAGTTATGGCACAATGCGTAAAAACGCTTTTCAGCCTGAGATAAGGTGGGTTTCGGAACGCCAAACATAAAAGTGTTGATAACTTTGGAAAAACACTTCAGACAGTTTAGATTTGATGTGCAACTACTAGAAAGACCCTTTCTGCTATAGTGGGAGGTTAAAATTTCATGTTCTGAAGCTTCCCTGAAAAGTTATGGCACAATGCACAAAAACGCTTTTCAGCCTGAGATAAGGTGGGTTTCGGAACGCCAAACATAAAAGTGTTAATAACTTTGGAAAAACACTTCAGACAGTTTAGATTTGATGTGCAACTACTAGAAAGACCCTTTCTGCTATAGTGGGAGGTTAAAATTTCATGTTCTGAAGCTTCCCTGAAAAGTTATGGCACAATGCACAAAAACGCTTTTCAGCCTGAGATAAGGTGGGTTTCGGAACGCCAAACATAAAAGTGTTAATAACTTTGGAAAAACACTTCAGACAGTTTAGATTTGATGTGCAACTACTAGAAAGACCCTTTCTGCTATAGTGGGAGGTTAAAATTTCATGTTCTGAAGCTTTCCTGAAAAGTTATGGCACAATGCACAAAAACGCTTTTCAGCATGAGATAAGGTGGGTTTCGGAACGCCAAACATAAAAGTGTTGATAACTTTCGAAAAACACTTCAGAGAGCTTAGATTTGATGTGCACCTACTAGAAAGACCCTTTCTGCTATAATGGGAGGTTAAAATTCCATGTTCTGAAGCTTCCCTGAAAAGTTATGGCACAATGCGTAAAAACGCTTTTCAGCCTGAGATAAGGTGGGTTTCGGAACGCCAAACATAAAAGTGTTGATAACTTTGGAAAAACACTTCAGACAGTTTAGATTTGATGTGCAACTACTAGAAAGACCCTTTCTGCTATAGTGGGAGGTTAAAATTTCATGTTCTGAAGCTTTCCTGAAAAGTTATGGCACAATGCACAAAAACGCTTTTCAGCCTGAGATAAGGTGGGTTTCGGAACGCCAAACATAAAAGTGTTGATAACTTTTGAAAAACACTTCAGACAGCTTAGATTTGATGTGCAACTACTAGAAAGACCCTTTCTGCTATAGTGGGAGGTTAAAATTTCATGTTCTGAAGCTTCCCTGAAAAGTTATGGCACAATGCACAAAAACGCTTTTCAGCCTGAGATAAGGTGGGTTTCGGAACGCCAAACATAAAAGTGTTGATAACTTTGGAAAAACACTTCAGACAGTTTAGATTTGATGTGCAACTACTAGAAAGACCCTTTCTGCTATAGTGGGAGGTTAAAATTTCATGTTCTGAAGCTTCCCTGAAAAGTAATGGCACAATGCACAAAAACGCTTTTCAGCCTGAGATAAGGTGGGTTTCGGAACGCCAAACATAAAAGTGTTAATAACTTTGGAAAAACACTTCAGACAGTTTAGATTTGATGTGCAACTACTAGAAAGACCCTTTCTGCTATAGTGGGAGGTTAAAATTTCATGTTCTGAAGCTTCCCTGAAAAGTTATGGCACAATGCACAAAAACGCTTTTCAGCCTGAGATAAGGTGGGTTTCGGAACGCCAAACACAAAAGTGTTGATAACTTTCGAAAAACACTTCAGAGAGCTTAGATTTGATGTGCACCTACTAGAAAGACCCTTTCTGCTATAGTGGGAGGTTAAAATTTCATGTTCTGAAGCTTCCCTGAAAAGTTATGGCACAATGCGTAAAAACGCTTTTCAGCCTGAGATAAGGTGGGTTTCGGAACGCCAAACATAAAAGTGTTGATAACTTTGGAAAAACACTTCAGACAGTTTAGATTTGATGTGCAACTACTAGAAAGACCCTTTCTGCTATAGTGGGAGGTTAAAATTTCATGTTCTGAAGCTTTCCTGAAAAGTTATGGCACAATGCACAACAACGCTTTTCAGCCTGAGATAAGGTGGGTTTCGGAACGCCAAACATAAAAGTGTTGATAACTTTTGAAAAACACTTCAGACAGCTTAGATTTGATGTGCAACTACTAGAAAGACCCTTTCTGCTATAGTGGGAGGTTAAAATTTCATGTTCTGAAGCTTCCCTGAAAAGTTATGGCACAATGCGTAAAAACGCTTTTCAGCCTGAGATAAGGTGGGTTTCGGAACGCCAAACATAAAAGTGTTGATAACTTTGGAAAAACACTTCAGACAGTTTAGATTTCATGTGCAACTACTAGAAAGACCCTTTCTGCTATAGTGGGAGGTTAAAATTTCATGTTCTGAAGCTTTCCTGAAAAGTTATGGCACAATGCACAAAAACGCTTTTCAGCCTGAGATAAGGTGGGTTTCGGAACGCCAAACATAAAAGTGTTGATAACTTTTGAAAAACACTTCAGACAGCTTAGATTTGATGTGCAACTACTAGAAAGACCCTTTCTGCTATAGTGGGAGGTTAAAATTTCATGTTCTGAAGCTTCCCTGAAAAGTTATGGCACAATGCACAAAAACGCTTTTCAGCCTGAGATAAGGTGGGTTTCGGAACGCCAAACATAAAAGTGTTGATAACTTTGGAAAAACACTTCAGACAGTTTAGATTTGATGTGCAACTACTAGAAAGACCCTTTCTGCTATAGTGGGAGGTTAAAATTTCATGTTCTGAAGCTTCCCTGAAAAGTTATGGCACAATGCACAAAAACGCTTTTCAGCCTGAGATAAGGTGGGTTTCGGAACGCCAAACATAAAAGTGTTAATAACTTTGGAAAAACACTTCAGACAGTTTAGATTTGATGTGCAACTACTAGAAAGACCCTTTCTGCTATAGTGGGAGGTTAAAATTTCATGTTCTGAAGCTTCCCTGAAAAGTTATGGCACAATGCACAAAAACGCTTTTCAGCCTGAGATAAGGTGGGTTTCGGAACGCCAAACATAAAAGTGTTGATAACTTTCGAAAAACACTTCAGAGAGCTTAGATTTGATGTGCACCTACTAGAAAGACCCTTTCTGCAATAGTGGGAGGTTAAAATTTCATGTTCTGAAGCTTCCCTGAAAAGTTATGGCACAATGCGTAAAAACGCTTTTCAGCCTGAGATAAGGTGGGTTTCGGAACGCCAAACATAAAAGTGTTGATAACTTTGGAAAAACACTTCAGACAGTTTAGATTTGATGTGCAACTACTAGAAAGACCCTTTCTGCTATAGTGGGAGGTTAAAATTTCATGTTCTGAAGCTTTCCTGAAAAGTTATGGCACAATGCACAAAAACGCTTTTCAGCCTGAGATAAGGTGGGTTTCGGAACGCCAAACATAAAAGTGTTGATAACTTTTGAAAAACACTTCAGACAGCTTAGATTTGATGTGCAACTACTAGAAAGACCCTTTCTGCTATAGTGGGAGGTTAAAATTTCATGTTCTGAAGCTTCCCTGAAAAGTTATGGCACAATGCACAAAAACGCTTTTCAGCCTGAGATAAGGTGGGTTTCGGAACGCCAAACATAAAAGTGTTGATAACTTTGGAAAAACACTTCAGACAGTTTAGATTTGATGTGCAACTACTAGAACGACCCTTTCTGCTATAGTGGGAGGTTAAAATTTCATGTTCTGAAGCTTTCCTGAAAAGTTATGGCACAATGCACAAAAACGCTTTTCAGCCTGAGATAAGGTGGGTTTCGGAATGCCAAACATAAAAGTGTTGATAACTTTTGAAAAACACTTCAGACAGCTTAGATTTGATGTGCAACTACTAGAAAGACCCTTTCTGCTATAGTGGGAGGTTAAAATTTCATGTTCTGAAGCTTCCCTGAAAAGTTATGGCACAATGCAGAAAAACGCTTTTCAGCCTGAGATAAGGTGGGTTTCGGAACGCCAAACATAAAAGTGTTGATAACTTTGGAAAAACACTTCAGACAGTTTAGATTTGATGTGCAACTACTAGAAAGACCCTTTCTGCTATAGTGGGAGGTTAAAATTTCATGTTCTGAAGCTTCCCTGAAAAGTTATGGCACAATGCACAAAAACGCTTTTCAGCCTGAGATAAGGTGGGTTACGGAACGCCAAACATAAAAGTGTTAATAACTTTGGAAAAACACTTCAGACAGTTTAGATTTGATGTGCAACTACTAGAAAGACCCTTTCTGCTATAGTGGGAGGTTAAAATTTCATGTTCTGAAGCTTCCCTGAAAAGTTATGGCACAATGCACAAAAACGCTTTTCAGCCTGAGATAAGGTGGGTTTCGGAACGCCAAACATAAAAGTGTTGATAACTTTCGAAAAACACTTCAGAGAGCTTAGATTTGATGTGCACCTACTAGAAAGACCCTTTCTGCTATAGTGGGAGGTTAAAATTTCATGTTCTGAAGCTTCCCTGAAAAGTTATGGCACAATGCGTAAAAACGCTTTTCAGCCTGAGATAAGGTGGGTTTCGGAACGCCAAACATAAAAGTGTTGATAACTTTGGAAAAACACTTCAGACAGTTTATATTTGATGTGCAACTACTAGAAAGACCCTTTCTGCTATAGTGGGAGGTTAAAATTTCATGTTCTGAAGCTTTCCTGAAAAGTTATGGCACAATGCACAAAAACGCTTTTCAGCCTGAGATAAGGTGGGTTTCGGAACGCCAAACATAAAAGTGTTGATAACTTTTGAAAAACACTTCAGACAGCTTAGATTTGATGTGCACCTACTAGAAAGACCCTTTCTGCTATAGGGGGAGGTTAAAATTTCATGTTCTGAAGCTTCCGTGAAAAGTTATGGCACAATGCACAAAAACGCTTTTCAGCCTGACATAAGGTGGGTTTCGGAACGCCAAACATAAAAGTGTTGATAACTTTCGAAAAACACTTCAGACAGCTTAGATTTGATGTGCAACTACTAGAAAGACCCTTTCTGCTATAGTGGGAGGTTAAAATTTCATGTTCTGAAGCTTCCCTGAAAAGTTATGGCACAATGCACAAAAACACTTTTCAGCCTGAGATAAGGTGGGTTTCGGAACGCCAAACATAAAAGTGTTAATAACTTTGGAAAAACACTTCAGACAGTTTAGATTTGATGTGCAACTACTAGAAAGACCCTTTCTGCTATAGTGGGAGGTTAAAATTTCATGTTCTGAAGCTTCCCTGAAAAGTTATGGCACAATGCACAAAAAAGCTTTTCAGCCTCAGATAAGGTGGGTTTCGGAACGCCAAACATAAAAGTGTTAATAACTTTGGAAAAACACTTCAGACAGTTTAGATTTGATGTGCAACTACTAGAAAGACCCTTTCTGCTATAGTGGGAGGTTAAAATTTCATGTTCTGAAGCTTTCCTGAAAAGTTATGGCACAATGCACAAAAACGCTTTTCAGCCTGAGATAAGGTGGGTTTCGGAACGCCAAACATAAAAGTGTTGATAACTTTCGAAAAACACTTCAGAGAGCTTAGATTTGATGTGCACCTACTAGAAAGACCCTTTCTGCTATAGTGGGAGGTTAAAATTCCATGTTCTGAAGCTTCCCTGAAAAGTTATGGCACAATGCGTAAAAACGCTTTTCAGCCTGAGATAAGGTGGGTTTCGGAACGCCAAACATAAAAGTGTTGATAACTTTGGAAAAACACTTCAGACAGTTTAGATTTGATGTGCAACTACTAGAAAGACCCTTTCTGCTATAGTGGGAGGTTAAAATTTCATGTTCTGAAGCTTTCCTGAAAAGTTATGGCACAATGCACAAAAACGCTTTTCAGCCTGAGATAAGGTGGGTTTCGGAACGCCAAACATAAAAGTGTTGATAACTTTTGAAAAACACTTCAGACAGCTTAGATTTGATGTGCAACTACTAGAAAGACCCTTTCTGCTATAGTGGGAGGTTAAAATTTCATGTTCTGAAGCTTCCCTGAAAAGTTATGGCACAATGCACAAAAACGCTTTTCAGCCTGAGATAAGGTGGGTTTCGGAACGCCAAACATAAAAGTGTTGATAACTTTTGAAAAACACTTCAGACAGCTTAGATTTGATGTGCAACTACTAGAAAGACCCTTTCTGCTATAGTGGGAGGTTAAAATTTCATGTTCTGAAGCTTCCGTGAAAAGTTATGGCACAATGCACAAAAACGCTTTTCAGCCTGACATAAGGTGGGTTTCGGAACGCCAAACATAAAAGTGTTGATAACTTTCGAAAAACACTTCAGACAGCTTAGATTTGATTTGCACCTACTAGAAAGACCCTTTCTGCTATAGGGGGAGGTTAAAATTTCATGTTCTGAAGCTTCCCTGAAAAGTTATGGCACAATGCGTAAAAACGCTTTTCAGCCTGAGATAAGGTGGGTTTCGGAACGCCAAACATAAAAGTGTTGATAACTTTGGAAAAACACTTCAGACAGTTTAGATTTGATGTGCAACTACTAGAAAGACCCTTTCTGCTATAGTGGGAGGTTAAAATTTCATGTTCTGAAGCTTCCCTGAAAAGTTATGGCACAATGCACAAAAACGCTTTTCAGCCTGAGATAAGGTGGGTTTCGGAACGCCAAACATAAAAGTGTTAATAACTTTGGAAAAACACTTCAGACAGTTTAGATTTGATGTGCAACTACTAGAAAGACCCTTTCTGCTATAGTGGGAGGTTAAAATTTCATGTTCTGAAGCTTCCCTGAAAAGTTATGGCACAATGCACAAAAACGCTTTTCAGCCTGAGATAAGGTGGGTTTCGGAACGCCAAACATAAAAGTGTTAATAACTTTGGAAAAACACTTCAGACAGTTTAGATTTGATGTGCAACTACTAGAAAGACCCTTTCTGCTATAGTGGGAGGTTAAAATTTCATGTTCTGAAGCTTTCCTGAAAAGTTATGGCACAATGCACAAAAACGCTTTTCAGCCTGAGATAAGGTGGGTTTCGGAACGCCAAACATAAAAGTGTTGATAACTTTCGAAAAACACTTCAGAGAGCTTAGATTTGATGTGCACCTACTAGAAAGACCCTTTCTGCTATAGTGGGAGGTTAAAATTTCATGTTCTGAAGCTTCCCTGAAAAGTTATGGCACAATGCACAAAAACGCTTTTCAGCCTGAGATAAGGTGGGTTTCGGAACGCCAAACATAAAAGTGTTGATAACTTTTGAAAAACACTTCAGACAGCTTAGATTTGATGTGCAACTACTAGAAAGACCCTTTCTGCTATAGTGGGAGGTTAAAATTTCATGTTCTGAAGCTTCCGTGAAAAGTTATGGCACAATGCACAAAAACGCTTTTCAGCCTGACATAAGGTGGGTTTCGGAACGCCAAACATAAAAGTGTTGATAACTTTCGAAAAACACTTCAGACAGCTTAGATTTGATTTGCACCTACTAGAAAGACCCTTTCTGCTATAGGGGGAGGTTAAAATTTCATGTTCTGAAGCTTCCCTGAAAAGTTATGGCACAATGCGTAAAAACGCTTTTCAGCCTGAGATAAGGTGGGTTTCGGAACGCCAAACATAAAAGTGTTGATAACTTTGGAAAAACACTTCAGACAGTTTAGATTTGATGTGCAACTACTAGAAAGACCCTTTCTGCTATAGTGGGAGGTTAAAATTTCATGTTCTGAAGCTTCCCTGAAAAGTTATGGCACAATGCACAAAAACGCTTTTCAGCCTGAGATAAGGTGGGTTTCGGAACGCCAAACATAAAAGTGTTAATAACTTTGGAAAAACACTTCAGACAGTTTAGATTTGATGTGCAACTACTAGAAAGACCCTTTCTGCTATAGTGGGAGGTTAAAATTTCATGTTCTGAAGCTTCCCTGAAAAGTTATGGCACAATGCACAAAAACGCTTTTCAGCCTGAGATAAGGTGGGTTTCGGAACGCCAAACATAAAAGTGTTAATAACTTTGGAAAAACACTTCAGACAGTTTAGATTTGATGTGCAACTACTAGAAAGACCCTTTCTGCTATAGTGGGAGGTTAAAATTTCATGTTCTGAAGCTTTCCTGAAAAGTTATGGCACAATGCACAAAAACGCTTTTCAGCCTGAGATAAGGTGGGTTTCGGAACGCCAAACATAAAAGTGTTGATAACTTTCGAAAAACACTTCAGAGAGCTTAGATTTGATGTGCACCTACTAGAAAGACCCTTTCTGCTATAGTGGGAGGTTAAAATTCCATGTTCTGAAGCTTCCCTGAAAAGTTATGGCACAATGCGTAAAAACGCTTTTCAGCCTGAGATAAGGTGGGTTTCGGAACGCCAAACATAAAAGTGTTGATAACTTTGGAAAAACACTTCAGACAGTTTAGATTTGATGTGCAACTACTAGAAAGACCCTTTCTGCTATAGTGGGAGGTTAAAATTTCATGTTCTGAAGCTTTCCTGAAAAGTTATGGCACAATGCTCAAAAACGCTTTTCAGCCTGAGATAAGGTGGGTTTCGGAACGCCAAACATAAAAGTGTTGATAACTTTTGAAAAACACTTCAGACAGCTTAGATTTGATGTGCAACTACTAGAAAGACCCTTTTTGCTATAGTGGGAGGTTAAAATTTCATGTTCTGAAGCTTCCCTGAAAAGTTATGGCACAATGCACAAAAACGCTTTTCAGCCTGAGATAAGGTGGGTTTCGGAACGCCAAACATAAAAGTGTTGATAACTTTGGAAAAACACTTCAGACAGTTTAGATTTGATGTGCAACTACTAGAAAGACCCTTTCTGCTATAGTGGGAGGTTAAAATTTCATGTTCTGAAGCTTCCCTGAAAAGTAATGGCACAATGCACAAAAACGCTTTTCAGCCTGAGATAAGGTGGGTTTCGGAACGGCAAACATAAAAGTGTTAATAACTTTGGAAAAACACTTCAGACAGTTTAGATTTGATGTGCAACTACTAGAAAGACCCTTTCTGCTATAGTGGGAGGTTAAAATTTCATGTTCTGAAGCTTCCCTGAAAAGTTATGGCACAATGCACAAAAACGCTTTTCAGCCTGAGATAAGGTGGGTTTCGGAACGCCAAACACAAAAGTGTTGATAACTTTCGAAAAACACTTCAGAGAGCTTAGATTTGATGTGCACCTACTAGAAAGACCCTTTCTGCTATAGTGGGAGGTTAAAATTTCATGTTCTGAAGCTTCCCTGAAAAGTTATGGCACAATGCGTAAAAACGCTTTTCAGCCTGAGATAAGGTGGGTTTCGGAACGCCAAACATAAAAGTGTTGATAACTTTGGAAAAACACTTCAGACAGTTTAGATTTGATGTGCAACTACTAGAAAGACCCTTTCTGCTATAGTGGGAGGTTAAAATTTCATGTTCTGAAGCTTTCCTGAAAAGTTATGGCACAATGCACAACAACGCTTTTCAGCCTGAGATAAGGTGGGTTTCGGAACGCCAAACATAAAAGTGTTGATAACTTTTGAAAAACACTTCAGACAGCTTAGATTTGATGTGCAACTACTAGAAAGACCCTTTCTGCTATAGTGGGAGGTTAAAATTTCATGTTCTGAAGCTTCCCTGAAAAGTTATGGCACAATGCGTAAAAACGCTTTTCAGCCTGAGATAAGGTGGGTTTCGGAACGCCAAACATAAAAGTGTTGATAACTTTGGAAAAACACTTCAGACAGTTTAGATTTGATGTGCAACTACTAGAAAGACCCTTTCTGCTATAGTGGGAGGTTAAAATTTCATGTTCTGAAGCTTTCCTGAAAAGTTATGGCACAATGCACAAAAACGCTTTTCAGCCTGAGATAAGGTGGGTTTCGGAACGCCAAACATAAAAGTGTTGATAACTTTTGAAAAACACTTCAGACAGCTTAGATTTGATGTGCAACTACTAGAAAGACCCTTTCTGCTATAGTGGGAGGTTAAAATTTCATGTTCTGAAGCTTCCCTGAAAAGTTATGGCACAATGCACAAAAACGCTTTTCAGCCTGAGATAAGGTGGGTTTCGGAACGCCAAACATAAAAGTGTTGATAACTTTGGAAAAACACTTCAGACAGTTTAGATTTGATGTGCAACTACTAGAAAGACCCTTTCTGCTATAGTGGGAGGTTAAAATTTCATGTTCTGAAGCTTCCCTGAGAAGTTATGGCACAATGCACAAAAACGCTTTTCAGCCTGAGATAAGGTGGGTTTCGGAACGCCAAACATAAAAGTGTTAATAACTTTGGAAAAACACTTCAGACAGTTTAGATTTGATGTGCAACTACTAGAAAGACCCTTTCTGCTATAGTGGGAGGTTAAAATTTCATGTTCTGAAGCTTCCCTGAAAAGTTATGGCACAATGCACAAAAACGCTTTTCAGCCTGAGATAAGGTGGGTTTCGGAACGCCAAACATAAAAGTGTTGATAACTTTCGAAAAACACTTCAGAGAGCTTAGATTTGATGTGCACCTACTAGAAAGACCCTTTCTGCAATAGTGGGAGGTTAAAATTTCATGTTCTGAAGCTTCCCTGAAAAGTTATGGCACAATGCGTAAAAACGCTTTTCAGCCTGAGATAAGGTGGGTTTCGGAACGCCAAACATAAAAGTGTTGATAACTTTGGAAAAACACTTCAGACAGTTTAGATTTGATGTGCAACTACTAGAAAGACCCTTTCTGCTATAGTGGGAGGTTAAAATTTCATGTTCTGAAGCTTTCCTGAAAAGTTATGGCACAATGCACAAAAACGCTTTTCAGCCTGAGATAAGGTGGGTTTCGGAACGCCAAACATAAAAGTGTTGATAACTTTTGAAAAACACTTCAGACAGCTTAGATTTGATGTGCAACTACTAGAAAGACCCTTTCTGCTATAGTGGGAGGTTAAAATTTCATGTTCTGAAGCTTCCCTGAAAAGTTATGGCACAATGCACAAAAACGCTTTTCAGCCTGAGATAAGGTGGGTTTCGGAACGCCAAACATAAAAGTGTTGATAACTTTGGAAAAACACTTCAGACAGTTTAGATTTGATGTGCAACTACTAGAACGACCCTTTCTGCTATAGTGGGAGGTTAAAATTTCATGTTCTGAAGCTTTCCTGAAAAGTTATGGCACAATGCACAAAAACGCTTTTCAGCCTGAGATAAGGTGGGTTTCGGAACGCCAAACATAAAAGTGTTGATAACTTTTGAAAAACACTTCAGACAGCTTAGATTTGATGTGCAACTACTAGAAAGACCCTTTCTGCTATAGTGGGAGGTTAAAATTTCATGTTCTGAAGCTTCCCTGAAAAGTTATGGCACAATGCACAAAAACGCTTTTCAGCCTGAGATAAGGTGGGTTTCGGAACGCCAAACATAAAAGTGTTGATAACTTTGGAAAAACACTTCAGACAGTTTAGATTTGATGTGCAACTACTAGAAAGACCCTTTCTGCTATAGTGGGAGGTTAAAATTTCATGTTCTGAAGCTTCCCTGAAAAGTTATGGCACAATGCACAAAAACGCTTTTCAGCCTGAGATAAGGTGGGTTTCGGAACGCCAAACATAAAAGTGTTGATAACTTTCGAAAAACACTTCAGAGAGCTTAGATTTGATGTGCACCTACTAGAAAGACCCTTTCTGCTATAGTGGGAGGTTAAAATTTCATGTTCTGAAGCTTCCCTGAAAAGTTATGGCACAATGCGTAAAAACGCTTTTCAGCCTGAGATAAGGTGGGTTTCGGAACGCCAAACATAAAAGTGTTGATAACTTTGGAAAAACACTTCAGACAGTTTATATTTGATGTGCAACTACTAGAAAGACCCTTTCTGCTATAGTGGGAGGTTAAAATTTCATGTTCTGAAGCTTTCCTGAAAAGTTATGGCACAATGCACAAAAACGCTTTTCAGCCTGAGATAAGGTGGGTTTCGGAACGCCAAACATAAAAGTGTTGATAACTTTTGAAAAACACTTCAGACAGCTTAGATTTGATGTGCAACTACTAGAAAGACCCTTTCTGCTATAGTGGGAGGTTAAAATTTCATGTTCTGAAGCTTCCGTGAAAAGTTATGGCACAATGCACAAAAACGCTTTTCAGCCTGACATAAGGTGGGTTTCGGAACGCCAAACATAAAAGTGTTGATAACTTTCGAAAAACACTTCAGACAGCTTAGATTTGATTTGCACCTACTAGAAAGACCCTTTCTGCTATAGGGGGAGGTTAAAATTTCATGTTCTGAAGCTTCCCTGAAAAGTTATGGCACAATGCGTAAAAACGCTTTTCAGCCTGAGATAAGGTGGGTTTCGGAACGCCAAACATAAAAGTGTTGATAACTTTGGAAAAACACTTCAGACAGTTTAGATTTGATGTGCAACTACTAGAAAGACCCTTTCTGCTATAGTGGGAGGTTAAAATTTCATGTTCTGAAGCTTCCCTGAAAAGTTATGGCACAATGCACAAAAACACTTTTCAGCCTGAGATAAGGTGGGTTTCGGAACGCCAAACATAAAAGTGTTAATAACTTTGGAAAAACACTTCAGACAGTTTAGATTTGATGTGCAACTACTAGAAAGACCCTTTCTGCTATAGTGGGAGGTTAAAATTTCATGTTCTGAAGCTTCCCTGAAAAGTTATGGCACAATGCACAAAAACGCTTTTCAGCCTGAGATAAGGTGGGTTTCGGAACGCCAAACATAAAAGTGTTAATAACTTTGGAAAAACACTTCAGACAGTTTCGATTTGATGTGCAACTACTAGAAAGACCCTTTCTGCTATAGTGGGAGGTTAAAATTTCATGTTCTGAAGCTTTCCTGAAAAGTTATGGCACAATGCACAAAAACGCTTTTCAGCCTGAGATAAGGTGGGTTTCGGAACGCCAAACATAAAAGTGTTGATAACTTTCGAAAAACACTTCAGAGAGCTTAGATTTGATGTGCACCTACTAGAAAGACCCTTTCTGCTATAGTGGGAGGTTAAAATTCCATGTTCTGAAGCTTCCCTGAAAAGTTATGGCACAATGCGTAAAAACGCTTTTCAGCCTGAGATAAGGTGGGTTTCGGAACGCCAAACATAAAAGTGTTGATAACTTTGGAAAAACACTTCAGACAGTTTAGATTTGATGTGCAACTACTAGAAAGACCCTTTCTGCTATAGTGGGAGGTTAAAATTTCATGTTCTGAAGCTTTCCTGAAAAGTTATGGCACAATGCACAAAAACGCTTTTCAGCCTGAGATAAGGTGGGTTTCGGAACGCCAAACATAAAAGTGTTGATAACTTTTGAAAAACACTTCAGACAGCTTAGATTTGATGTGCAACTACTAGAAAGACCCTTTCTGCTATAGTGGGAGGTTAAAATTTCATGTTCTGAAGCTTCCCTGAAAAGTTATGGCACAATGCACAAAAACGCTTTTCAGCCTGAGATAAGGTGGGTTTCGGAACGCCAAACATAAAAGTGTTGATAACTTTCGAAAAACACTTCAGAGAGCTTAGATTTGATGTGCACCTACTAGAAAGACCCTTTCTGCTATAGTGGGAGGTTAAAATTTCATGTTCTGAAGCTTCCCTGAAAAGTTATGGCACAATGCACAAAAACGCTTTTCAGCCTGAGATAAGGTGGGTTTCGGAACGCCAAACATAAAAGTGTTAATAACTTTGGAAAAACACTTCAGACAGTTTAGATTTGATGTGCAACTACTAGAAAGACCCTTTCTGCTATAGTGGGAGGTTAAAATTTCATGTTCTGAAGCTTTCCTGAAAAGTTATGGCACAATGCACAAAAACGCTTTTCAGCCTGAGATAAGGTGGGTTTCGGAACGCCAAACATAAAAGTGTTGATAACTTTCGAAAAACACTTCAGAGAGCTTAGATTTGATGTGCACCTACTAGAAAGACCCTTTCTGCTATAGTGGGAGGTTAAAATTTCATGTTCTGAAGCTTCCCTGAAAAGTTATGGCACAATGCACAAAAACGCTTTTCAGCCTGAGATAAGGTGGGTTTCGGAACGCCAAACATAAAAGTGTTAATAACTTTGGAAAAACACTTCAGACAGTTTAGATTTGATGTGCAACTACTAGAAAGACCCTTTCTGCTATAGTGGGAGGCTAAAATTTCATGTTCTGAAGCTTCCCTGAAAAGTTATGGCACAATGCACAAAAACGCTTTTCAGCCTGAGATAAGGTGGGTTTCGGAACGCCAAACATAAAAGTGTTGATAACTTTCGAAAAACACTTCAGAGAGCTTAGATTTGATGTGCACCTACTAGAAAGACCCTTTCTGCTATAGTGGGAGGTTAAAATGTCATGTTCTGAAGCTTCCCTGAAAAGTTATGGCACAATGCGTAAAAACGCTTTTCAGCCTGAGATAAGGTGGGTTTCGGAACGCCAAACATAAAAGTGTTGATAACTTTGGAAAAACACTTCAGACAGTTTAGATTTGATGTGCAACTACTAGAAAGACCCTTTCTGCTATAGTGGGAGGTTAAAATTTCATGTTCTGAAGCTTTCCTGAAAAGTTATGGCACAATGCACAAAAACGCTTTTCAGCCTGAGATAAGGTGGGTTTCGGAACGCCAAACATAAAAGTGTTGATAACTTTTGAAAAACACTTCAGACAGCTTAGATTTGATGTGCAACTACTAGAAAGACCCTTTCTGCTATAGTGGGAGGTTAAAATTTCATGTTCTGAAGCTTTCCTGAAAAGTTATGGCACAATGCACAAAAACGCTTTTCAGCCTGAGATAAGGTGGGTTTCGGAACGCCAAACATAAAAGTGTTAATAACTTTGGAAAAACACTTCAGACAGTTTAGATTTGATGTGCAACTACTAGAAAGACCCTTTCTGCTATAGTGGGAGGTTAAAATTTCATGTTCTGAAGCTTCCCTGAAAAGTTATGGCACAATGCGTAAAAACGCTTTTCAGCCTGAGATAAGGTGGGTTTCGGAACGCCAAACATAAAAGTGTTGATAACTTTGGAAAAACACTTCAGACAGTTTAGATTTGATGTGCAACTACTAGAAAGACCCTTTCTGCTATAGTGGGAGGTTAAAATTTCATGTTCTGAAGCTTCCCTGAAAAGTTATGGCACAATGCACAAAAACGCTTTTCAGCCTGAGATAAGGTGGGTTACGGAACGCCAAACATAAAAGTGTTAATAACTTTGGAAAAACACTTCAGACAGTTTAGATTTGATGTGCAACTACTAGAAAGACCCTTTCTGCTATAGTGGGAGGTTAAAATTTCATGTTCTGAAGCTTCCCTGAAAAGTTATGGCACAATGCACAAAAACGCTTTTCAGCCTGAGATAAGGTGGGTTTCGGAACGCCAAACATAAAAGTGTTGATAACTTTCGAAAAACACTTCAGAGAGCTTAGATTTTATGTGCACCTACTAGAAAGACCCTTTCTGCTATAGTGGGAGGTTAAAATTTCATGTTCTGAAGCTTCCCTGAAAAGTTATGGCACAATGCGTAAAAACGCTTTTCAGCCTGAGATAAGGTGGGTTTCGGAACGCCAAACATAAAAGTGTTGATAACTTTGGAAAAACACTTCAGACAGTTTAGATTTGATGTGCAACTACTAGAAAGACCCTTTCTGCTATAGTGGGAGGTTAAAATTTCATGTTCTGAAGCTTTCCTGAAAAGTTATGGCACAATGCACAAAAACGCTTTTCAGCCTGAGATAAGGTGGGTTTCGGAACGCCAAACATAAAAGTGTTGATAACTTTTGAAAAACACTTCAGACAGCTTAGATTTGATGTGCAACTACTAGAAAGACCCTTTCTGCTATAGTGGGAGGTTAAAATTTCATGTTCTGAAGCTTCCCTGAAAAGTTATGGCACAATGCACAAAAACGCTTTTCAGCCTGAGATAAGGTGGGTTTCGGAACGCCAAACATAAAAGTGTTAATAACTTTGGAAAAACTCTTCAGACAGTTTAGATTTGATGTGCAACTACTAGAAAGACCCTTTCTGCTATAGTGGGAGGTTAAAATTTCATGTTCTGAAGCTTTCCTGAAAAGTTATGGCACAATGCACAAAAACGCTTTTCAGCCTGAGATAAGGTGGGTTTCGGAACGCCAAACATAAAAGTGTTGATAACTTTCGAAAAACACTTCAGAGAGCTTAGATTTGATGTGCACCTACTAGAAAGACCCTTTCTGCTATAGTGGGAGGTTCAAATTTCATGTTCTGAAGCTTCCCTGAAAAGTTATGGCACAATGCGTAAAAACGCTTTTCAGCCTGAGATAAGGTGGGTTTCGGAACGCCAAACATAAAAGTGTTGATAACTTTGGAAAAACACTTCAGACAGTTTAGATTTGATGTGCAACTACTAGAAAGACCCTTTCTGCTATAGTGGGAGGTTAAAATTTCATGTTCTGAAGCTTTCCTGAAAAGTTATGGCACAATGCACAAAAACGCTTTTCAGCCTGAGATAAGGTGGGTTTCGGAACGCCAAACATAAAAGTGTTGATAACTTTTGAAAAACACTTCAGACAGCTTAGATTTGATGTGCAACTACTAGAAAGACCCTTTCTGCTATAGTGGGAGGTTAAAATTTCATGTTCTGAAGCTTCCCTGAAAAGTTATGGCACAATGCACAAAAACGCTTTTCAGCCTGAGATAAGGTGGGTTTCGGAAAGCCAAACATAAAAGTGTTGATAACTTTGGAAAAACACTTCAGACAGTTTAGATTTGATGTGCAACTACTAGAAAGACCCTTTCTGCTATAGTGGGAGGTTAAAATTTCATGTTCTGAAGCTTCCCTGAAAAGTTATGGCACAATGCACAAAAACGCTTTTCAGCCTGAGATAAGGTGGGTTTCGGAACGCCAAACATAAAAGTGTTGATAACTTTGGAAAAACACTTCAGACAGTTTAGATTTGATGTGCAACTACTAGAAAGACCCTTTCTGCTATAGTGGGAGGTTAAAATTTCATGTTCTGAAGCTTCCCTGAAAAGTTATGGCACAATGCACAAAAACGCTTTTCAGCCTGAGATAAGGTGGGTTTCGGAACGCCAAACACAAAAGTGTTGATAACTTTGGAAAAACACTTCAGACAGTTTAGATTTGATGTGCAACTACTAGAAAGACCCTTTCTGCTATAGTGGGAGGTTAAAATTTCATGTTCTGAAGCTTCCCTGAAAAGTTATGGCACAATGCACAAAAACGCTTTTCAGCCTGAGATAAGGTGGGTTTCGGAACGCCAAACATAAAAGTGTTAATAACTTTGGAAAAACACTTCAGACAGTTTAGATTTGATGTGCAACTACTAGAAAGACCCTTTCTGCTATAGTGGGAGGTTAAAATTTCATGTTCTGAAGCTTCCCTGAAAAGTTATGGCACAATGCACAAAAACGCTTTTCAGCCTGAGATAAGGTGGGTTTCGGAACGCCAAACATAAAAGTGTTAATAACTTTGGAAAAACACTTCAGACAGTTTAGATTTGATGTGCAACTACTAGAAAGACCCTTTCTGCTATAGTGGGAGGTTAAAATTTCATGTTCTGAAGCTTCCCTGAAAAGTTATGGCACAATGCACAAAAACGCTTTTCAGCCTGAGATAAGGTGGGTTTCGGAACGCCAAACATAAAAGTGTTAATAACTTTGGAAAAACACTTCAGACAGTTTAGATTTGATGTGCAACTACTAGAAAGACCATTTCTGCTATAGTGGGAGGTTAAAATTTCATGTTCTGAAGCTTCCCTGAAAAGTTATGGCACAATGCACAAAAACGCTTTTCAGCCTGAGATAAGGTGGGTTTCGGAACGCCAAACATAAAAGTGTTGATAACTTTTGAAAAACACTTCAGAGAGCTTAGATTTGATGTGCACCTACTAGAAAGACCCTTTCTGCTATAGTGGGAGGTTAAAATTTCATGTTCTGAAGCTTCCCTGAAAAGTTATGGCACAATGCGTAAAAACGCTTTTCAGCCTGAGATAAGGTGGGTTTCGGAACGCCAAACATAAAAGTGTTGATAACTTTGGAAAAACACTTCAGACAGTTTAGATTTGATGTGCAACTACTAGAAAGACCCTTTCTGCTATAGTGGGAGGTTAAAATTTCATGTTCTGAAGCTTTCCTGAAAAGTTATGGCACAATGCACAAAAACGCTTTTCAGCCTGAGATAAGGTGGGTTTCGGAACGCCAAACATAAAAGTGTTGATAACTTTTGAAAAACACTTCAGACAGCTTAGATTTGATGTGCAACTACTAGAAAGACCCTTTCTGCTATAGTGGGAGGTTAAAATTTCATGTTCTGAAGCTTCCCTGAAAAGTTATGGCACAATGCACAAAAACGCTTTTCAGCCTGAGATAAGGTGGGTTTCGGAAGGCCAAACATAAAAGTGTTGATAACTTTCGAAAAACACTTCAGACAGCTTAGATTTGATGTGCACCTACTAGAAAGACCCTTTCTGCTATAGTGGGAGGTTAAAATTTCATGTTCTGAAGCTTCCCTGAAAAGTTATGGCACAATGCACAAAAACGCTTTTCAGCCTGAGATAAGGTGGGTTTCGGAACGCCAAACATAAAAGTGTTGATAACTTTCGAAAAACACTTCAGAGAGCTTAGATTAGATGTGCACCTACTAGAAAGACCCTTTCTGCTATAGTGGGAGGTTAAAATTTCATGTTCTGAAGCTTCCCTGAAAAGTTATGGCACAATGCACAAAAACGCTTTTCAGCCTGAGATAAGGTGGGTTTCGGAACGCCAAACATAAAAGTGTTAATAACTTTGGAAAAACACTTCAGACAGTTTAGATTTGATGTGCAACTACTAGAAAGACCCTTTCTGCTATAGTGGGAGGTTAAAATTTCATGTTCTGAAGCTTCCCTGAAAAGTTATGGCACAATGCACAAAAACGCTTTTCAGCCTGAGATAAGGTGGGTTTCGGAACGCCAAACATAAAAGTGTTAATAACTTTGGAAAAACACTTCAGACAGTTTAGATTTGATGTGCAACTACTAGAAAGACCCTTTCTGCTATAGTGGGAGGTTAAAATTTCATGTTCTGAAGCTTTCCTGAAAATTTATGGCACAATGCACAAAAACGCTTTTCAGCCTGAGATAAGGTGGGTTTCGGAACGCCAAACATAAAAGTGTTGATAACTTTCGAAAAACACTTCAGAGAGCTTAGATTTGATGTGCACCTACTAGAAAGACCCTTTCTGCTATAGTGGGAGGTTAAAATTTCATGTTCTGAAGCTTCCCTGAAAAGTTATGGCACAATGCGTAAAAACGCTTTTCAGCCTGAGATAAGGTGGGTTTCGGAACGCCAAACATAAAAGTGTTGATAACTTTGGAAAAACACTTCAGACAGTTTAGATTTGATGTGCAACTAGTAGAAAGACCCTTTCTGCTATAGTGGGAGGTTAAAATTTCATGTTCTGAAGCTTTCCTGAAAAGTTATGGCACAATGCACAAAAACGCTTTTCAGCCTGAGATAAGGTGGGTTTCGGAACGCCAAACATAAAAGTGTTGATAACTTTTGAAAAACACTTCAGACAGCTTAGATTTGATGTGCAACTACTAGAAAGACCCTTTCTGCTATAGTGGGAGGTTAAAATTTCATGTTCTGAAGCTTCCCTGAAAAGTTATGGCACAATGCACAAAAACGCTTTTCAGCCTGAGATAAGGTGGGTTTCGGAAAGCCAAACATAAAAGTGTTGATAACTTTGGAAAAACACTTCAGACAGTTTAGATTTGATGTGCAACTACTAGAAAGACCCTTTCTGCTATAGTGGGAGGTTAAAATTTCATGTTCTGAAGCTTCCCTGAAAAGTTATGGCACAATGCACAAAAACGCTTTTCAGCCTGAGATAAGGTGGGTTTCGGAACGCCAAACATAAAAGTGTTAATAACTTTGGAAAAACACTTCAGACAGTTTAGATTTGATGTGCAACTACTAGAAAGACCCTTTCTGCTATAGTGGGAGGTTAAAATTTCATGTTCTGAAGCTTCCCTGAAAAGTTATGGCACAATGCACAAAAACGCTTTTCAGCCTGAGATAAGGTGGGTTTCGGAACGCCAAACATAAAAGTGTTGATAACTTTCGAAAAACACTTCAGAGAGCTTAGATTTGATGTGCACCTACTAGAAAGACCCTTTCTGCTATAGTGGGAGGTTAAAATTTCATGTTCTGAAGCTTCCCTGAAAAGTTATGGCACAATGCGTAAAAACGCTTTTCAGCCTGAGATAAGGTGGGTTTCGGAACGCCAAACATAAAAGTGTTGATAACTTTGGAAAAACACTTCAGACAGTTTAGATTTGATGTGCAACTACTAGAAAGACCCTTTCTGCTATAGTGGGAGGTTAAAATTTCATGTTCTGAAGCTTTCCTGAAAAGTTATGGCACAATGCACAAAAACGCTTTTCAGCCTGAGATAAGGTGGGTTTCGGAACGCCAAACATAAAAGTGTTGATAACTTTTGAAAAACACTTCAGACAGCTTAGATTTGATGTGCAACTACTAGAAAGACCCTTTCTGCTATAGTGGGAGGTTAAAATTTCATGTTCTGAAGCTTTCCTGAAAAGTTATGGCACAATGCACAAAAACGCTTTTCAGCCTGAGATAAGGTGGGTTTCGGAACGCCAAACATAAAAGTGTTAATAACTTTGGAAAAACACTTCAGACAGTTTAGATTTGATGTGCAACTACTAGAAAGACCCTTTCTGCTATAGTGGGAGGTTAAAATTTCATGTTCTGAAGCTTCCCTGAAAAGTTATGGCACAATGCGTAAAAACGCTTTTCAGCCTGAGATAAGGTGGGTTTCGGAACGCCAAACATAAAAGTGTTGATAACTTTGGAAAAACACTTCAGACAGTTTAGATTTGATGTGCAACTACTAGAAAGACCCTTTCTGCTATAGTGGGAGGTTAAAATTTCATGTTCTGAAGCTTCCCTGAAAAGTTATGGCACAATGCACAAAAACGCTTTTCAGCCTGAGATAAGGTGGGTTTCGGAACGCCAAACATAAAAGTGTTAATAACTTTGGAAAAACACTTCAGACAGTTTAGATTTGATGTGCAACTACTAGAAAGACCCTTTCTGCTATAGTGGGAGGTTAAAATTTCATGTTCTGAAGCTTCCCTGAAAAGTTATGGCACAATGCACAAAAACGCTTTTCAGCCTGAGATAAGGTGGGTTTCGGAACGCCAAACATAAAAGTGTTAATAACTTTGGAAAAACACTTCAGACAGTTTAGATTTGATGTGCACCTACTAGAAAGACCCTTTCTGCTATAGTGGGAGGTTAAAATTTCATGTTCTGAAGCTTCCCTGAAAAGTTATGGCACAATGCGTAAAAACGCTTTTCAGCCTGAGATAAGGTGGGTTTCGGAACGCCAAACATAAAAGTGTTGATAACTTTGGAAAAACACTTCAGACAGTTTAGATTTGATGTGCAACTACTAGAAAGACCCTTTCTGCTATAGTGGGAGGTTAAAATTTCATGTTCTGAAGCTTTCCTGAAAAGTTATGGCACAATGCACAAAAACGCTTTTCAGCCTGAGATAAGGTGGGTTTCGGAACGCCAAACATAAAAGTGTTGATAACTTTTGAAAAACACTTCAGACAGCTTAGATTTGATGTGCAACTACTAGAAAGACCCTTTCTGCTATAGTGGGAGGTTAAAATTTCATGTTCTGAAGCTTTCCTGAAAAGTTATGGCACAATGCACAAAAACGCTTTTCAGCCTGAGATAAGGTGGGTTTCGGAACGCCAAACATAAAAGTGTTAATAACTTTGGAAAAACACTTCAGACAGTTTAGATTTGATGTGCAACTACTAGAAAGACCCTTTCTGCTATAGTGGGAGGTTAAAATTTCATGTTCTGAAGCTTCCCTGAAAAGTTATGGCACAATGCGTAAAAACGCTTTTCAGCCTGAGATAAGGTGGGTTTCGGAACGCCAAACATAAAAGTGTTGATAACTTTGGAAAAACACTTCAGACAGTTTAGATTTGATGTGCAACTACTAGAAAGACCCTTTCTGCTATAGTGGGAGGTTAAAATTTCATGTTCTGAAGCTTCCCTGAAAAGTTATGGCACAATGCACAAAAACGCTTTTCAGCCTGAGATAAGGTGGGTTTCGGAACGCGAAACATAAAAGTGTTAATAACTTTGGAAAAACACTTCAGACAGTTTAGATTTGATGTGCAACTACTAGAAAGACCCTTTCTGCTATAGTGGGAGGTTAAAATTTCATGTTCTGAAGCTTCCCTGAAAGGTTATGGCACAATGCACAAAAACGCTTTTCAGCCTGAGATAAGGTGGGTTTCGGAACGCCAAACATAAAAGTGTTAATAACTTTGGAAAAACACTTCAGACAGTTTAGATTTGATGTGCAACTACTAGAAAGACCCTTTCTGCTATAGTGGGAGGTTAAAATTTCATGTTCTGAAGCTTCCCTGAAAAGTTATGGCACAATGCACAAAAACGCTTTTCAGCCTGAGATAAGGTGGGTTTCGGAACGCCAAACATAAAAGTGTTAATAACTTTGGAAAAACACTTCAGACAGTTTAGATTTGATGTGCAACTACTAGAAAGACCCTTTCTGCTATAGTGGGAGGTTAAAATTTCATGTTCTGAAGCTTCCCTGAAAAGTTATGGCACAATGCACAAAAACGCTTTTCAGCCTGAGATAAGGTGGGTTTCGGAACGCCAAACATAAAAGTGTTGATAACTTTCGAAAAACACTTCAGAGAGCTTAGATTTGATGTGCACCTACTAGAAAGACCCTTTCTGCTATAGTGGGAGGTTAAAATTTCATGTTCTGAAGCTTCCCTGAAAAGTTATGGCACAATGCGTAAAAACGCTTTTCAGCCTGAGATAAGGTGGGTTTCGGAACGCCAAACATAAAAGTGTTGATAACTTTGGAAAAACACTTCAGACAGTTTAGATTTGATGTGCAACTACTAGAAAGACCCTTTCTGCTATAGTGGGAGGTTAAAATTTCATGTTCTGAAGCTTTCCTGAAAAGTTATGGCACAATGCACAAAAACGCTTTTCAGCCTGAGATAAGGTGGGTTTCGGAACGCCAAACATAAAAGTGTTGATAACTTTCGAAAAACACTTCAGAGAGCTTAGATTTGATGTGCACCTACTAGAAAGACCCTTTCTGCTATAGTGGGAGGTTAAAATTTCATGTTCTGAAGCTTCCCTGAAAAGTTATGGCACAATGCGTAAAAACGCTTTTCAGCCTGAGATAAGGTGGGTTTCGGAACGCCAAACATAAAAGTGTTGATAACTTTGGAAAAACACTTCAGACAGTTTAGATTTGATGTGCAACTACTAGAAAGACCCTTTCTGCTATAGTGGGAGGTTAAAATTTCATGTTCTGAAGCTTTCCTGAAAAGTTATGGCACAATGCACAAAAACGCTTTTCAGCCTGAGATAAGGTGGGTTTCGGAACGCCAAACATAAAAGTGTTGATAACTTTTGAAAAACACTTCAGACAGCTTAGATTTGATGTGCAACTACTAGAAAGACCCTTTCTGCTATAGTGGGAGGTTAAAATTTCATGTTCTGAAGCTTTCCTGAAAAGTTATGGCACAATGCACAAAAACGCTTTTCAGCCTGAGATAAGGTGGGTTTCGGAACGCCAAACATAAAAGTGTTAATAACTTTGGAAAAACACTTCAGACAGTTTAGATTTGATGTGCAACTACTAGAAAGACCCTTTCTGCTATAGTGGGAGGTTAAAATTTCATGTTCTGAAGCTTCCCTGAAAAGTTATGGCACAATGCACAAAAACGCTTTTCAGCCTGAGATAAGGTGGGTTTCGGAACGCCAAACATAAAAGTGTTAATAACTTTGGAAAAACACTTCAGACAGTTTAGATTTGATGTGCAACTACTAGAAAGACCCTTTCTGCTATAGTGGGAGGTTAAAATTTCATGTTCTGAAGCTTCCCTGAAAAGTTATGGCACAATGCACAAAAACGCTTTTCAGCCTGAGATAAGGTGGGTTTCGGAACGCCAAACATAAAAGTGTTAATAACTTTGGAAAAACACTTCAGACAGTTTAGATTTGATGTGCAACTACTAGAAAGACCCTTTCTGCTATAGTGGGAGGTTAAAATTTCATGTTCTGAAGCTTCCCTGAAAAGTTATGGCACAATGCACAAAAACGCTTTTCAGCCTGAGATAAGGTGGGTTTCGGAACGCCAAACATAAAAGTGTTGATAACTTTCGAAAAACACTTCAGAGAGCTTAGATTTGATGTGCACCTACTAGAAAGACCCTTTCTGCTATAGTGGGAGGTTAAAATTTCATGTTCTGAAGCTTTCCTGAAAAGTTATGGCACAATGCACAAAAACGCTTTTCAGCCTGAGATAAGGTGGGTTTCGGAACGCCAAACATAAAAGTGTTGATAACTTTGGAAAAACACTTCAGACAGTTTAGATTTGATGTGCAACTACTAGAAAGACCCTTTCTGCTATAGTGGGAGGTTAAAATTTCATGTTCTGAAGCTTCCCTGAAAAGTTATGGCACAATGCACAAAAACGCTTTTCAGCCTGAGATAAGGTGGGTTTCGGAACGCCAAACATAAAAGTGTTAATAACTTTGGAAAAACACTTCAGACAGTTTAGATTTGATGTGCAACTACTAGAAAGACCCTTTCTGCTATAGTGGGAGGTTAAAATTTCATGTTCTGAAGCTTCCCTGAAAAGTTATGGCACAATGCACAAAAACGCTTTTCAGCCTGAGATAAGGTGGGTTTCGGAACGCCAAACATAAAAGTGTTAATAACTTTGGAAAAACACTTCAGACAGTTTAGATTTGATGTGCAACTACTAGAAAGACCCTTTCTGCTATAGTGGGAGGTTAAAATTTCATGTTCTGAAGCTTTCCTGAAAAGTTATGGCAGAATGCACAAAAACGCTTTTCAGCCTGAGATAAGGTGGGTTTCGGAACGCCAAACATAAAAGTGTTGATAACTTTCGAAAAACACTTCAGAGAGCTTAGATTTGATGTGCACCTACTAGAAAGACCCTTTCTGCTATAGTGGGAGGTTAAAATTTCATGTTCTGAAGCTTCCCTGAAAAGTTATGGCACAATGCGTAAAAACGCTTTTCAGCCTGAGATAAGGTGGGTTTCGGAACGCCAAACATAAAAGTGTTGATAACTTTGGAAAAACACTTCAGACAGTTTAGATTTGATGTGCAACTACTAGAAAGACCCTTTCTGCTATAGTGGGAGGTTAAAATTTCATGTTCTGAAGCTTTCCTGAAAAGTTATGGCACAATGCACAAAAACGCTTTTCAGCCTGAGATAAGGTGGGTTTCGGAACGCCAAACATAAAAGTGTTGATAACTTTTGAAAAACACTTCAGACAGCTTAGATTTGATGTGCAACTACTAGAAAGACCCTTTCTGCTATAGTGGGAGGTTAAAATTTCATGTTCTGAAGCTTCCCTGAAAAGTTATGGCACAATGCACAAAAACGCTTTTCAGCCTGAGATAAGGTGGGTTTCGGAAAGCCAAACATAAAAGTGTTGATAACTTTGGAAAAACACTTCAGACAGTTTAGATTTGATGTGCAAACATTAGAAAGACCCTTTCTGCTATAGTGGGAGGTTAAAATTTCATGTTCTGAAGCTTCCCTGAAAAGTTATGGCACAATGCACAAAAACGCTTTTCAGCCTGAGATAAGGTGGGTTTCGGAACGCCAAACATAAAAGTGTTAATAACTTTGGAAAAACACTTCAGACAGTTTAGATTTGATGTGCAACTACTAGAAAGACCCTTTCTGCTATAGTGGGAGGTTAAAATTTCATGTTCTGAAGCTTCCCTGAAAAGTTATGGCACAATGCACAAAAACGCTTTTCAGCCTGAGATAAGGTGGGTTTCGGAACGCCAAACATAAAAGTGTTGATAACTTTCGAAAAACACTTCAGAGAGCTTAGATTTGATGTGCACCTACTAGAAAGACCCTTTCTGCTATAGTGGGAGGTTAAAATTTCATGTTCTGAAGCTTCCCTGAAAAGTTATGGCACAATGCGTAAAAACGCTTTTCAGCCTGAGATAAGGTGGGTTTCGGAACGCCAAACATAAAAGTGTTGATAACTTTGGAAAAACACTTCAGACAGTTTAGATTTGATGTGCAACTACTAGAAAGACCCTTTCTGCTATAGTGGGAGGTTAAAATTTCATGTTCTGAAGCTTTCCTGAAAAGTTATGGCACAATGCACAAAAACGCTTTTCAGCCTGAGATAAGGTGGGTTTCGGAACGCCAAACATAAAAGTGTTGATAACTTTTGAAAAACACTTCAGACAGCTTAGATTTGATGTGCAACTACTAGAAAGACCCTTTCTGCTATAGTGGGAGGTTAAAATTTCATGTTCTGAAGCTTCCCTGAAAAGTTATGGCACAATGCACAAAAACGCTTTTCAGCCTGAGATAAGGTGGGTTTCGGAACGCCAAACATAAAAGTGTTGATAACTTTCGAAAAACACTTCAGACAGCTTAGATTTGATGTGCACCTACTAGAAAGACCCTTTCTGCTATAGTGGGAGGTTAAAATTTCATGTTCTGAAGCTTCCCTGAAAAGTTATGGCACAATGCACAAAAACGCTTTTCAGCCTGAGATAAGGTGGGTTTCGGAACGCCAAACATAAAAGTGTTGATAACTTTTGAAAAACACTTCAGAGAGCTTAGATTTGATGTGCACCTACTAGAAAGACCCTTTCTGCTATAGTGGGAGGTTAAAATTTCATGTTCTGAAGCTTCCCTGAAAAGTTATGGCACAATGCGTAAAAACGCTTTTCAGCCTGAGATAAGGTGGGTTTCGGAACGCCAAACATAAAAGTGTTGATAACTTTGGAAAAACACTTCAGACAGTTTAGATTTGATGTGCAACTACTAGAAAGACCCTTTCTGCTATAGTGGGAGGTTAAAATTTCATGTTCTGAAGCTTTCCTGAAAAGTTATGGCACAATGCACAAAAACGCTTTTCAGCCTGAGATAAGGTGGGTTTCGGAACGCCAAACATAAAAGTGTTGATAACTTTTGAAAAACACTTCAGACAGCTTAGATTTGATGTGCAACTACTAGAAAGACCCTTTCTGCTATAGTGGGAGGTTAAAATTTCATGTTCTGAAGCTTCCCTGAAAAGTTATGGCACAATGCACAAAAACGCTTTTCAGCCTGAGATAAGGTGGGTTTCGGAAGGCCAAACATAAAAGTGTTGATAACTTTCGAAAAACACTTCAGACAGCTTAGATTTGATGTGCACCTACTAGAAAGACCCTTTCTGCTATAGTGGGAGGTTAAAATTTCATGTTCTGAAGCTTCCCTGAAAAGTTATGGCACAATGCACAAAAACGCTTTTAAGCCTGAGATAAGGTGGGTTTCGGAACGCCAAACATAAAAGTGTTAATAACTTTGGAAAAACACTTCAGACAGTTTAGATTTGATGTGCAACTACTAGAAAGACCCTTTCTGCTATAGTGGGAGGTTAAAATTTCATGTTCTGAAGGTTCCCTGAAAAGTTATGGCACAATGCACAAAAACGCTTTTCAGCCTGAGATAAGGTGGGTTTCGGAACGCCAAACATAAAAGTGTTAATAACTTTGGAAAAACACTTCAGACAGTTTAGATTTGATGTGCAACTACTAGAAAGACCCTTTCTGCTATAGTGGGAGGTTAAAATTTCATGTTCTGAAGCTTCCCTGAAAAGTTATGGCACAATGCACAAAAACGCTTTTCAGCCTGAGATAAGCTGGGTTTCGGAACGCCAAACATAAAAGTGTTGATAACTTTCGAAAAACACTTCAAAGAGCTTAGATTTGATGTGCACCTACTAGAAAGACCCTTTCTGCTATAGTGGGAGGTTAAAATTTCATGTTCTGAAGCTTCCCTGAAAAGTTATGGCACAATGCGTAAAAACGCTTTTCAGCCTGAGATAAGGTGGGTTTCGGAACGCCAAACATAAAAGTGTTGCTAACTTTGGAAAAACACTTCAGACAGTTTAGATTTGATGTGCAACTACTAGAAAGACCCTTTCTGCTATAGTGGGAGGTTAAAATTTCATGTTCTGAAGCTTTCCTGAAAAGTTATGGCACAATGCACAAAAACGCTTTTCAGCCTGAGATAAGGTGGGTTTCGGAACGCCAAACATAAAAGTGTTGATAACTTTGGAAAAACACTTCAGACAGCTTAGATTTGATGTGCAACTACTAGAAAGACCCTTTCTGCTATAGTGGGAGGTTAAAATTTCATGTTCTGAAGCTTCCCTGAAAAGTTATGGCACAATGCACAAAAACGCTTTTCAGCCTGAGATAAGGTGGGTTTCGGAACGCCAAACATAAAAGTGTTAATAACTTTGGAAAAACACTTCAGACAGTTTAGATTTGATGTGCAACTACTAGAAAGACCCTTTCTGCTATAGTGGGAGGTTAAAATTTCATGTTCTGAAGCTTCCCTGAAAAGTTATGGCACAATGCACAAAATCGCTTTTCAGCCTGAGATAAGGTGGGTTTCGGAACGCCAAACATAAAAGTGTTAATAACTTTGGAAAAACACTTCAGACAGTTTAGATTTGATGTGCAACTACTAGAAAGACCCTTTCTGCTATAGTGGGAGGTTAAAATTTCATGTTCTGAAGCTTCCCTGAAAAGTTATGGCACAATGCACAAAAACGCTTTTCAGCCTGAGATAAGGTGGGTTTCGGAACGCCAAACATAAAAGTGTTAATAACTTTGGAAAAACACTTCAGACAGTTTAGATTTGATGTGCAACTACTAGAAAGACCCTTTCTGCTATAGTGGGAGGTTAAAATTTCATGTTCTGAAGCTTCCCTGAAAAGTTATGGCACAATGCACAAAAACGCTTTTCAGCCTGAGATAAGGTGGGTTTCGGAACGCCAAACATAAAAGTGTTAATAACTTTGGAAAAACACTTCAGACAGTTTAGATTTGATGTGCAACTACTAGAAAGACCCTTTCTGCTATAGTGGGAGGTTAAAATTTCATGTTCTGAAGCTTCCCTGAAAAGTTATGGCACAATGCACAAAAACGCTTTTCAGCCTGAGATAAGGTGGGTTTCGGAACGCCAAACATAAAAGTGTTGATAACTTTCGAAAAACACTTCAAAGAGCTTAGATTTGATGTGCACCTACTAGAAAGACCCTTTCTGCTATAGTGGGAGGTTAAAATTTCATGTTCTGAAGCTTCCCTGAAAAGTTATGGCACAATGCGTAAAAACGCTTTTCAGACTGAGATAAGGTGGGTTTCGGAACGCCAAACATAAAAGTGTTGATAACTTTGGAAAAACACTTCAGACAGTTTAGATTTGATGTGCAACTACTAGAAAGACCCTTTCTGCTATAGTGGGAGGTTAAAATTTCATGTTCTGAAGCTTTCCTGAAAAGTTATGGCACAATGCACAAAAACGCTTTTCAGCCTGAGATAAGGTGGGTTTCGGAACGCCAAACATAAAAGTGTTGATAACTTTGGAAAAACACTTCAGACAGCTTAGATTTGATGTGCAACTACTAGAAAGACCCTTTCTGCTATAGTGGGAGGTTAAAATTTCATGTTCTGAAGCTTCCCTGAAAAGTTATGGCACAATGCACAAAAACGCTTTTCAGCCTGAGATAAGGTGGGTTTCGGAACGCCAAACATAAAAGTGTTAATAACTTTGGAAAAACACTTCAGACAGTTTAGATTTGATGTGCAACTACTAGAAAGACCCTTTCTGCTATAGTGGGAGGTTAAAATTTCATGTTCTGAAGCTTCCCTGAAAAGTTATGGCACAATGCACAAAAACGCTTTTCAGCCTGAGATAAGGTGGGTTTCGGAACGCCAAACATAAAAGTGTTAATAACTTTGGAAAAACACTTCAGACAGTTTAGATTTGATGTGCAACTACTAGAAAGACCCTTTCTGCTATAGTGGGAGGTTAAAATTTCATGTTCTGAAGCTTCCCTGAAAAGTTATGGCACAATGCACAAAAACGCTTTTCAGCCTGAGATAAGGTGGGTTTCGGAACGCCAAACATAAAAGTGTTAATAACTTTGGAAAAACACTTCAGACAGTTTAGATTTGATGTGCAACTACTAGAAAGACCCTTTCTGCTATAGTGGGAGGTTAAAATGTCATGTTCTGAAGCTTCCCTGAAAAGTTATGGCACAATGCACAAAAACGCTTTTCAGCCTGAGATAAGGTGGGTTTCGGAACGCCAAACATAAAAGTGTTGATAACTTTCGAAAAACACTTCAGAGAGCTTAGATTTGATGTGCACCTACTAGAAAGACCCTTTCTGCTATAGTGGGAGGTTAAAATTTCATGTTCTGAAGCTTCCCTGAAAAGGTATGGCACAATGCGTAAAAACGCTTTTCAGCCTGAGATAAGGTGGGTTTCGGAACGCCAAACATAAAAGTGTTGATAACTTTGGAAAAACACTTCAGACAGTTTAGATTTGATGTGCAACTACTAGAAAGACCCTTTCTGCTATAGTGGGAGGTTAAAATTTCATGTTCTGAAGCTTTCCTGAAAAGTTATGGCACAATGCACAAAAACGCTTTTCAGCCTGAGATAAGGTGGGTTTCGGAACGCCAAACATAAAAGTGTTGATAACTTTGGAAAAACACTTCAGACAGCTTAGATTTGATGTGCAACTACTAGAAAGACCCTTTCTGCTATAGTGGGAGGTTAAAATTTCATGTTCTGAAGCTTCCCTGAAAAGTTATGGCACAATGCACAAAAACGCTTTTCAGCCTGAGATAAGGTGGGTTTCGGAACGCCAAACATAAAAGTGTTGATAACTTTCGAAAAACACTTCAGACAGCTTAGATTTGATGTGCACCTACTAGAAAGACCCTTTCTGCTATAGTGGGAGGTTAAAATTTCATGTTCTGAAGCTTCCCTGAAAAGTTATGGCACAATGCGTAAAAACGCTTTTCAGCCTGAGATAAGGTGGGTTTCGGAACGCCAAACATAAAAGTGTTGATAACTTTGGAAAAACACTTCAGACAGTTTAGATTTGATGTGCAACTACTAGAAAGACCCTTTCTGCTATAGTGGGAGGTTAAAATTTCATGTTCTGAAGCTTTCCTGAAAAGTTATGGCACAATGCACAAAAACGCTTTTCAGCCTGAGATAAGGTGGGTTTCGGAACGCCAAACATAAAAGTGTTGATAACTTTGGAAAAACACTTCAGACAGCTTAGATTTGATGTGCAACTACTAGAAAGACCCTTTCTGCTATAGTGGGAGGTTAAAATTTCATGTTCTGAAGCTTCCCTGAAAAGTTATGGCACAATGCACAAAAACGCTTTTCAGCCTGAGATAAGGTGGGTTTCGGAACGCCAAACATAAAAGTGTTGATAACTTTCGAAAAACACTTCAGACAGCTTAGATTTGATGTGCACCTACTAGAAAGACCCTTTCTGCTATAGTGGGAGGTTAAAATTTCATGTTCTGAAGCTTCCCTGAAAAGTTATGGCACAATGCGTAAAAACGCTTTTCAGCCTGAGATAAGGTGGGTTTCGGAACGCCAAACATAAAAGTGTTGATAACTTTGGAAAAACACTTCAGACAGTTTAGATTTGATGTGCAACTACTAGAAAGACCCTTTCTGCTATAGTGGGAGGTTAAAATTTCATGTTCTGAAGCTTCCCTGAAAAGTTATGGCACAATGCACAAAAACGCTTTTCAGCCTGAGATAAGGTGGGTTTCGGAACGCCAAACATAAAAGTGTTAATAACTTTGGAAAAACACTTCAGACAGTTTAGATTTGATGTGCAACTACTAGAAAGACCCTTTCTGCTATAGTGGGAGGTTAAAATGTCATGTTCTGAAGCTTCCCTGAAAAGTTATGGCACAATGCACAAAAACGCTTTTCAGCCTGAGATAAGGTGGGTTTCGGAACGCCAAACATAAAAGTGTTAATAACTTTGGAAAAACACTTCAGACAGTTTAGATTTGATGTGCAACTACTAGAAAGACCCTTTCTGCTATAGTGGGAGGTTAAAATTTCATGTTCTGAAGCTTTCCTGAAAAGTTATGGCAGAATGCACAAAAACGCTTTTCAGCCTGAGATAAGGTGGGTTTCGGAACGCCAAACATAAAAGTGTTGATAACTTTCGAAAAACACTTCAGAGAGCTTAGATTTGATGTGCACCTACTAGAAAGACCCTTTCTGCTATAGTGGGAGGTTAAAATTTCATGTTCTGAAGCTTCCCTGAAAAGTTATGGCACAATGCGTAAAAACGCTTTTCAGCCTGAGATAAGGTGGGTTTCGGAACGCCAAACATAAAAGTGTTGATAACTTTGGAAAAACACTTCAGACAGTTTAGATTTGATGTGCAACTACTAGAAAGACCCTTTCTGCTATAGTGGGAGGTTAAAATTTCATGTTCTGAAGCTTTCCTGAAAAGTTATGGCACAATGCACAAAAACGCTTTTCAGCCTGAGATAAGGTGGGTTTCGGAACGCCAAACATAAAAGTGTTGATAACTTTTGAAAAACACTTCAGACAGCTTAGATTTGATGTGCAACTACTAGAAAGACCCTTTCTGCTATAGTGGGAGGTTAAAATTTCATGTTCTGAAGCTTCCCTGAAAAGTTATGGCACAATGCACAAAAACGCTTTTCAGCCTGAGATAAGGTGGGTTTCGGAACGCCAAACATAAAAGTGTTGATAACTTTGGAAAAACACTTCAGACAGTTTAGATTTGATGTGCAAACATTAGAAAGACCCTTTCTGCTATAGTGGGAGGTTAAAATTTCATGTTCTGAAGCTTCCCTGAAAAGTTATGGCACAATGCACAAAAACGCTTTTCAGCCTGAGATAAGGTGGGTTTCGGAACGCCAAACATAAAAGTGTTAATAACTTTGGAAAAACACTTCAGACAGTTTAGATTTGATGTGCAACTACTAGAAAGACCCTTTCTGCTATAGTGGGAGGTTAAAATTTCATGTTCTGAAGCTTCCCTGAAAAGTTATGGCACAATGCACAAAAACGCTTTTCAGCCTGAGATAAGGTGGGTTTCGGAACGCCAAACATAAAAGTGTTGATAACTTTCGAAAAACACTTCAGAGAGCTTAGATTTGATGTGCACCTACTAGAAAGACCCTTTCTGCTATAGTGGGAGGTTAAAATTTCATGTTCTGAAGCTTCCCTGAAAAGTTATGGCACAATGCGTAAAAACGCTTTTCAGCCTGAGATAAGGTGGGTTTCGGAACGCCAAACATAAAAGTGTTGATAACTTTGGAAAAACACTTCAGACAGTTTAGATTTGATGTGCAACTACTAGAAAGACCCTTTCTGCTATAGTGGGAGGTTAAAATTTCATGTTCTGAAGCTTTCCTGAAAAGTTATGGCACAATGCACAAAAACGCTTTTCAGCCTGAGATAAGGTGGGTTTCGGAACGCCAAACATAAAAGTGTTGATAACTTTTGAAAAACACTTCAGACAGCTTAGATTTGATGTGCAACTACTAGAAAGACCCTTTCTGCTATAGTGGGAGGTTAAAATTTCATGTTCTGAAGCTTCCCTGAAAAGTTATGGCACAATGCACAAAAACGCTTTTCAGCCTGAGATAAGGTGGGTTTCGGAACGCCAAACATAAAAGTGTTGATAACTTTCGAAAAACACTTCAGACAGCTTAGATTTGATGTGCACCTACTAGAAAGACCCTTTCTGCTATAGTGGGAGGTTAAAATTTCATGTTCTGAAGCTTCCCTGAAAAGTTATGGCACAATGCACAAAAACGCTTTTCAGCCTGAGATAAGGTGGGTTTCGGAACGCCAAACATAAAAGTGTTAATAACTTTGGAAAAACACTTCAGACAGTTTAGATTTGATGTGCAACTACTAGAAAGACCCTTTCTGCTATAGTGGGAGGTTAAAATTTCATGTTCTGAAGCTTCCCTGAAAAGTTATGGCACAATGCACAAAAACGCTTTTCAGCCTGAGATAAGGTGGGTTTCGGAACGCCAAACATAAAAGTGTTAATAACTTTGGAAAAACACTTCAGACAGTTTAGATTTGATGTGCAACTACTAGAAAGACCCTTTCTGCTATAGTGGGAGGTTAAAATTTCATGTTCTGAAGCTTCCCTGAAAAGTTATGGCACAATGCACAAAAACGCTTTTCAGCCTGAGATAAGGTGGGTTTCGGAACGCCAAACATAAAAGTGTTAATAACTTTGGAAAAACACTTCAGACAGTTTAGATTTGATGTGCAACTACTAGAAAGACCCTTTCTGCTATAGTGGGAGGTTAAAATTTCATGTTCTGAAGCTTCCCTGAAAAGTTATGGCACAATGCACAAAAACGCTTTTCAGCCTGAGATAAGGTGGGTTTCGGAACGCCAAACATAAAAGTGTTGATAACTTTCGAAAAACACTTCAGAGAGCTTAGATTTGATGTGCACCTACTAGAAAGACCCTTTCTGCTATAGTGGGAGGTTAAAATTTCATGTTCTGAAGCTTCCCTGAAAAGTTATGGCACAATGCGTAAAAACGCTTTTCAGCCTGAGATAAGGTGGGTTTCGGAACGCCAAACATAAAAGTGTTGATAACTTTGGAAAAACACTTCAGACAGTTTAGATTTGATGTGCAACTACTAGAAAGACCCTTTCTGCTATAGTGGGAGGTTAAAATTTCATGTTCTGAAGCTTTCCTGAAAAGTTATGGCACAATGCACAAAAACGCTTTTCAGCCTGAGATAAGGTGGGTTTCGGAACGCCAAACATAAAAGTGTTGATAACTTTGGAAAAACACTTCAGACAGCTTAGATTTGATGTGCAACTACTAGAAAGACCCTTTCTGCTATAGTGGGAGGTTAAAATTTCATGTTCTGAAGCTTCCCTGAAAAGTTATGGCACAATGCACAAAAACGCTTTTCAGCCTGAGATAAGGTGGGTTTCGGAACGCCAAACATAAAAGTGTTGATAACTTTCGAAAAACACTTCAGACAGCTTAGATTTGATGTGCAACTACTAGAAAGACCCTTTCTGCTATAGTGGGAGGTTAAAATTTCATGTTCTGAAGCTTTCCTGAAAAGTTATGGCACAATGCACAAAAACGCTTTTCAGCCTGAGATAAGGTGGGTTTCGGAACGCCAAACATAAAAGTGTTGATAACTTTGGAAAAACACTTCAGACAGCTTAGATTTGATGTGCAACTACTAGAAAGACCCTTTCTGCTATAGTGGGAGGTTAAAATTTCATGTTCTGAAGCTTCCCTGAAAAGTTATGGCACAATGCACAAAAACGCTTTTCAGCCTGAGATAAGGTGGGTTTCGGAACGCCAAACATAAAAGTGTTAATAACTTTGGAAAAACACTTCAGACAGTTTAGATTTGATGTGCAACTACTAGAAAGACCCTTTCTGCTATAGTGGGAGGTTAAAATTTCATGTTCTGAAGCTTCCCTGAAAAGTTATGGCACAATGCACAAAAACGCTTTTCAGCCTGAGATAAGGTGGGTTTCGGAACGCCAAACATAAAAGTGTTGATAACTTTCGAAAAACACTTCAGAGAGCTTAGATTTGATGTGCACCTACTAGAAAGACCCTTTCTGCTATAGTGGGAGGTTAAAATTTCATGTTCTGAAGCTTCCCTGAAAAGTTATGGCACAATGCGTAAAAACGCTTTTCAGCCTGAGATAAGGTGGGTTTCGGAACGCCAAACATAAAAGTGTTGATAACTTTGGAAAAACACTTCAGACAGTTTAGATTTGATGTGCAACTACTAGAAAGACCCTTTCTGCTATAGTGGGAGGTTAAAATTTCATGTTCTGAAGCTTTCCTGAAAAGTTATGGCACAATGCACAAAAACGCTTTTCAGCCTGAGATAAGGTGGGTTTCGGAACGCCAAACATAAAAGTGTTGATAACTTTGGAAAAACACTTCAGACAGCTTAGATTTGATGTGCAACTACTAGAAAGACCCTTTCTGCTATAGTGGGAGGTTAAAATTTCATGTTCTGAAGCTTCCCTGAAAAGTTATGGCACAATGCACAAAAACGCTTTTCAGCCTGAGATAAGGTGGGTTTCGGAACGCCAAACATAAAAGTGTTGATAACTTTCGAAAAACACTTCAGACAGCTTAGATTTGATGTGCAACTACTAGAAAGACCCTTTCTGCTATAGTGGGAGGTTAAAATTTCATGTTCTGAAGCTTTCCTGAAAAGTTATGGCACAATGCACAAAAACGCTTTTCAGCCTGAGATAAGGTGGGTTTCGGAACGCCAAACATAAAAGTGTTGATAACTTTGGAAAAACACTTCAGACAGCTTAGATTTGATGTGCAACTACTAGAAAGACCCTTTCTGCTATAGTGGGAGGTTAAAATTTCATGTTCTGAAGCTTCCCTGAAAAGTTATGGCACAATGCACAAAAACGCTTTTCAGCCTGAGATAAGGTGGGTTTCGGAACGCCAAACATAAAAGTGTTGATAACTTTGGAAAAACACTTCAGACAGCTTAGATTTGATGTGCACCTACTAGAAAGACCCTTTCTGCTATAGTGGGAGGTTAAAATTTCATGTTCTGAAGCTTCCCTGAAAAGTTATGGCACAATGCACAAAAACGCTTTTCAGCCTGAGATAAGGTGGGTTTCGGAACGCCAAACATAAAAGTGTTAATAACTTTGGAAAAACACTTCAGACAGTTTAGATTTGATGTGCAACTACTAGAAAGACCCTTTCTGCTATAGTGGGAGGTTAAAATTTCATGTTCTGAAGCTTTCCTGAAAAGTTATGGCACAATGCACAAAAACGCTTTTCAGCCTGAGATAAGGTGGGTTTCGGAACGCCAAACATAAAAGTGTTGATAACTTTCGAAAAACACTTCAGAGAGCTTAGATTTGATGTGCAACTACTAGAAAGACCCTTTCTGCTATAGTGGGAGGTTGAAATTTCATGTTCTGAAGCTTCCCTGAAAAGTTATGGCACAATGCACAAAAACGCTTTTCAGCCTGAGATAAGGTGGGTTTCGGAACGCCAAACATAAAAGTGTTAATAACTTTGGAAAAACACTTCAGACAGTTTAGATTTGATGTGCAACTACTAGAAAGACCCTTTCTGCTATAGTGGGAGGTTAAAATTTCATGTTCTGAAGCTTCCCTGAAAAGTTATGGCACAATGCACAAAAACGCTTTTCAGCCTGAGATAAGGTGGGTTTCGGAACGCCAAACATAAAAGTGTTAATAACTTTGGAAAAACACTTCAGACAGTTTAGATTTGATGTGCAACTACTAGAAAGACCCTTTCTGCTATAGTGGGAGGTTAAAATTTCATGTTCTGAAGCTTTCCTGAAAAGTTATGGCACAATGCACAAAAACGCTTTTCAGCCTGAGATAAGGTGGGTTTCGGAACGCCAAACATAAAAGTGTTGATAACTTTCGAAAAACACTTCAGAGAGCTTAGATTTGATGTGCACCTACTAGAAAGACCCTTTCTGCTATAGTGGGAGGTTAAAATTTCATGTTCTGAAGCTTTCCTGAAAAGTTATGGCACAATGCACAAAAACGCTTTTCAGCCTGAGATAAGGTGGGTTTCGGAACGCCAAACATAAAAGTGTTGATAACTTTTGAAAAACACTTCAGACAGCTTAGATTTGATGTGCAACTACTAGAAAGACCCTTTCTGCTATAGTGGGAGGTTAAAATTTCATGTTCTGAAGCTTCCCTGAAAAGTTATGGCACAATGCACAAAAACGCTTTTCAGCCTGAGATAAGGTGGGTTTCGGAACGCCAAACATAAAAGTGTTAATAACTTTGGAAAAACACTTCAGACAGTTTAGATTTGATGTGCAACTACTAGAAAGACCCTTTCTGCTATAGTGGGAGGTTAAAATTTCATGTTCTGAAGCTTCCCTGAAATTTTATGGCACAATGCACAAAAACGCTTTTCAGCCTGAGATAAGGTGGGTTTCGGAACGCCAAACATAAAAGTGTTAATAACTTTGGAAAAACACTTCAGACAGTTTAGATTTGATGTGCAACTACTAGAAAGACCCTTTCTGCTATAGTGGGAGGTTAAAATTTCATGTTCTGAAGCTTTCCTGAAAAGTTATGGCACAATGCACAAAAACGCTTTTCAGCCTGAGATAAGGTGGGTTTCCGAACGCCAAACATAAAAGTGTTAATAACTTTGGAAAAACACTTCAGACAGTTTAGATTTGATGTGCAACTACTAGAAAGACCCTTTCTGCTATAGTGGGAGGTTAAAATTTCATGTTCTGAAGCTTCCCTGAAAAGTTATGGCACAATGCACAAAAACGCTTTTCAGCCTGAGATAAGGTGGGTTTCGGAACGCCAAACATAAAAGTGTTAATAACTTTGGAAAAACACTTCAGACAGTTTAGATTTGATGTGCAACTACTAGAAAGACCCTTTCTGCTATAGTGGGAGGTTAAAATTTCATGTTCTGAAGCTTCCCTGAAAAGTTATGGCACAATGCACAAAAACGCTTTTCAGCCTGAGATAAGGTGGGTTTCGGAACGCCAAACATAAAAGTGTTAATAACTTTGGAAAAACACTTCAGACAGTTTAGATTTGATGTGCAACTACTAGAAAGACCCTTTCTGCTATAGTGGGAGGTTAAAATTTCATGTTCTGAAGCTTCCCTGAAAAGTTATGGCACAATGCAAAAAAACGCTTTTCAGCCTGAGATAAGGTGGGTTTCGGAACGCCAAACATAAAAGTGTTGATAACTTTGGAAAAACACTTCAGACAGTTTAGATTTGATGTGCAACTACTAGAAAGACCCTTTCTGCTATAGTGGGAGGTTAAAATTTCATGTTCTGAAGCTTTCCTGAAAAGTTATGGCACAATGCACAAAAACGCTTTTCAGCCTGAGATAAGGTGGGTTTCGGAACGCCAAACATAAAAGTGTTGATAACTTTTGAAAAACACTTCAGACAGCTTAGATTTGATGTGCAACAACTAGAAAGACCCTTTCTGCTATAGTGGGAGGTTAAAATTTCATGTTCTGAAGCTTCCCTGAAAAGTTATGGCACAATGCACAAAAACGCTTTTCAGCCTGAGATAAGGTGGGTTTCGGAACGCCAAACATAAAAGTGTTGATAACTTTCGAAAAACACTTCAGACAGCTTAGATTTGATGTGCACCTACTAGAAAGACCCTTTCTGCTATAGTGGGAGGTTAAAATTTCATGTTCTGAAGCTTCCCTGAAAAGTTATGGCACAATGCGTAAAAACGCTTTTCAGCCTGAGATAAGGTGGGTTTCGGAACGCCAAACATAAAAGTGTTGATAACTTTGGAAAAACACTTCAGACAGTTTAGATTTGATGTGCAACTACTAGAAAGACCCTTTCTGCTATAGTGGGAGGTTAAAATTACATGTTCTGAAGCTTTCCTGAAAAGTTATGGCACAATGCACAAAAACGCTTTTCAGCCTGAGATAAGGTGGGTTTCGGAACGCCAAACATAAAAGTGTTGATAACTTTGGAAAAACACTTCAGACTGCTTAGATTTGATGAGCAACTACTAGAAAGACCCTTTCTGCTATAGTGGGAGGTTAAAATTTCATGTTCTGAAGCTTCCCTGAAAAGTTATGGCACAATGCACAAAAACGCTTTTCAGCCTGAGATAAGGTGGGTTTCGGAACGCCAAACATAAAAGTGTTGATAACTTTCGAAAAACACTTCAGACAGCTTAGATTTGATGTGCACCTACTAGAAAGACCCTTTCTGCTATAGTGGGAGGTTAAAATTTCATGTTCTGAAGCTTCCCTGAAAAGTTATGGCACAATGCACAAAAACGCTTTTCAGCCTGAGATAAGGTGGGTTTCGGAACGCCAAACATAAAAGTGTTAATAACTTTGGAAAAACACTTCAGACAGTTTAGATTTGATGTGCAACTACTAGAAAGACCCTTTCTGCTATAGTGGGAGGTTAAAATTTCATGTTCTGAAGCTTTCCTGAAAAGTTATGGCACAATGCACAAAAACGCTTTTCAGCCTGAGATAAGGTGGGTTTCGGAACGCCAAACATAAAAGTGTTAATAACTTTCGAAAAACACTTCAGACAGTTTAGATTTGATGTGCAACTACTAGAAAGACCCTTTCTGCTATAGTGGGAGGTTAAAATTTCATGTTCTGAAGCTTCCCTGAAAAGTTATGGCACAATGCGTAAAAACGCTTTTCAGCCTGAGATAAGGTGGGTTTCGGAACGCCAAACATAAAAGTGTTGATAACTTTGGAAAAACACTTCAGACAGTTTAGATTTGATGTGCAACTACTAGAAAGACCCTTTCTGCTATAGTGGGAGGTTAAAATTTCATGTTCTGAAGCTTCCCTGAAAAGTTATGGCACAATGCACAAAAACGCTTTTCAGCCTGAGATAAGGTGGGTTTCAGAACGCCAAACATAAAAGTGTTAATAACTTTGGAAAAACACTTCAGACAGTTTAGATTTGATGTGCAACTACTAGAAAGACCCTTTCTGCTATAGTGGGAGGTTAAAATTTCATGTTCTGAAGCTTCCCTGAAAAGTTATGGCACAATGCACAAAAACGCTTTTCAGCCTGAGATAAGGTGGGTTTCGGAACGCCAAACATAAAAGTGTTAATAACTTTGGAAAAACACTTCAGACAGTTTAGATTTGATGTGCAACTACTAGAAAGACCCTTTCTGCTATAGTGGGAGGTTAAAATTTCATGTTCTGAAGCTTCCCTGAAATTTTATGGCACAATGCACAAAAACGCTTTTCAGCCTGAGATAAGGTGGGTTTCGGAACGCCAAACATAAAAGTGTTAATAACTTTGGAAAAACACTTCAGACAGTTTAGATTTGATGTGCAACTACTAGAAAGACCCTTTCTGCTATAGTGGGAGGTTAAAATTTCATGTTCTGAAGCTTTCCTGAAAAGTTATGGCACAATGCACAAAAACGCTTTTCAGCCTGAGATAAGGTGGGTTTCGGAACGCCAAACATAAAAGTGTTGATAACTTTTGAAAAACACTTCAGACAGCTTAGATTTGATGTGCAACTACTAGAAAGACCCTTTCTGCTATAGTGGGAGGTTAAAATTTCATGTTCTGAAGCTTCCCTGAAAAGTTATGGCACAATCCACAAAAACGCTTTTCAGCCTGAGATAAGGTGGGTTTCGGAACGCCAAACATAAAAGTGTTGATAACTTTCGAAAAACACTTCAGACAGCTTAGATTTGATGTGCACCTACTAGAAAGACCCTTTCTGCTATAGTGGGAGGTTAAAATTTCATGTTCTGAAGCTTCCCTGAAAAGTTATGGCACAATGCACAAAAACGCTTTTCAGCCTGAGATAAGGTGGGTTTCGGAACGCCAAACATAAAAGTGTTAATAACTTTGGAAAAACACTTCAGACAGTTTAGATTTGATGTGCAACTACTAGAAAGACCCTTTCTGCTATAGTGGGAGGTTAAAATTTCATGTTCTGAAGCTTCCCTGAAAAGTTATGGCACAATGCACAAAAACGCTTTTCAGCCTGAGATAAGGTGGGTTTCGGAACGCCAAACATAAAAGTGTTAATAACTTTGGAAAAACACTTCAGACAGTTTAGATTTGATGTGCAACTACTAGAAAGACCCTTTCTGCTATAGTGGGAGGTTAAAATTTCATGTTCTGAAGCTTCCCTGAAAAGTTATGGCACAATGCACAAAAACGCTTTTCAGCCTGAGATAAGGTGGGTTTCGGAACGCCAAACATAAAAGTGTTAATAACTTTGGAAAAACACTTCAGACAGTTTAGATTTGATGTGCAACTACTAGAAAGACCCTTTCTGCTATAGTGGGAGGTTAAAATTTCATGTTCTGAAGCTTCCCTGAAAAGTTATGGCACAATGCAAAAAAACGCTTTTCAGCCTGAGATAAGGTGGGTTTCGGAACGCCAAACATAAAAGTGTTGATAACTTTCGAAAAACACTTCAGAGAGCTTAGATTTGATGTGCACCTACTAGAAAGACCCTTTCTGCTATAGTGGGAGGTTAAAATTTCATGTTCTGAAGCTTCCCTGAAAAGTTATGGCACAATGCGTAAAAACGCTTTTCAGCCTGAGATAAGGTGGGTTTCGGAACGCCAAACATAAAAGTGTTGATAACTTTGGAAAAACACTTCAGACAGTTTAGATTTGATGTGCAACTACTAGAAAGACCCTTTCTGCTATAGTGGGAGGTTAAAATTTCATGTTCTGAAGCTTTCCTGAAAAGTTATGGCACAATGCACAAAAACGCTTTCCAGCCTGAGATAAGGTGGGTTTCGGAACGCCAAACATAAAAGTGTTGATAACTTTTGAAAAACACTTCAGACAGCTTAGATTTGATGTGCAACAACTAGAAAGACCCTTTCTGCTATAGTGGGAGGTTAAAATTTCATGTTCTGAAGCTTCCCTGAAAAGTTATGGCACAATGCACAAAAACGCTTTTCAGCCTGAGATAAGGTGGGTTTCGGAACGCCAAACATAAAAGTGTTGATAACTTTCGAAAAACACTTCAGACAGCTTAGATTTGATGTGCACCTACTAGAAAGACCCTTTCTGCTATAGTGGGAGGTTAAAATTTCATGTTCTGAAGCTTCCCTGAAAAGTTATGGCACAATGCGTAAAAACGCTTTTCAGCCTGAGATAAGGTGGGTTTCGGAACGCCAAACATAAAAGTGTTGATAACTTTGGAAAAACACTTCAGACAGTTTAGATTTGATGTGCAACTACTAGAAAGACCCTTTCTGCTATAGTGGGAGGTTAAAATTTCATGTTCTGAAGCTTTCCTGAAAAGTTATGGCACAATGCACAAAAACGCTTTTCAGCCTGAGATAAGGTGGGTTTCGGAACGCCAAACATAAAAGTGTTGATAACTTTGGAAAAACACTTCAGACTGCTTAGATTTGATGAGCAACTACTAGAAAGACCCTTTCTGCTATAGTGGGAGGTTAAAATTTCATGTTCTGAAGCTTCCCTGAAAAGTTATGGCACAATGCACAAAAACGCTTTTCAGCCTGAGATAAGGTGGGTTTCGGAACGCCAAACATAAAAGTGTTGATAACTTTCGAAAAACACTTCAGACAGCTTAGATTTGATGTGCACCTACTAGAAAGACCCTTTCTGCTATAGTGGGAGGTTAAAATTTCATGTTCTGAAGCTTCCCTGAAAAGTTATGGCACAATGCACAAAAACGCTTTTCAGCCTGAGATAAGGTGGGTTTCGGAACGCCAAACATAAAAGTGTTAATAACTTTGGAAAAACACTTCAGACAGTTTAGATTTGATGTGCAACTACTAGAAAGACCCTTTCTGCTATAGTGGGAGGTTAAAATTTCATGTTCTGAAGCTTCCCTGAAAAGTTATGGCACAATGCACAAAAACGCTTTTCAGCCTGAGATAAGGTGGGTTTCGGAACGCCAAACATAAAAGTGTTGATAACTTTGGAAAAACACTTCAGACAGTTTAGATTTGATGTGCAACTACTAGAAAGACCCTTTCTGCTATAGTGGGAGGTTAAAATTTCATGTTCTGAAGCTTTCCTGAAAAGTTATGGCACAATGCACAAAAACGCTTTTCAGCCTGAGATAAGGTGGGTTTCGGAACGCCAAACATAAAAGTGTAGATAACTTTTGAAAAACACTTCAGACAGCTTAGATTTGATGTGCAACTACTAGAAAGACCCTTTCTGCTATAGTGGGAGGTTAAAATTTCATGTTCTGAAGCTTCCCTGAAAAGTTATGGCACAATGCACAAAAACGCTTTTCAGCCTGAGATAAGGTGGGTTTCGGAACGCCAAACATAAAAGTGTTGATAACTTTCGAAAAACACTTCAGACAGCTTAGATTTGATGTGCACCTACTAGAAAGACCCTTTCTGCTATAGTGGGAGGTTAAAATTTCATGTTCTGAAGCTTCCCTGAAAAGTTATGGCACAATGCGTAAAAACGCTTTTCAGCCTGAGATAAGGTGGGTTTCGGAACGCCAAACATAAAAGTGTTGATAACTTTGGAAAAACACTTCAGACAGTTTAGATTTGATGTGCAACTACTAGAAAGACCCTTTCTGCTATAGTGGGAGGTTAAAATTTCATGTTCTGAAGCTTTCCTGAAAAGTTATGGCACAATGCACAAAAACGCTTTTCAGCCTGAGATAAGGTGGGTTTCGGAACGCCAAACATAAAAGTGTTGATAACTTTGGAAAAACACTTCAGACTGCTTAGATTTGATGAGCAACTACTAGAAAGACCCTTTCTGCTATAGTGGGAGGTTAAAATTTCATGTTCTGAAGCTTCCCTGAAAAGTTATGGCACAATGCACAAAAACGCTTTTCAGCCTGAGATAAGGTGGGTTTCGGAACGCCAAACATAAAAGTGTTAATAACTTTGGAAAAACACTTCAGACAGTTTAGATTTGATGTGCAACTACTAGAAAGACCCTTTCTGCTATAGTGGGAGGTTAAAATTTCATGTTCTGAAGCTTCCCTGAAAAGTTATGGCACAATGCACAAAAACGCTTTTCAGCCTGAGATAAGGTGGGTTTCGGAACGCCAAACATAAAAGTGTTGATAACTTTGGAAAAACACTTCAGACAGTTTAGATTTGATGTGCAACTACTAGAAAGACCCTTTCTGCTATAGTGGGAGGTTAAAATTTCATGTTCTGAAGCTTTCCTGAAAAGTTATGGCACAATGCACAAAAACGCTTTTCAGCCTGAGATAAGGTGGGTTTCGGAACGCCAAACATAAAAGTGTTGATAACTTTGGAAAAACACTTCAGACAGCTTAGATTTGATGTGCAACTACTAGAAAGACCCTTTCTGCTATAGTGGGAGGTTAAAATTTCATGTTCTGAAGCTTCCCTGAAAAGTTATGGCACAATGCACAAAAACGCTTTTCAGCCTGAGATAAGGTGGGTTTCGGAACGCCAAACATAAAAGTGTTGATAACTTTCGAAAAACACTTCAGACAGCTTAGATTTGATGTGCACCTACTAGAAAGACCCTTTCTGCTATAGTGGGAGGTTATAATTTCATGTTCTGAAGCTTCCCTGAAAAGTTATGGCACAATGCGTAAAAACGCTTTTCAGCCTGAGATAAGGTGGGTTTCGGAACGCCAAACATAAAAGTGTTGATAACTTTGGAAAAACACTTCAGACAGTTTAGATTTGATGTGCAACTACTAGAAAGACCCTTTCTGCTATAGTGGGAGGTTAAAATTTCATGTTCTGAAGCTTTCCTGAAAAGTTATGGCACAATGCACAAAAACGCTTTTCAGCCTGAGATAAGGTGGGTTTCGGAACGCCAAACATAAAAGTGTTGATAACTTTGGAAAAACACTTCAGACAGCTAAGATTTGATGTGCAACTACTAGAAAGACCCTTTCTGCTATAGTGGGAGGTTAAAATTTCATGTTCTGAAGCTTCCCTGAAAAGTTATGGCACAATGCACAAAAACGCTTTTCAGCCTGAGATAAGGTGGGTTTCGGAACGCCAAACATAAAAGTGTTGATAACTTTCGAAAAACACTTCAGACAGCTTAGATTTGATGTGCACCTACTAGAAAGACCCTTTCTGCTATAGTGGGAGGTTAAAATTTCATGTTCTGAAGCTTCCCTGAAAAGTTATGGCACAATGCGTAAAAACGCTTTTCAGCCTGAGATAAGGTGGGTTTCGGAACGCCAAACATAAAAGTGTTGATAACTTTGGAAAAACACTTCAGACAGCTTAGATTTGATGTGCAACTACTAGAAAGACCCTTTCTGCTATAGTGGGAGGTTAAAATTTCATGTTCTGAAGCTTCCCTGAAAAGTTATGGCACAATGCACAAAAACGCTTTTCAGCCTGAGATAAGGTGGGTTTCGGAAAGCCAAACATAAAAGTGTTGATAACTTTGGAAAAACACTTCAGACAGTTTAGATTTGATGTGCAACTACTAGAAAGACCCTTTCTGCTATAGTGGGAGGTTAAAATTTCATGTTCTGAAGCTTCCCTGAAAAGTTATGGCACAATGCACAAAAACGCTTTTCAGCCTGAGATAAGGTGGGTTTCGGAACGCCAAACATAAAAGTGTTAATAACTTTGGAAAAACACTTCAGACAGTTTAGATTTGATGTGCAACTACTAGAAAGACCCTTTCTGCTATAGTGGGAGGTTAAAATTTCATGTTCTGAAGCTTCCCTGAAAAGTTATGGCACAATGCACAAAAACGCTTTTCAGCCTGAGATAAGGTGGGTTTCGGAACGCCAAACATAAAAGTGATGATAACTTTCGAAAAACACTTCAGAGAGCTTAGATTCGATGTGCACCTACTAGAAAGACCCTTTCTGCTATAGTGGGAGGTTAAAATTTCATGTTCTGAAGCTTCCCTGAAAAGTTATGGCACAATGCGTAAAAACGCTTTTCAGCCTGAGATAAGGTGGGTTTCGGAACGCCAAACATAAAAGTGTTGATAACTTTGGAAAAACACTTCAGACAGTTTAGATTTGATGTGCAACTACTAGAAAGACCCTTTCTGCTATAGTGGGAGGTTAAAATTTCATGTTCTGAAGCTTCCCTGAAAAGTTATGGCACAATGCACAAAAACGCTTTTCAGCCTGAGATAAGGTGGGTTTCGGAACGCCAAACATAAAAGTGTTGATAACTTTCGAAAAACACTTCAGAGAGCTTAGATTTGATGTGCACCTACTAGAAAGACCCTTTCTGCTATAGTGGGAGGTTAAAATTTCATGTTCTGAAGCTTTCCTGAAAAGTTATGGCACAATGCACAAAAACGCTTTTCAGCCTGAGATAAGGTGGGTTTCGGAACGCCAAACATAAAAGTGTTAATAACTTTGGAAAAACACTTCAGACAGTTTAGATTTGATGTGCAACTACTAGAAAGACCCTTTCTGCTATAGTGGGAGGTTAAAATTTCATGTTCTGAAGCTTCCCTGAAAAGTTATGGCACAATGCACAAAAACGCTTTTCAGCCTGAGATAAGGTGGGTTTCGGAACGCCAAACATAAAAGTGATGATAACTTTCGAAAAACACTTCAGAGAGCTTAGATTCGATGTGCACCTACTAGAAAGACCCTTTCTGCTATAGTGGGAGGTTAAAATTTCATGTTCTGAAGCTTCCCTGAAAAGTTATGGCACAATGCGTAAAAACGCTTTTCAGCCTGAGATAAGGTGGGTTTCGGAACGCCAAACATAAAAGTGTTGATAACTTTGGAAAAACACTTCAGACAGTTTAGATTTGATGTGCAACTACTAGAAAGACCCTTTCTGCTATAGTGGGAGGTTAAAATTTCATGTTCTGAAGCTTCCCTGAAAAGTTATGGCACAATGCACAAAAACGCTTTTCAGCCTGAGATAAGGTGGGTTTCGGAACGCCAAACATAAAAGTGTTGATAACTTTCGAAAAACACTTCAGAGAGCTTAGATTTGATGTGCACCTACTAGAAAGACCCTTTCTGCTTTAGTGGGAGGTTAAAATTTCATGTTCTGAAGCTTTCCTGAAAAGTTATGGCACAATGCACAAAAACGCTTTTCAGCCTGAGATAAGGTGGGTTTCGGAACGCCAAACATAAAAGTGTTGATAACTTTCGAAAAACACTTCAGAGAGCTTAGATTTGATGTGCACCTACTAGAAAGACCCTTTCTGCTATAGTGGGAGGTTAAAATTTCATGTTCTGAAGCTTCCCTGAAAAGTTATGGCACAATGCGTAAAAACGCTTTTCAGCCTGAGATACGGTGGGTTTCGGAACGCCAAACATAAAAGTGTTGATAACTTTGGAAAAACACTTCAGACAGTTTAGATTTGATGTGCAACTACTAGAAAGACCCTTTCTGCTATAGTGGGAGGTTAAAATTTCATGTTCTGAAGCTTTCCTGAAAAGTTATGGCACAATGCACAAAAACGCTTTTCAGCCTGAGATAAGGTGGGTTTCGGAACGCCAAACATAAAAGTGTTGATAACTTTTGAAAAACACTTCAGACAGCTTAGATTTGATGTGCAACTACTAGAAAGACCCTTTCTGCTATAGTGGGAGGTTAAAATTTCATGTTCTGAAGCTTCCCTGAAAAGTTATGGCACAATGCACAAAAACGCTTTTCAGCCTGAGATAAGGTGGGTTTCGGAAAGCCAAACATAAAAGTGTTGATAACTTTGGAAAAACACTTCAGACAGTTTAGATTTGATGTGCAACTACTAGAAAGACCCTTTCTGCTATAGTGGGAGGTTAAAATTTCATGTTCTGAAGCTTCCCTGAAAAGTTATGGCACAATGCACAAAAACGCTTTTCAGCTTGAGATAAGGTGGGTTTCGGAACGCCAAACATAAAACTGTTAATAACTTTCGAAAAACACTTCAGAGAGCTTAGATTCGATGTGCACCTACTAGAAAGACCCTTTCTGCTATAGTGGGAGGTTAAAATTTCATGTTCTGAAGCTTCCCTGAAAAGTTATGGCACAATGCGTAAAAACGCTTTTCAGCCTGAGATAAGGTGGGTTTCGGAACGCCAAACATAAAAGTGTTGATAACTTTGGAAAAACACTTCAGACAGTTTAGATTTGATGTGCAACTACTAGAAAGACCCTTTCTGCTATAGTGGGAGGTTAAAATTTCATGTTCTGAAGCTTTCCTGAAAAGTTATGGCACAATGCACAAAAACGCTTTTCAGCCTGAGATAAGGTGGGTTTCGGAACGCCAAACATAAAAGTGTTGATAACTTTTGAAAAACACTTCAGACAGCTTAGATTTGATGTGCAACTACTAGAAAGACCCTTTCTGCTATAGTGGGAGGTTAAAATTTCATGTTCTGAAGCTTCCCTGAAAAGTTATGGCACAATGCACAAAAACGCTTTTCAGCCTGAGATAAGGTGGGTTTCGGAACGCCAAACATAAAAGTGTTAATAACTTTCGAAAAACACTTCAGACAGCTTAGATTTGATGTGCACCTACTAGAAAGACCCTTTCTGCTATAGTGGGAGGTTAAAATTTCATGTTCTGAAGCTTCCCTGAAAAGTTATGGCACAATGCGTAAAAACGCTTTTCAGCCTGAGATAAGGTGGGTTTCGGAACGCCAAACATAAAAGTGTTGATAACTTTGGAAAAACACTTCAGACAGTTTAGATTTGATGTGCAACTACTAGAAAGACCCTTTCTGCTATAGTGGGAGGTTAAAATTTCATGTTCTGAAGCTTCCCTGAAAAGTTATGGCACAATGCACAAAAACGCTTTTCAGCCTGAGATAAGGTGGGTTTCGGAACGCCAAACATAAAAGTGTTAATAACTTTGGAAAAACACTTCAGACAGTTTAGATTTGATGTGCAACTACTAGAAAGACCCTTTCTGCTATAGTGGGAGGTTAAAATTTCATGTTCTGAAGCTTCCCTGAAAAGTTATGGCACAATGCACAAAAACGCTTTTCAGCCTGAGATAAGGTGGGTTTCGGAACGCCAAACATAAAAGTGTTAATAACTTTGGAAAAACACTTCAGACAGTTAAGATTTGATGTGCAACTACTAGAAAGACCCTTTCTGCTATAGTGGGAGGTTAAAATTTCATGTTCTGAAGCTTCCCTGAAAAGTTATGGCACAATGCACAAAAACGCTTTTCAGCCTGAGATAAGGTGGGTTTCGGAACGCCAAACATAAAAGTGTTAATAACTTTGGAAAAACACTTCAGACAGTTTAGATTTGATGTGCAACTACTAGAAAGACCCTTTCTGCTATAGTGGGAGGTTAAAATTTCATGTTCTGAAGCTTTCCTGAAAAGTTATGGCACAATGCACAAAAACGCTTTTCAGCCTGAGATAAGGTGGGTTTCGGAACGCCAAACATAAAAGTGTTGATAACTTTTGAAAAACACTTCAGACAGCTTAGATTTGATGTGCAACTACTAGAAAGACCCTTTCTGCTATAGTGGGAGGTTAAAATTTCATGTTCTGAAGCTTCCCTGAAAAGTTATGGCACAATGCACAAAAACGCTTTTCAGCCTGAGATAAGGTGGGTTTCGGAACGCCAAACATAAAAGTGTTGATAACTTTCGAAAAACACTTCAGACAGCTTAGATTTGATGTGCACCTACTAGAAAGACCCTTTCTGCTATAGTGGGAGGTTAAAATTTCATGTTCTGAAGCTTCCCTGAAAAGTTATGGCACAATGCACAAAAACGCTTTTCAGCCTGAGATAAGGTGGGTTTCGGAACGCCAAACATAAAAGTGTTAATAACTTTGGAAAAACACTTCAGACAGTTTAGATTTGATGTGCAACTACTAGAAAGACCCTTTCTGCTATAGTGGGAGGTTAAAATTTCATGTTCTGAAGCTTCCCTGAAAAGTTATGGCACAATGCGTAAAAACGCTTTTCAGCCTGAGATAAGGTGGGTTTCGGAACGCCAAACATAAAAGTGTTGATAACTTTGGAAAAACACTTCAGACAGTTTAGATTTGATGTGCAACTACTAGAAAGACCCTTTCTGCTATAGTGGGAGGTTAAAATTTCATGTTCTGAAGCTTCCCTGAAAAGTTATGGCACAATGCACAAAAACGCTTTTCAGCCTGAGATAAGGTGGGTTTCGGAACGCCAAACATAAAAGTGTTAATAACTTTGGAAAAACACTTCAGACAGTTTAGATTTGATGTGCAACTACTAGAAAGACCCTTTCTGCTATAGTGGGAGGTTAAAATTTCATGTTCTGAAGCTTCCCTGAAAAGTTATGGCACAACGCACAAAAAACGCTTTTCAGCCTGAGATAAGGTGGGTTTCGGAACGCCAAACATAAAAGTGTTAATAACTTTGGAAAAACACTTCAGACAGTTAAGATTTGATGTGCAACTACTAGAAAGACCCTTTCTGCTATAGTGGGAGGTTAAAATTTCATGTTCTGAAGCTTCCCTGAAAAGTTATGGCACAATGCACAAAAACGCTTTTCAGCCTGAGATAAGGTGGGTTTCGGAACGCCAAACATAAAAGTGTTAATAACTTTGGAAAAACACTTCAGACAGTTTAGATTTGATGTGCAACTACTAGAAAGACCCTTTCTGCTATAGTGGGAGGTTAAAATTTCATGTTCTGAAGCTTTCCTGAAAAGTTATGGCACAATGCACAAAAACGCTTTTCAGCCTGAGATAAGGTGGGTTTCGGAACGCCAAACATAAAAGTGTTGATAACTTTTGAAAAACACTTCAGACAGCTTAGATTTGATGTGCAACTACTAGAAAGACCCTTTCTGCTATAGTGGGAGGTTAAAATTTCATGTTCTGAAGCTTCCCTGAAAAGTTATGGCACAATGCACAAAAACGCTTTTCAGCCTGAGATAAGGTGGGTTTCGGAACGCCAAACATAAAAGTGTTGATAACTTTGGAAAAACACTTCAGACAGTTTAGATTTGATGTGCAACTACTAGAAAGACCCTTTCTGCTATAGTGGGAGGTTAAAATTTCATGTTCTGAAGCTTTCCTGAAAAGTTATGGCACAATGCACAACAACGCTTTTCAGCCTGAGATAAGGTGGGTTTCGGAACGCCAAACATAAAAGTGTTAATAACTTTGGAAAAACACTTCAGACAGTTTAGATTTGATGTGCAACTACTAGAAAGACCCTTTCTGCTATAGTGGGAGGTTAAAATTTCATGTTCTGAAGCTTCCCTGAAAAGTTATGGCACAATGCACAAAAACGCTTTTCAGCCTGAGATAAGGTGGGTTTCGGAACGCCAAACATAAAAGTGTTGATAACTTTGGAAAAACACTTCAGACAGTTTAGATTTGATGTGCAACTACTAGAAAGACCCTTTCTGCTATAGTGGGAGGTTAAAATTTCATGTTCTGAAGCTTCCCTGAAAAGTTATGGCACAATGCACAAAAACGCTTTTCAGCCTGAGATAAGGTGGGTTTCGGAACGCCAAACATAAAAGTGTTAATAACTTTGGAAAAACACTTCAGACAGTTTAGATTTGATGTGCAACTACTAGAAAGACCCTTTCTGCTATAGTGGGAGGTTGAAATTTCATGTTCTGAAGCTTCCCTGAAAAGTTATGGCACAACGCACAAAAAACGCTTTTCAGCCTGAGATAAGGTGGGTTTCGGAACGCCAAACATAAAAGTGTTAATAACTTTGGAAAAACACTTCAGACAGTTAAGATTTGATGTGCAACTACTAGAAAGACCCTTTCTGCTATAGTGGGAGGTTAAAATTTCATGTTCTGAAGCTTCCCTGAAAAGTTATGGCACAATGCACAAAAACGCTTTTCAGCCTGAGATAAGGTGGGTTTCGGAACGCCAAACATAAAAGTGTTAATAACTTTGGAAAAACACTTCAGACAGTTTAGATTTGATGTGCAACTACTAGAAAGACCCTTTCTGCTATAGTGGGAGGTTAAAATTTCATGTTCTGAAGCTTTCCTGAAAAGTTATGGCACAATGCACAAAAACGCTTTTCAGCCTGAGATAAGGTGGGTTTCGGAACGCCAAACATAAAAGTGTTGATAACTTTTGAAAAACACTTCAGACAGCTTAGATTTGATGTGCAACTACTAGAAAGACCCTTTCTGCTATAGTGGGAGGTTAAAATTTCATGTTCTGAAGCTTCCCTGAAAAGTTATGGCACAATGCACAAAAACGCTTTTCAGCCTGAGATAAGGTGGGTTTCGGAACGCCAAACATAAAAGTGTTGATAACTTTGGAAAAACACTTCAGACAGTTTAGATTTGATGTGCAACTACTAGAAAGACCCTTTCTGCTATAGTGGGAGGTTAAAATTTCATGTTCTGAAGCTTTCCTGAAAAGTTATGGCACAATGCACAACAACGCTTTTCAGCCTGAGATAAGGTGGG